>NC_063255.1:41777460-42092460 GCF_020740725.1 Corvus hawaiiensis | reverse complement strand
GTCTTTCTGCCAGGATCATAGAATCACAGAAGAGTTAGGGTTGCAAGGGACCTCTGGAAACCATCGTCCAACTGCCCTGCTAAGACAGGGTCACCTAGAGCAGGTTATACAGGAGAGGCTCGTCTGTGCTTTTTTGGGCTTTTGTCTCTTATCACTTCCTGTATTTTTCTTCTCTCTTGCTTATTTCTATACATCTTCCCATGCTTGCAGCACATTCTAATTTAAGCCAAAAGTGCATTTGGTGGCTTTTATACCTTGGGTTTTCTATTAACCTTTCGTATTCTGATTTCCCTCAGTGTTACTATCTGCTTACCCAAAGAAGAAACCCTGTAGGTTTCAACAGGAAAAGCAAACCTTTCCATAGGGTTTCAGGCAAGAAACTCCCCTTTAAGGATAACTATTTAGGCTCGGGTAAGTAGTCCGTAAGACCCCAGGTACACCGTAGGATTTTTTTTTATTTTATTGTACTGCTTATAACCCTCACTGTGAAAATTGCCTGAACTGCTGGTGTGGAAGTTTCAGTAATTCTTCCGTGGAACTTTGTCTCCTTCCAGCTCATGACTGCTGAAAATGGCCATCACAACCCACTACATTTCAGACAATCTGGTCATTACCAGTTGAAGTTTCCTCTGTGTTATTATTAAAGACTAATGTAGCTGCCAAAAGTATTTATATTATTTTTTTTTCCCCTCTGATGTTTAAATAAGACCATCTATCAGTCTGTCAGTTTATGTGAAAACCAGAATAAAACCTAATCTGGGAAACTCCACATATAGCTTCCTAAGTGTCAGCCATGTGGGTTATGATGACTAATTTCTAAGAAAGGGCCTCTGATGTCCGGTGTGACTTGTTGCAGTGTGTGTTAACAAGAATGGTGACTGAAAATTTGTACCAAATGTGAGCCTGAAAGAATAACTGTGGAGTAAAAAGGCCTTACTCTAGTAAATTATGTTGAATTAGAAAATTATATTAGTTTAGGCATCGAGTGGGTTTCCTTTTGACTCGATTTTAATATTTGTTTTGGTGTCATAGCTCTCAAACCTTTACATCATGAGCACTATTACATGTGGGCACAAAGAATTCTCTGAAAAGGTGCAACTATTTTAGGTCCAACTATTTTATTTCTACAGAGCACTTCAGCAGGATTTAACCAGTGCTCTCTCTACATCTAAATATAAAAAAGAAATGAAGAAGCTATGAGTTAAAAAACGGTTTTGTGTAGTTGATGGTTGCTGCTTTATGGCTTCTTTTCTCTCTAATTCTCTATCTACTACAAAGAATTTCAGGTAACAGTAGGATACCATATCCATCAGGAAATAGATAAAGGCTTTGAAGTGGCTTAATGTATGTCTGGCAGTAGTATCAGGTATCTAGCTTATCGACAGCTACTGCACTTGGCACACGGCACCATGATTGTCCACTTAAATAAGGCAGCAGGTTGCACCTGGTAAAATTCCTCCAGTGTTACCCTTATATAGCACTGATTTGCATGAAGTCTTGCTGTAGGGGCATCTTTTTTGTCTTTTTGGGTTACATTATTTTGAGCTACTTCTTTTGCATTTTTGCCATGCATTTCAGTGAGTGTACTGCTGTCTCTATGGGACTTCTTTATGGAAGAACGCTCTGCCCTGCAGGGAATATGCTTGCTTATGTGAGAAGGTGAGGAGACCCATTAGTGATGGGTATGTGAAATGCTTACATTAATCCAGCCACTGTTTTGGGTAGTGCAGGATAACAGAAATCCTTTCTTACTGGAACATCAAGATTTCAGATTTTTCATGTTAAGAACACAACCTCACGATTGTCCCCTAAGACATCAGAGATATCAGTCTCTTCTTTGATACCCATAGCAATCAATGGTTATTGACTTCAGCTAAATACATCCTCACAAGTAATCTTCTCTTTTTGCCAATTTCTGAATTTCCTCCAGGAACAAACTGAAGCCATGATCAAACTTTGTAGTAACAAGGATTCTCCAACTAGACTTCCAACACCCTCATAGCACTTAAAGTGGCCAAGGCCATCCTAGCCTCTGAATTATCCTTAAACATTTATTTCCACATACTCTTGCTCCTAATATTCCCAGAGATACTAAGGTGTAAACAGGCTACATAGTAGAAGCACTGCAGAGAGCTTGAGATAATTGTTCTACAGAAGATACTTTAGGACTTAATGAACCATGAACTGTGGTCTTCTACATTGCTAACAGAATGACAGTTCCATACTGAGGAATCTTAAAGGCTTTGTCAAGCTAAATTTAGTAATTTTTGTGGGTAAAAACTTTTTATGGGTAAGTCTTGCAGTGCAACAGTTCTACACAGTTTATTCTAAAAATTTACTCAGCTAAAAAAATGCCGTTCTGTTCAATTAGAATAAAATATAGGATTGTAGTTGTAAACCTGTTTGTTTGTTTGCTTGTTTGTTGGTTTTGGGGTTTTTTTTTTGAGAGAGAATTCCAGCTATGTGCTATCAGGGAACCCAGTGGAGTTATTTTATTTTTATGCAGAAACAAATAGAGAGAGAATCCAGAATCACTAGCATAAGAAAGAATAAAACTTTATTTATATACTAGATATTGCCTCTTCTGAAAGCCTACTTTGCAACAAACACTATCTACTTTTAGACATCAAAGTGATTGTTAGGAAATAAATTGCTGAAAGGCTACTTAGAAAAGTGATAGGTCTGGCCAAAACAGCTTTGAGGTGAGAAACCGTAATAATTTTACTGCAATGTGTATGTAGCAAAGAGTAAAGCCTCATTTTATCATGCCCTAACTCAGTAATATGATGTATTAAGGCTCATTTTATCTCCTATTATTCATTAGATGTTTTAGATGGGTCATTGCTTGATAAGCTGGTGATAAAAGGAAGAAATCTATGCAGGAAAGAAGTATCCTTTCTTTTTGCTTGCTACCTCTTCATGGTATTATGTATCTTATACTTTTTTTTTCTACTGCTGTAAAAAAAAAGTAAACTTGAGAAGGGATTCCATCAGTCCATCAGTTTTTCATCCTGACTCCCAATGACAGTCAGTTGCTGATTTTCTGCAATCCACATGTGAGGAGTTACCTTGCCCATTACCTGGAAACCATACACACCAGAAAAAACCCAAAAGTCAGCCAATCTCTGGGAGATGAGATTTAATACCTATTTTAAAGTACATACATAAAATGTTTGATTGTGTTTTTTGTTTTTCTTGCAAGCAGTGCCCGTGTGTAGGAAAAGTGTAGTTACTGTAATTTGAAAACAACAAAATTTGATATGATTAGATAAAACATAACAAGTGCACAATTATTATTCTAGTAGACCTAGCTTTTATTAAAATAGTAGGATGAAAAGATATTTACTTACATTGTTTTAAAAGCCAGGGTTCCTATAAACATGTAGTTCAACTTGGTGTGTTGTTAATCAGATTTTGTGTTGGCCTAAGCTGAGAATCCTCCCTGGAATTTTGTACTTTTGTATACCATTACTAATTATTCTTTAACTCTGTGCTTGAGTGCTTATGCATTGAAATTTCACTAGGAGTCATTTCACACTTATGTCAGTCCATTAAGGTATAGCTTTGGGGTTACTGTATAGTACGTAAGATCAAAGTCAGTCTCAAAATATATCTCAGTAAATGGAGAAATATGCCGGCTCCATAAAGGTAATTTTCAAATATTTTCATTAAAACATGGTCAAAGGCAGCCTTAGTATTATATCCTGCTGCTTTCTATTAGCTTCAAAGGTAATATGTGTCTACTAGTTTATTTGCCTTTTTCTCTGTCATCTCTGTCTCCCCCAGCTGAAAACCAGGGCATGCTCTGTTTTTGGCCCCAGTTACAAGTGCACAGCAATACTTCCACCAGGATGGATGCCTCCTTCCATTTTCTCTGAGGAAAAGTTGGGCTCACCTGCACCTGTATTCACAGCAGTCCCTGCCTCATGTTGCCACACCTGGAAGTTATTTGGGAAGTGAAATGTTCTTGAGGCTACAGGGAGGTGTCAACCATTAAATTGTATGGATAAACTTTCTTTAGCAATAGCCTAAGTACCCATGTTGAATCATTGGCTCTGCTGCTGACTCTGCTACTGTCCTGTCCCTCCAGTGGTATAAAAAGTTGAGATTCAAGCACATTCTCTATAAAAGAAACCATGGACCAGATTTCCAAGTTCCAAGTAGTGTTTTACATCCACTTTGCAATTTATCAGGAATCATGTAGTACATTTATAAGATTAGATTTGTATTTGGTTTACATTTCTTCCTTCCATTGCTATCTTTTTATGCATATTAATTACTTTGTGGGTCATGAAATTTGGCGGAAGTTGAATGTAACAGGTTAGTTAGGGAAAAAAGGTGAACCAAAATTCTTTAAGACAAGTTTATAGTACTTAGAAGTGTGCATAACAATGTTTTTAATTAATCGTTCATTTCAAAGGAGATAGGCAAAGTAATGTTGCAAAAGCTGAGGGAGTCTTTCAGATACATTAGTCTATAATGACAATGCCTTGTAATACTAGAAGTTTTGAAATTAATCAATGAGCTAAAGTTTAGCAGTTTTAGTATGACAAAGTGCTATCACCAGAATAACATAATAAAAGATCCATCAATTATAGTCCACACTGAGACTTTATACAAGAAAGAATCTGAAATGACTACAGCAAGTTTTGACTAAGAAGTGCCGGATTTTATCTACAGGCAGCAGTAACTTTCAGTGATTGACACAAACTTCAGCTTGTGGCCTGAAAATATATTTACATATGTTTTGACTACTTTATAGGTATGTGCAGTGGATCTCGGAAACAGCAGGCAAATAGATACAGATTAAAAGCAGGGACTTTTTCATGGAGTAACAGGCTGTATTCTCACTTTCTTTTAGTAATGGTATCTTCAGGCTTTACTGGTATTTCATTGACTGCCAAGTATCCTCAATTCAGAGCACACGTGTTGGAAAGGAAATTCAAGAGAGAGAAGATACACGAAAACTCATTCTTCCTCTTTCTTACTTGTCAGAGATTTTAATCCAGTTTTCAAGGACAGTCTGATTTCCTAGAACAAGTAATTCTTCTACTTATTTTCTTAGTAATAAAGAATTAGATCTATGTTCTTTTTAGATAAACAATGCACACCTATAAGTCTGAAGCAGAAAGGATGAGATATCATCACATAAACAAAAATGCTACAGACTGAGGATCCTCATCAGGAATAAGGAAAATATGTTATGTATTAAGAAAAGTACTGAGATTGGAACTGCAAATTAGCAATTCTGTTTCAGACAAGAAGATTTTGTGGGATTTTTTGGGTGAAGGAACAAAATGTCAGATACCTTGCAGAAGGAAAGAAAACAGATGACAAAGTCCACTGATGTCAACATGGAGCTTGTGAACAAGTGCAGAAACTTATAGGAAAATATTGGTTCAGATTTTGGTCCTCCTGCTATGATTCATGATTCTACTGTTGGGGTTTTAGTTTAGTTTTAGTTTTTTCCTGTTAAAGGAATTTTCTCCCATATGCATGTTGCTAGGGGACAAATAGCTGTACTTAAGAAAGACAGAAAGGGGGGTGGGGTAGGCCTGGCTACTCCTTTGTCTACACCTGGGTGTGGGGTCAGTTCGCTCTGAGCGTCCGGAGAGAGAAGCTGCAGAGAAAGGAGCTGCTGGTTCCTCATCTCGGCCGTTTTTTTTTTCTCTTTCTGCTGGAAACACCGCTGGGATCCCAAAGTCACTTTCCCTGCCGTGCTGGAGGCTGGGCTGTGGCCGCCCTGCCCTGCTGCTGCTTCGAGCTTTTGCTGCGTTGTAGCCCTGCTCGCCCTGCCTGCCTGGGCCTCCGTGGGGTTTTCCCATCTGGATACATCTTGTTTGCCACCCGGGATTTGTGCTCGTCCCTGCCGCTCCAGCCTGCCGTTCCAGCCTGCTGTTCCAGCCTGCTGCTCCTGAGAGTCCGGGATCGGCTGCCCAGGGGTTTGGGAAGGTTTTGTTCCATCCCTTCCCGGGATCCCGGGGCACCGGTGCCGCGTGCTCCCCGAGCTCGCCCCGGAGCGCCCCCTGCAGCCGCGGGGGAACCATCGCACCTGCCCTGCTCACCGGGAGCCGCCAGCGCCCCTGCCGGCTGCGAGCGGAACTGCACCCGAGGGGAAAGGGCCCGACAGCCGAGAAGGCTGGGACTGGGTTTGTGTTTGCTGTTACTGCCATAGTTGTTGTTGTTTTGTTTGACTGGTTATATATATATAATAGTAAAGAACTGTTATCCCTATTTCCCACATCTTTGCCTAAAGGCCCTTGATTTTTCAAAATTAAAATAACTCAGAGGGAAAGGGGTTATATCTGCCACTTCAAGGGAGGCTTCTGCCTTCCTTAGCAGACACCTGTCTTTTGAAACCAAGACAGAGGAAAATATTGGTTCAGATTGTGGTCCTCCTGCTATGATTCATGATTCTACAAAGAATCTGCACGAATTCTACATACGGTATAGAGTAATCATAAAATTAAACAACTATGATGTAATTGCCTTCCAAGTATTTAAGGTTGGTGCTTATAGTTCTATTGACCTGTTGGTCCTGATGTTTCATTTTGTGTTTTAATATATGTGAAATAAAAGATCTAAATCCATTCCATAATGGGAACTTTGTCTCTGCAACAAGACAATTCACAGGTCTACCATTTCATTCCTTTCCCCATAATTTTTTTTAAACGTTATTTTTTATTATAAGCATAACGTGAAAGGAAAAAAAGGACCTAGAGGAAACAACCCCAAACATTTACAGGAGGGGATTTTAAATTTGGCGCTGGAAGTCAGCTTGCCAACTTCTATACACCTTCATAGGCTCATTTATGTCTTTTGAATATTTTCCCATAAATTTGAAGTTTGTGAAAATCTAGAGCTAAAAATATGTGAGATGTATCGTGTGATGAGCCAGCTGTCTGTAGAATGAATGGCCATGTACAAGAGGCTGCAGTTGCTAATTTATTTCATTAGTAAAACAAAAGAAATGGCACCATCTAATGAATTCAAAAATTCTCACAGAGCCATGTGTTATACAAAACACCTGATCTCAATTACTTTTGTTGATATTCATCGCTAGGAATAAACACTTTGAGGATGAAAAACAAATGGCTATTTTTGTGAAGAAATAAAATATATTCATGGATAAATAATGATGATAAGGATGTAAGAGGAATAGTAAAAATATTTCACTGATGTGTGGAACAAAGTCTTCTAATGCTAGCACAATTAGAGTCACTTGACAAACTACTGTAAATTATTTCTTTCCTTGTACCACCAGCTGTTTATGGGGTCAACAGTGTGAACCATGCTCTTTGTGCTGTTACTCTTCAATGTAGTGAATCTTGAATGCAATGCATCTAGGAATAGAATTTCAGCACAAAAAATCCTTACTTGACGATAGCTAGAATGTCCTTTTCCAAAGTATTCTACTTTCAAATACACAAAGAAAATGTGTATTTTTTACTTGCAAATTGCTTCAGCAATGTACCCAAGTTTTATATGTATGAGCATCCCATCATGTTTTGCTGCTCATTCTGTTGTTATAATCTTAACAAAGGAAGAGATTGCAAATTGCAGTCCTCTAAGTGATCTGAGAGAAATCAACTCTGAATACAACTTAAAATACAAGTTAAAGAAACCACACCTAAAATTTATAATAAAAGCTTCAAGTACAGTTCAGAGAAAGTGTATTTTCAATAAATTTCACAGACTAAATGAATTATGCAGTGCACACCTGCCTCTCAGGATTAATTCTCGTGTTACACCGAGCTTGGAAAATTGTTATTTCTTGACCTAAAAGGAGGTTAAAACACTTTCACTAGAAATCGATTCAGTTTAAAGTATTTAGCACTGTTCATATTTTGTAGAAGTATATACGACAGGGTGAGTTTCAATTGGTACTTTATATAGCAGTTGTGGGAAACCCATCATACACAAAAAGAAATGTGAACGAGTGTTTAACAAGATAGATAATTTCATTATTTTTCTTCTAAAATGCTCAGTGAAAGAGGAGCAGAGTACAGACATGCCTTATGTCTTGTGCTGGTGTGCATGACTACTTCATATACTGAATGAAAGTGATTGTTAAAAAAATCTTTGTTATTAACCTTGTTCTTTACATAAACACGACCTTCAACATAATCAAATACTGCTGCATGCTGCAAAACATCTTTATATTTCATGCTATAGTTTCAGCTGAGATCATGTTTGTGTATCAGTGATAAGTCTCAGACTCAGAATAAAGACTGGGGAAAACTGATAAAAAATTTTGACTAGACCTTTGCCTGAGGCAGAGGCACTAAACTTACATCATTCTTGACAAATACTTGCCTAATCTTAACCTCCACTGACAGAAATGACCATTTGTGTAGTGGCATTATTGATAGCATTATTCAAAGGTGTGCAGAGAAAATTAACTGTCACAAGTAGATGCAGAAGTGGACAACATAAATCCTGTGCAAAGATGCACCCTACTTCGAGAAGGTGAAACACAAGCTCAATTACACCCCCATGTCTGTACGCTTGACAAAAGAAGCAACCATTGCTATTGTATGGGGAGAGTAAAGGTAATGAATAAAGGCTCTGACATACAAATTTTGTTCATGTCACAAACAGTCCTATGCCTGTCTGTTCTCATGGCTATGTTTACATGAATTAGCATTTTGGCGCAATAGGAAAGGATCAAAATTGGACTAGTTTTCTCAGAGAAGCTATGGAGTCAGCCTTTGGAGATTTTCAAGCCTTGAACTGGGCAGGGAAAAACTCTGACAAGCCTGGTCTTAATTCATTGTTGAATCTGGTCTGGACAGGTGGTTGAGTTTAAAGGCCTCCCTTCCCATTTGAGTGATTACCTGCTCAGTAGACTGGAGAAGCTTGTACTGAAACCCTGGCATCTGTGCTGAGTGCTGGTTGGAGATTTTACTTCAGATCATATTTAGTCCTTTCTGCTGGTCCAAATTTTGCTAGCAGAGATATGTGTGAGTCTGTTAATGCTCAGTTACAACCCTGAATCCCTATAGGAGGCTGGGTGCATTCAGTGAGTGCCCAGATCACAGGATGAGTTAGTGTCCTTCAAAAGGAAGCATTTTCACATATATCAAAAATGAAACAATACACAGTCACAAACTGCATAAAGAGATTTATTTCAGAATAACATTTCCCTCTGAAACAAAGTACTATAGCAGACACAAACCATAGATATGAAAATAAATTTGAAAATTTGGCACTTAATAACCCAATGGTCTTAGGCTGTCCTCCTCACTCTTCCAGGAGTCTTGGGGTCTTGCGACCTCTCAGCCTAAGGATTACTGTGTAATAGGAGGTAGATTTGTTAAAAGGACAAGCGGTTTACTAAAGTCTGGGTTTGATGCAGTAACAAGGTTTGACTGGAAAATTATGCATTGGCTATAATCCAGTTTTAGCTGTGAATTTATTGAGGTGTTTTTGTTATTATTTGTTATCAAGAAGAGAGGGAAGAAATTCAAAATGATATCATGGAACTCTACTTTATTGCACCATTTACCTGTTCTTCCATTTGGACCTGTAATTTTCTTGTCATTCTTCCTCAGCCCCTGAGCACTGACTGACAGGAAAATTTTTGTTACTCTAGTATCACTTAAATAATTTTCTGAACACTTAGAAATGAAGTGGTAATCATCCATCCCTCTCATGTGCTGCTGAAATATCTGAGACATAATCAAGTATAAAAGAAAAATTCTTCCCTACACTAGGAAAAGAGTCAGGAAGTTCTTTCCTACAAACAGCACTCTTTCATTGAAATCTAGAGGAAGAAAGGCAGAGACAGTTGTTTGAGCTTCCTCTTGGTAGAAGAGTGATCATATACAGCAGCAGAGTTTTGACAATATCTTGTAGCAGAGAAGACTTGCAGCAAGATAATCCTGCATCTATTCTTTGAAATTTGACTCAACTATTTTTATCTTTCCCTTGTGTTCCCATTCAAGTTTTTAGTATGAGACACATTTCTAACTTTAGGTGGGGACATTGCAGTCATTTAAACTGGCCTCTTGTCTCACATAAATGAATGAAATTCACCTGATTATTTCTGTGGCAGATCCAGAGACACCAGAAAGCTCCATGTCTGCTCTAAAGCTATTCATTACCCTAAGGATGGGAAAAAAAGAATACAAGGAAGAAATATATTGAGGTGGAAAGAGGACTAAGGTGCCAGAGAAATTACAGCCATACCTACTAATGGTATGTGGTTCTAAATCAAATGCATTACTCCAATGAGAAGGCAAGTATTGGAAATTTACAAAATGTAGTCAATCCTTAGTGGGCCTGTATTTTTGCACATGATCCTGAATACTATAAATACATGCCAATCTGTGCAGGGAACAAATAAAAATCACTAGCAATACTTGCAGTGGTGGATTGACCCTAGCTAGATGTCAGTGCCCGCTAAAGTGTGTCTAACTCTTCTCTCCTCCACCGGACATGGGAGAGAAAATATAATGAGAGGCTTGTGGGCTGAGATAAGGGCAGGGAGAGATCACTCAGCAATTGCTGTCATGGGCAAAACAGACTTGTGGAAATTAGTTCACTGTTAATCGTTAACTAAGAGCAGGGTAACAACAAAACCAAATTTTAAAATACCTTCCTCCCACCTCTCCTTTCTTCCTGGGCTCAACTTCAACTCCCAAATTCTCCAGCTTCTCTCCACCAACAGGACTTGTGGATGGAGAATGGGTTTGTGGTCGGTTCATCATGTTTCAGCTTCCTTCTCGCACTTTTTCCTGCTCCAGCATGGCATCTGTTTCATGAGAGACAGTTTTCCATGAACTTCTCTAACATCAGTTCCTCCCATGGGCTGCAGTTTTTCATTAACTGCTCCAGCATAGGTCTCTTCCATGGGATGTGGTCCTTCAGGAACAGGCTTCTCCAATATGGTTCCCCCAATGGGTCACAAGTCCTGACAGCAAAACTGCTCAGCAGCATGGGCTCCTGTCTCCACAGGGCCACAGGTCCTCTCAGAAGCCTGCTCCAGCATGGACTCCTTTCTCCATGAGATCACAGTGTCCTTCAGCCATCTACCTGTATGGCATTGGGTTTTCCATGGGCTGCAGGGGTACAGCTGCCTCACCATGATCTTCACCATGGGCTGCATGGGAATGGCTGCTCTGGTGCCTGGAGCACCTCCTGCCCCTCCTTCTGCACTGACCTGGCTGTCTGCAGGGCTGCTTCTCTCACATATTCTCACTCATCTGTCCAACTGCAATTGCACAGGTATTTTTCTCCCTTTTAAAATACATTATCCCAGAGGTACTGCCATTGTCATGGATGGGCTCAGCCTTGGCCAGTAGTGGGTCCGTCTTGGAGCCAGTTGGCATTGGCTCTGTTGGACATGGGCAAAGCTTCTGACAGCTACTTACAGCAGCCACTTCTAAAGCACCCCATCTTAAACCTTGCCAGGGTTTGCCCTGTACACTTTCATGTAGCTTGTGCCCTGTACTCAAAAAGAAAGGACAATATGTCAGAATATAAAGAGTGGGCTCCTGTTTCTTGTGCTGTCTCTGAAAATGTGTATTTCCCCAGCCAAACCATGTCAGATTGCCTCTGCAAGTAATTTAGAAAAAAGCAAATCATTAGTCTGCCTGCTGTGATTTCTCATAAACAGCATTTGCTTAGCAAAATTCTTTCTTCTCTTGAAGGCCAATTTGTTTTTAATCCTTCTTGTGTACCACCTTTGGAAACATTGCTTTGTATTGACAGACATCTCCAGAGACATATATGCCCACTTTTATTTTTCTATAAAGCAGGCAGTACTTCAGACTTAATTGTTTTTAATAGCAAATTATAACTTTCTGGGAAATCTTCTTTTTCTTTGTAAATAATGAGTGCTAGACAGTTGCAACATTGTCACATGAAGTGAGGTACTGGTAATTCGGATGGCTCACTGGTAGCTTCCTAAGACAAAGATTTCTTAATAAACTTAATTGTTTTGAGTCATTACCAGGCTGATTGAAAGCTGAAATATTTTTCTCCCAATCTAAAAGAGCTATAATAAGACTCTTATTTAATCCCCTGTTCCAAGACTATTAGTCTCCCAAGTTACTTGACAATTTGAGCATTTTATTATGAACTTTAGGTGTTTCAGTATTTCCCTAAATGCTGGCAAACACAGAAACAGAAGTCAGGGTTCAGCACTGGGAACTGCTTCTGAGTAACTGTCTTAAAGGTCTTTTTTCAACAAGGATTAACAATCACTCTGACCTTGTGCTTTTGAATGCATCTATAACTTCGGTGAGATATATACACACTTGAAATATACAAGTATTGAAGACCCATGATGAACTGGATCCTAAATGATGAATCATAAATTAATTATGGCATTTTTAGTCTTTTTGAACAAGAACTTTCAGTGGTATTGATTGCTTAAGATATTTGTTCCTATCCCATAATATGTATAACATCTGTTCTGTGGCCAGTGATAAATGGTCTGGGTCAACCACCTTATTCTTGATGACTTAGGGTCCAGGTAATCTAGTTCCTTAACATCTGTCTTCAAAGAGATTAATTCTCCTTTAATTTGCTTCATATCATTTGTGACTAGAGAAAGCACGGTATACGTTCAAAACCTTTGGGAAGCACTGAATAGTTTACACATAGTGGCAGCAGTTGTGGAAGGTACTTAAAACTACCAGCAAGGAAACAGAATTACTTTTAATAACTGTTGGATTAAAATACCGTGTTATATTTAGGATATGGTTCTGATTGAATTTACTCTATTTTTAATGGCTCTTCAGTCAGTTGATTTATTACCAATTTAGATTCACAGAAGTGAAAGAAGGAATAAATTCTTAATGATGACTAAATGTTGTTGCTGTTTTCTATGGGAAGCATAAAGAAATACTGTTTCTAGAGTTGATATGTTGGTAGGCTTGGAACTTAATACCATTTAGATGAAGTTTTAATTGTAAGCTTAGGAATACAGGCAAGTTTAAAAAAATCAGTATAAGGAAAATAACAGATAAATTCTTCCTTTTACCCAAGAATATATAACAAAACCAAATGTTATTATGGAGTATGTAGTAAATTATCGTTATTTTTTAAGTGGTCTGTTATTTTACTTGCTTCTATCCTTGTAAACAATAACTGAATCTTTAGATTCTCATTTCATAAACAAGTGTCCTGAAACAAAGATGTATGAAATGTATCTCTCCTTCAAATTATATTTCTAAATGTTCCACACAATACCTCACCATGGGACAATTAATTTCCCTAGACAGTACACGGAACTACTTTCTTGTGTCTTTCCCAGACTTTTTGCAGTTTTTAGAAAAAGTTGACTTTCTAAAGGCAGTTGCTGTATTAACATTCTAGCAAAATATTTTTTAAATGGATAAGGAATTTAGGAATCATTTCCTCAAAGTTTTAAAATATTGGCCACAAACCCAACTCATTGACTTTTGACAAGATTTAAATTCTTAATGTCTCTGTATGAACAGAAAAAGAAACTATGTTTATGTCCAGACAAAAATGGCCAAAGTGCGGGGATAGCCTTGCTCTTAGCAATGGCAAGGTTAGGGCCAGTGTGGAGAAACTGTTTGTACCTTGGGCAGCCTTGCAGGTGCACTCCAAGAAGAAGCATGCCTTGCCCCTTCTTGTTTCCAGCTTTGCCTCTGTGTCAGTGCCTGCTGGCTTACTTCCCTTGCCAGTGGTTTAAGAGGGAGACTATATTGAGTCTGTGGCTTGGATGGAGCCTTTAAACTGATGGAAGGATTTTTGCTCAGGGTTACTATGTGTGTCAGTACTTGTGTGTGACTCCTGGTGATAGTGTGATTGGACAAAACGATTTACAGGGGATGTGTCAGTGGCTGCTGTTGGAAAAGAAAGAGGTTGTCCAGGGTTCTCTGTCAACACAGGCTCTCAGGCACAGTTCCCATTCCTCCGGTGCGTCCTCCAGAGGCCAAAGCGTGCTGTGCTTGAATGACAGCCTGCTTCAGGGCTGCCCCCAGAAACGGGGGAGTCTTGGGCCTGGAGCTTCTCTTGCATGACAGAGATCCAGCCAAGGCATGCACATGGGCAAGTGGGTTCCAGAAGAGCAGAACAAGCCCTGCCTACCTTCCTGGCACAGCTGTGGGAGCTTGGACTAGCAGAGTTGGGCTGCTCTTGTAGAGGAGTGAGAAGGAAACGCTGTGTCAGGTGAGACTGAAGAAGGACCAGGAATGCCTGGGTGCAGAGGCACCACCAGCAGGAGGACCCATTCAGGGCTGGTGCGGTCAGCATGGCCTGCCTTCCACAAGTCTTATGAGCCATGTGCTGCAGCCTGACAGCCCTGTGCTGGCACATGGAAGTGGGAGGCAGGGAGTGCACCAGGAGAAGGTTTTCCCTTGCAGCAAGCTGACTAATGTTGCTATCCTGATTGCAGCAAGCCAACAACTTGCTCAAGGGTATGAAACTGATGTTAAACAAATTAACTGTGCACCCCAAGAAATTCTTCCCCTGCATTTCCAGCACTGCAGAGAAATCCTTGGGTAAGTATTCCTTATAATGGGCAGCTCTTTGGTTTTGGGATGAAGTCAGCTCCTGGAAAACATCTGGATGTTTATTGTACGGAACAGCAGGCAAAGTGCCAAGCTCAATGTTCTGCTCTGCTGATGCCCTCCTAGGCTGCAGCCGCACAGCCAGCCAGGCGCTCCCTGTGCTCAGCAGGCGTGGCTCTGGAGCAGCAGGAGCCTGCTGGCAGGAGGTGTCTGAGAGCCCCAGAGCTGTGCTGTGCCACCACACTTACTGCTCTACCACAGGTCCCCTTCTGCCAGCGGAGAGGGAGTTGTCAGTGGCCAAGCTCTATGGTTGCTCATGCTGCTGTGAGTATCCACGCTGGGCCTCCTCTCTGACTGTGTTCCACTGGCAGTGCTTGTACACAGTACAGAAGGGGGCACAACGTGGCAGTGCCGACCACATCAGTACTGAATACAGGGGAAGGATCAGCTCCCTCAGCCTGTAGGCCACACTTCCTATTGTGGGACAGCATTACTCTTATTTGCCAAGGGGTTACATTTTTGGTGTCTCTGTATCCTTTCCTGCCACAGAAATAGTTTAAATTAGTTTTTGAAAGAATTTAATATTTACAATTTTTAATCTTCTTACTACTGTCTTATGCCATTCTATTACATTATACAAGCATATGAGAATTGAAGCTTTAATGTTGTAATCAAACAAAGTACATCAGAATTAGGGGTAAAGTATTGTTGCTAAGATGGGTGCATTTGCAATTTAGTGCACTCTGAAGATCTCTAGGACGCGTGCTACATTTGCCTAAAGGACAAGACACACTTCTTTCAATAATACCTCATTATGATGATGCCAGCTAACTTAGATGCAGTAGTTGAGAGTAGATTTCCCATGAAAAACAGTATTTGATTTAAAAATAGGGCTCATTTTTAATCCACTTACCAAGTGCATATAACTGCACTATGGATTTTTTTAGGACACTTTTGCTGCTAACAAAAATTTAGGAAGCCAACATAACACCAAAGGTTTTCTTTTTAATTCATAAATTTTCACTGAAAACATAGAGAGGAAAACAGAAAAGCAGCTGTTAATTTTAGAAATCTTTGCTTAAATTTGCATCAGGAAACATATCAGGAACATAAAGGTCTGAAATATGAACATAAAAAGTATTTCACAGATTCTTACCACATTAAGATCAAGGACAGTTTTAAACAGAGAAGTGTTCCAAAAGGGACAGAAAAAGGATACATGGGTTAATTTTAATTAAACACCTCTATTTTCAGATTTATTTATCTTGCTCTTTGTAGACCAAGAGAAGTGAATGTGTTCAGGCATGCACTATTTTTTTCCTTTTTTTTTCTGTCCAAAGAGTTGCCATTGTATTCTATTTTTCAATTTTTTGACCTTGTCTTAAGTTAGGATGGTCTGGAGGTTTAGATTTTAGACTTAGACGAATCATTCACCTCTTCCTTTGTAAATGCTTCATGGGAGACATTGTACAACGGATGATTATGCTCTGGTAGAAGGCAATGTGTTTCAAAATAAGAATTTTAAGAAAAACATCAATTACAGTATGTAGTTCAAACTATTTACACAATTATAGACTGGAAGTTGTATTAAGGTTTCTATTTATATGACAGATTTATAGCTACATTTTGGTGTGCATGTTCGTGGTGATTTGTTATCCCTTATGTGGCTTTTTCAATTAGAGATGCACCAACTCTGCCAGTAGCTCACATGTACCAGGACATGAGGCTACTGTAAGTAATGAGGTGGTAGCAGTATGCATTAAGATCTTCCAGTGGTACAATTCTGTGTGTTTCTAAACATATATAGAAAATATTCTGTTAAAGTCTTTCTTCAGCTATACATTATCTACATGCTGACAACATCACAGTTTATGACAGATTCTAATCCTAAGGCATGTGAAGGGTGTTTTGAAGTGTATTACTCAGTGTTCAATTTTTATCTTTTATTAGGTGGCATAAACATGATTGGTGCTCTGTTCAAATGAACTTTAAAAGAAAACTCAATTCAGTTGTTTGAAGAAATTACTTTCTGAAGAGCCCCCACTGAGTGATTGGAATTATTTTTATATTTTTCTCCAGCTTTGGGAGAATTTACACTTTACAGCCTACTTTGAATAAGAGGATACCAAATGAATCGCAGAGAAAACTTATTAAGACCTTTTGATTTTTCTTTTCATGAAAATTGGGGAAATGTTGCTGCATTTTCAAAATGCAAAACATTTACCACATCAACTAAAGAATAAACAGAGTAAATGCCAGAAACTGACATGTCTGGAGCCCCAAATGAAGGAGGAAGTTAGCAGAGTGTCCTTTGTCTTTTGAGGCATCTCTTTAAGCGCCAGAATCAATCCCTGATGATTATAGGGTAGCTGAGATAGTCATCTGAAGATGATTCCCTGTTTATCTTACATGGCCTGCTGAATACAAAGATGAAGAAGCTTACAAAAAAGCAGTAGAGCAGTGCTGTTTTGAGTGGTACATGACATATACTGTTCTCTGGGTCTGCAGTTCTGAAGTAATGCTGATACCAAAGAGGGTGTTTTGCCACCAAACTTCTGAAGCATGGAACATATTTAGCATGGAGATGCTGAAATATGGAAGTATCATCCCTAGCTTATATTTGCTTTATTGTAGTGTATGTTGCTTTTAGGTAGGGGGTGGATAAAAAGCTTCTGATGTTGCTGGTCTTCTTGCTGTGAGTTAAGGTCTTCTGCTGTGATGCAGTCATGTGGCATGCAGGAAAAACTGATGTTTGCTTTATTTTCTGTTGAGCAAGAGGAAGGAACCTGCAACATCTCTATCAGCCACAAGTAGAATGACCCGCCTTTACAAGTGGCAGAAACACAGGAAGTTCCCACTGCAAGTATCAAACTTCAGTCCTCAAAACCAAGGAGCATTTTGAAGTACTACCAACCATAATAGCTCTTCTGACTGAAAACAAAACACAGAAAGGTGCGGTACGTTCCAGTCCCCAAATGCAGCTCTTGTTTATCTCGCAGTCTATCATGAGTCAGCTAACACAAACTGCCACCCTGATCCAGAGCAGCTGTCTAATTACAATTTTGTTATTATTAATTACTGAGTAGAAAATCATTTGTAATTAGCTCAGACTAAATCATAGTTTAAACAGCCAAAAATTACATTACAAACTAAAGTGTAATTAAAGCACTACACTAAAGTGTTTATTTAAACCCAGTTTAGCTACTGCAGATTTTTCAATCAGGTTCTCAGGCTCATACATAGATGTAATTAGTCTTCAGTACTGACAGCATACTGCATTTATTCATTAAGCATCAATATTGTTGAACAAATGTAAATAAAATTTAGACAGGAATTCTTTACAGGGGCGGTCATGGAAACATCTGGGTGAGATAATGAAGCTGGGAATGATGTGAATGTTAATGAGTTTTGGTGCTGCTCTGGTACCCAAAGAATTTTTGAAGACACACACTTTGAACTCCCACTACTTGCACTGAGTTTGCAAGCACCAGTAATCCTCCTTTTACTGGCATGTAGTCACTTATCTAGGCTGCTTCAGTGGGACTCTGGGCTCTGCACCTGGACAAATTCCCACCACGCAGGTAGGATAGAATTTCATCCACTTTAGCGGGGAGGGGGTCCTGGGTGCAGGGGAATCCAGCCAGAGTCACGACACGAACACTGATACGATTTGAACATCGTGCTCCACTTTATTGTTTCCTTACACCAAGATATACTTTGCAAAGTTCACGCCCCTTTCCCATGAGAAAGCCTCTAAGCAGTGGGGGAGCTGACCAGTGTATACCTTTTCCCAAGGCTGTTCAAGGCTGCCGGCTAGCAGGTGCCTTGCAAGCCTATCTTCAGCCTGGGGCCCCATCAGGGGTACTTCTGCAACAGCCCTGGGATGCCCAAGCTCTCCTGGGGTATCCTATGCCCCTGTTCCACAAGGAATCCCTCTACACATCCCCCGTTTTCTTTTTGGGCAACCCAGGTCTGGTCGATGATTTTTTGCAGCCCCGCTTTAAGGCAAGAAAAATACACCCAAGTATTATTAAGCCTAATATAACTACAAATAGCAATCGGCAGCCTTCTACTACCAAGGTACGCAGCCATCTGGTGATACCCAGACCCTTAAGCCAATCTCCAATAGGGTCGTCTGTCTCCCGAAGGATGTGTAAGCCCCTCTGGAGGTCAGAGAGGTGCTTGTGAATTGGGACAGAGTGGTCAGAAAGATTCATACAGCACATACCGTGGAACTCTTCACAGCCATGGCCGTGAGCTAGTAGTAGAAAATCAATGGCTGCTCGATTTTGTAATACTGTATGTCTAACACTAGTAACATCTATGCTTAACTCATCAAGCATCTGTGAAGTTATGTTTAACTTATCCCTCTCCCAGCAAGCAAGTTTATGCAAAATAGCATGAGCCCTGGCTGCTGAAGCACCAAGTAAAAATATAGATGCTAGCCAAATTGACTGCCTTCACTCAATCTAAATGGGCAGACAGCTGATTGAAAATGTCCGCTAATGCTCCTGTCTCAAGACAGTCAAAAAACAATTTCTCACTCCACCTCTGTGTCTGATGCTATACCCAAAAATTTATGCAATTCTCCTTCTTGGTTTTGCCTTTGGAGAGGGTTCCCCGACACCCACCACAAGTCACTAGCAACCACCCAGGGCAGCTGCTATATTTGCCCCAGGGTCTTGCTATTTCTCCTGCTATGGAGAGTGGTGGATCTGCAAGTCCTCAGCTCCCTCACTCAGCCATGTCTGCAGCCTCTCCCAAGGCTTCTTGGGACGGAGGTCCCAGAGTTCCAGCTGTTGAAGTAGTGGCGTCACTTTCCTCAGGAGCTGATGCTGACTGCGCCTTCTTGCTTCGGGGTCCTGTATGCATAGCACGGCACCACTTGCTGGGCACCCCTCTGGTCAGTGCTGCGGAGATGACTTGTCCCTGTTGTGGCAGGACATTCTGCAGTGTTGCAGTAAAGGCAGCTGTTTGAGATGACTGTTCTGCACGGCTAGCACGTACGAGCATCTCGTCTACACCTGCCCCTTGGGGCAGTGTGGCAAGAATTGTCTTAGTTTGCCTATTAGCATTTTCAAAGGCAAGTGTTCGGAACATTTGCTCTTGGAGCTCTTCAGAGAGCTCACTTGCATCCTTTAAGGCTGCTGACACAGTTGATGAACTGACCATATGGCTCTGACAGCCCCTGTCGGACTGCTGCATACGGGGGAGACTTCTTCTTTTCAGGTACTGACAACAAGGCTTTGTGAGCAAGAGTCTGTGACAACTGATGAATGACTACGGGCATGGCCAGCTGTGTCACTGTCGGCCCATAAGCTCTGCTCCCAGTTAGCATGTCAGCTTGGAGTGCATACAGTGGGTCTTGTGTATCACCTTGGTGTTTGCTAGCTTCTTCTTGTGCTAGCTGCTTCCATGTTCACTCCCAGAGCAGGAACTGTGAAGGGGTTAATAACAACTGTGTGATACTGATGCAATCATTAGGACACAGGACATCTGCTGTAAAGATAAACCGCAGAATGCTTCCAGTAGCTTCAGACCGTAAGCCATGCGTGGTGACTGTTTGCTTGGCTTGCTGCAAGATCTTCCAGTCATAGGGTTCCCACTTTGCAGTGTCCCCTTGTATCTGTACAGGGCAAGCGAGGGCATTCACTGCTTGCCAATCACCTTCAATAATTGCATCACGGGTAACTCCATTCCATCTCCTTTGCAATGGGTCAGTCCTCTCCGTCGGGGCTGATGGAAACGACGGCTGCACCTTCCCTCGCGGGAAGGGAGGGGCTGTAGGCACTGTGCCTGATTCTCCTGACGGGAACGTAGGAACTTTGAGTGCTAACTTGACCGGTGGGGCCACGGGACGCCACGGTGCTGATGGTGTAATATCACAAACTTTGGACTCTAGCACGTCTTGCTGTGTAGATAAGTCAGCAAGCTTTTTGATTACTTCTTGCATAATTTCTTGGTGCTTCTCCCCCTCTTGGGGCTGACCCCCGGCAGCCCTGGCTGGCTCTGGCTCTGCAGGCGACGAAACCGCAGAAGCTGCTTCGCTGCCGGACGTTGCTCCGCTGTCTGGCAGAGCGGGGTTGCGCTCTGCCGCTTTCGGCCGGGCTTTAGGACCACTCGTTTGCTCTGCCGCTTTTGGCTGGGCTTTAGGACCACTGGTTTGCGCCGCCGCTTTCGGCCGGGAGCTAGGACCGCCTGTTTCTCCTTGGCCCGCCTGTGCCCTGCCCCCTGAGTCGGGTAGCTCTGCTTCTGTGTTCGCAGCCATTTCTCTCTCAGATGTCGGAGGGGTAACTTCCTTCCCTGCTGAGTCCAGCAACTCCCGCAGTGAGCGGACGGGTGCTGCTGTGCCTTTAATCGGTCTTTTCATGGCCAGCCCAAAGAACTGTGCTACCCTGGACTCTGCCCTGGTCTCTGGCCGCCGCTCCATAAGACCCCCGTCTGTTCCTTTCCCGGAGCCGCTACACCCGGAGCTGCTACTCTCTAAAGCCTCTATGGCGGCCGCGGCCACTGTCCTCTCTGTTTTCATCTCTGTGAGAGTGCCAGTTACTGCCCTCCAGGTTAAGCCAAGAGCTTTAGCTTCTTTAGCTTCCTTTCCCCCCTCAATCATGGACAGCCACAATTCATTTCCAACTTCCCCCCGTGCTTCGACTGAGAACAAAAGCGAAGTGTAATCCACACACCTGTGATCCCAGGCCCATATAATGAGGGCATTCAGATCTCGGTCTTTCACAATCTCACCTCTCTTACAGAGGATACTAGCTAGGAGTCGAGTCCCCGCCTCATAGTCCATAGCTTCTTTGCTGCAGGTACTCGCTTAGCCACGCGAAAATATGGTCTCCGGCCACTCGGCTTTGAGGTTTAGCCCCTGGCTTTACTCAGCTTTGGGGCTTATCCTCCAGCCTTCAATTCTGCTTCGAGACCGGGCCCCTGGCTTTACTTGGCTTTGGGGCCACCTGTTCTGGTTCCCCTGGTTCTGCCCCACCGATACGATGAAATTTGGAGTCTTATCGCATTTAAGGGAACCTGCATGTAGCAAAACTCACTCGGGTCCCTGCCATTCGGGCGCCACGTTTTGCGGGGGGGTGGGGGTCCTGGGTGCAGGGGAATCCAGCCAGAGTCACGACACGAACACTGATACGATTTGAACATCGTGCTCCACTTTATTGTTTCCTTACACCAAGATATACTTTGCAAAGTTCACGCCCCTTTCCCATGAGAAAGCCTCTAAGCAGTGGGGGAGCTGACCAGTGTATACCTTTTCCCAAGGCTGTTCAAGGCTGCCGGCTAGCAGGTGCCTTGCAAGCCTATCTTCAGCCTGGGGCCCCATCAGGGGTACTTCTGCAACAGCCCTGGGATGCCCAAGCTCTCCTGGGGTATCCTATGCCCCCGTTCCACAAGGAATCCCTCTACAATCCACGAACACAGGGAAGGGAAGCAGCACACAGCAACACCACTGACTTTTCTTAGTGTACTTTGCTGCATTTAATGTAAATGAACTAATCTTAAAATATGCAGTAAGACTACTGGAAATATTTGTTTCTTTCAGTTATGTGGAATGAAACTAACATATCTCTTACAGGGCATATCATAGTCATTTCAGAAATCTGACTTCTGCTACACATTGCAGGGAGTAACTTTTTTCTGAGTTCATAGCTGAGAAAGCAGCGTTTTTCCCTGGAAGAAAGAAAACCAACATTGCTAGAAATGAGAACATACTCTGATATAAGACTTCTAGGACACTCATGGACAAGGTTTGGTGGTGCGCAGTGGCAAGGACTGAGATATAGCACACTCACTTAATAGAATGAATGACAGGGATATGGAGATTGCTCTGAAATAAATATCAATATTGATGCAAAAAGCAATACTAGGCTGTCTAATGATGATAGCGTTGTGTCCTCCATGCTGCTTCAGCTCAGCTATTGACACCATGGTACAAATCTCTGAACAGCTCAGAATTTCATTAAGTAGTTAGTGTCCTAACAGTGATGTTACACAACAAGGGAAACTCCTTTCATATTGTTAGCTTTGGGGGTATAAAAAACATAAATTCTTTTTTCTGGTTCTATCCGGCATCTGCATAGTAGCTTCCAGGGAATTTCTCAGGAGTCACATGATCAGGTGAAAAAAAACCAAACTCGCAAACAGGATTTTTAGAAGCCTGTTCTATTTTAATCTTTGAGCATTCAAACTTGGCTTTCCTAAAAAGATTTTAAAAAGTGCTCAAAGGGTGCCTTTAAAAAGTGCTCAAATAGGTTTTAAAAAGTCTAGCAAAGGCTGTTCAAAATCATTCACTGGCAACCCCATCCTGATTTTGTAGGTGTCCTGAAGATACCAATTACGAAGATATGTTGTGCTTGTCTGTGTGAGTGCACTAGACACCTGCTTCATAATAAAAGAAAGTGTAAGTGAATGTATTACCATATGAACTAGTGTTTCCTTGCTGTTTTGCTAAGATACTGCTCTTGTCAACATTTCAGTCACTAAAGTGTATTTATAATTTGTTAGGCATGATACTCTTACGATTTTCATGCCCTCAGCTCTGTCCTGTAAACACCCTCTGACAGAACTTTGAGAAGCAATGCATATTCTTTATACCTCCACATCCCTTGTCTTAATATAAAATTTCTTTCCTCCTTGCCCCATTTATTGAAGCTGGCTCTGTGACAGCCTTGAGTTCCACACTAATGCACCCAGTAACTATCTAATAATTAGGCTTAATGAAAATACACATCACCACATATAATATTCTGCAGAAGCTGACTCCCTTGGTGAAACTTCGAACACAATTTACAGAAGGCCAGCAGGGTAAACTTTGCATCTGGTAGTGCTACAGATTCCAAGAATGTAAGAAAAGTTCAACAAAAATTATATTAATCCTGCTTGAACAAGCAGTTATATTATCAAGAGTGGAGTAGTGGAAGAGGCACCATGTTAGCTGTCCAAAATTGTAAGTACCTGGTGAAAGTGATCTGCCTGCCTGTCAGACAGTTGAGATGTTTTGGCTGAAATATTAACAGGACAGAATCCAGACACCTCAAGGCAGTAAAGGGCTTCGCTTCTTTAAGGGTGTGGACAAATCTGGGCTCTTGCTAGGAAAGAAAAGAAGCCTAAGGAAAGTCTGAAGAAATCCTGCTATGTAAATCTATTGTTTTAAATGCAGATCTGTCTCTTTTTCAAATAAGTTTCAATAACCTCAATTTTTTTTATGCTTCTCTGTCTCATATTTTCTGTCTTCCTACCCAAATTAGGTAATAAACAATGTCTTGGATGACCACAGTAAAGTGAACCAGAGCTAAGTAACCATAATAACCACTTTTTTAATGCAAGCCTATATGAATCATACTATTCAATGGACTCTCATTTCTGAGCAAATGCAGGCCAGTTGTGAACCTTATGTGAAGAATGTGGTCTTAGTTTTGGTAGAACAGTTGATTGGAAAATATGATAGCTGCCTTTCAAAAGTAAAATCAATTACATGCTTATTTCAAGACTTTCTTGCAATAGAGATCTTGGAACACGTGCTTATTTCCATCTCTGTTCAACACTATGTACATGTTTAAGGACATGAATAATATAATTTTTAAGAGAAAATTATATTTTCGTCAAGGAAGCTATCAACCAGATATGATATTTGGTGGGATTTTTTTTCCCAATGTGGGAAATGTTTATTTGGTTTCAGATGACACTGTCCTTTCATGTTCCTTCAGGTCTCTTGATAAAAATGATTCCCACAGAAGAGGGAATATAAATAAAACACATGGGTATTAATAAAGGAAAATAAAACCATGTCTATGGAATTTACTGGGCTTCTGACTGATCCAAACAGGCTAAAAGAATACTTGGTCCATCAACTCATTAAGGGTTAAATAAAAGTCTTTTTATTGTTATAAATACTTAGTTGATTATAAAAATCTATGTAACTTTAGACCTTTAAATGCAAACAGTAGAAATAGTTCCTCTCAATATTCATCATATTGTGTGTCTGTTTGCTCATGCTAAAGTGAATTTGACATAATGGTAAGTAGTTCAAACAATCTATACTGCTGGAAGCTTTCCCTCACAAACTATTGATTTACTTACCCTATCCACAGCATGCTCAGAAACACTTTCCATTCTGACTACTGTTCTGTACAGCTAAAATGCATCATTTCACATTGTATAATGGAATTAAGAAAACCTTGTCATTTTGCTGGAAAACTTGCTATATTTATTTGTAGCTCAGCATAGTGGGAGAAGAACCTGGCTAGTTTATTATTGAACCCAAAAGTTCTTATTTTGGTAACTTTCTGTTTTGCTTGGATAGAGGCATTGGTGTTAGCAAGCAAGGACAATATTCTGAGTGAAAATCACTGTATCTTCAGATTAAAAGTGGTGAGATCATCCCTTCTTTGTCATGAACAGTCAGGGTCAGCAGTGAGCCTTGGTAAGCCAGAGTGTGATTGGTTCTAAAAAGGGTAGTGCAGGATGGGTGTCCTACTTGTCAGTTTAAATTCTTATAGGATAAGGAAGGAGTTGTGCTGGGACAATTGAGAAATTCCAGAGGAAGTGTGAGTTCTGCTGTGGGAGAGAAACGTCTGTCAAATTACTTGAGGAGCACATTCAGAAATGTTCAATGTAGAAATTACATGGATATAAAGGGAGTTATAGCAGTGACTTTTGATGGCTTGGCTGTTACTCTGAAGTAATGGAGTTATAAATGTATGAATGTAAAGTCTGAGCAAATGCAAAGAATCATAATAACATAGAATCATAGAATGGTTTGGGTTGGGTGGGATCTTATAGATCACCTACTTCAAACCTCTCTGCCACAGACAGGACACCAGCTTGCTCAGAGCCCCGTCCAACCTGGTCTTGAACAATCCCAGGGATGGGGCACCATGTTCCAGCACTTCACAACCCTGTGTGTAAAGAATTTCTTCCTAACATCCAGTCTAAAGCTGCCCTCTTTCAATTAACACTATTCCCCCTTGTCCTGTCACTACACTCTCCAGCTTTCCTGCAAGCACCCTTCAGGTACTGGAAGGCTGCAATAAGGTCTCACTGGAGCCTTCTCTTCTCCAGGCTGATCAACTCCAACTCTCCCATTTTGTCATCAAGGAAGAGGTGCTCCAGCCCTCTTCCTGGTCCTCCTCTGGACTCATTCCACCAGACTCATTCTGCCTTTCTTGTGTTGGGGCCCCAGAACTGAACACAGTACTCCAAATGGGGTCTCACCAGAGCAGAGTAGGCAGACAACAACCTCCTTCAACTTGATGGCCACACAGCTTTGGAAGCAATCCTGGATACAATTGGCTTTCTGGGCTGTGAGCACACAATGATGGCTCATGTCAAGCTTCCCATTTATCAGCTACCCCAAGTCCTTCTCCTCAGGCCTGCTCTCAATCTGTTCTCCTAACAGCCTGTGTTTCTTGTGATTGCTCAATCCAAGTGCAGGACCTTGCACCTTGTTGGAGTTCATGAGGTTCACACCACCCCAATTCTCAGGCCTAACATGGTCCCTCTGGATGGCTTCCTTTCCCTCCAGCATGTTGGCCACACCACACAGCTTGGTGCTGTCAGCATGCTTGCTGAGGGTACACTCCATGCCATGGTCCCTGTCACCAACAAAGCTGTTAAACAGCACCGGTCCCAATACCAGCCCCTGAGGACACCACTCGTCACTGCTCTCCACTTGGACATTGAGACATTGACTGCAACTGCTTGACTGTAGCCATCCAGCCAGCTCCTTATCCACTGAGTCCACCCATCAAATCTGTTTCTTTCCAAATTAGTGAAAGTATCTTGTGCAGGACAGTATCAAATGCTTTGCACAGGTCTAGGTAAAAAATGTCAGTCTGAACTTGAGTGTGTTGAGATTCACAATGATCTCAAACATGACCTTCATTCTCCCACTCACTGCCTTTGCCTTCTGAAACTTGGACAGTGTGGCTAGAGCACTTGCCAGTGAAGACTAAGGAATAACACTTGTGGATACCTCAGCTTTCTCCAGATCCCATGTTACCAGATCTCCTGTTTTCTCCTGGACAGAGCCCACATTTTCCCTGGTCTTCCTTTTATCACCAGTGTACCTGCAGAAACTTTTCTCATTGACTTTAATGTCCTTGGACAGGTTTAAAAAAAGCCATCTCCAATAAATAGAGTTGTGTCATGACTGAAGTGCAAGTGGGATTTTATTGGAACAGCTATTATCTCTGCTACTTTGCTAAATCTTTAAGAGAGTGAGTGGGCTGTTTTGGAGGCCTAGCTTCTTTCCACACCCACTTGGGCAGCCTGGGTACTCATAAGGTGGTCTGATGAATGTTCAGCACTACTATGCTTTTTTTGGTTATGAACAGAATGTCATTTCACTTAGAAGAAAAATTATATATTGTGTGTCTACTGTGTGGTTTTGCTTTCCCCCCTATCTCTTCTTGATGCATTGAATTTTGTTGACAAACTGATAATGAATCTCACTTTTGCTGAGCATCTCTCTCAACCCCAAACAGGAATATGTGATCTATCCTATTGTGAGATTTCCAGAAAAAGGAAAAAAGTATTTCTTGATCTTACACATGTGACATATTAAAACTCCTCAGAGCTTAGAGCAAACAGACCAATGGACTTGACTTAAAAAGTCAGATGCATCAGATTTTCATGCCTCAGATGGTACCCATAGGATCAGTCCAGCTTTGTTCAGTAAATGAGAAAACAGACTGATGAGAAGGAATGTGAGTGCTGCAAAATAAAGATGGAGAGCTGCTAAAGCACTTTAAAACATTAGAGAAGACTTTCAAAAAGACCTCCTGTCAACTTTTCAAGATGTTATGGATGATGAAGTAATTTTGCAATATTGCTACTATATGGCAATTTTATTACAAGGGGAAGGAAAAGGGTGTCTGGACAGACAACTGAGGGGTTTTTTTGCATTTTCCTTGTCTTTTAAACATGAAGAGAGAGCAGTTATAGTGGGATTTTCTTCTTTCAGGAAAGCTATCACTGGCAATATTATATATTTTTGCTATTTATATCCTTCATTTGTTTATATCTACATTTTCCATAACTGTATGATTAGTTGTACTGTTTCAAATTAATTCTGATCTATAAATAGGAATATATATGTACATATTATTTTTGTTGAGGTTTACAGTGAGAAAGAAGTAATTGCCTTCTGGGTTGAGAAAAGCACCATAAAGTAGTATTACTGCTCACTGGAGATCACTATTTTTACTAAAAACAACAATATTTTTTCCTATAAGCCAGAAACTCTAGTCTATATATGTTTTATTATATCTTTTAAAAATGGGTTTTCGTGTAGCTTCAGCTACTTTCTACCAACGCTTCTTTTTTTTATCTTGCTCACAGCCCTCAGTCCTACAGGCTGGCAAATGTTTTCCATCCCTTACACCTTAATGGGGATTATAGGTAATTGTAGCAATTTCTCTTATCTATTTTTTTTTAGTATTTATTTTAGTGTTCATTCTGATTAGCATTTTAAAGATGAAAAGAAAAATACCAATAAAGCGTAATGCTAAAATAATTGTCTGCTTTTCCTCATGATAACATTTTTTTCCTCCGGAATCACAGAAATGCTGGCTGTAAAATACCTACAGTGTCTTCAGCCCCAAATATCCTGTCAAATTCTCACCAATGCTAAAGCTGGACAGTCATAGTGTTGTCTGGCTGAATGTGGAGAGCCTCTGAGATTCCCTAGCCTCTTACTGGTGCTCTACTACCCTGTATTTTTTTCCTGATTCTCGACTTGAACATCCCAAGTCACTATCTGTGGTCATTTCCCTTTGTCAGGTACCATTTTCTGCACAAACAGATAAATATTGTATGAGTAAACCAGAACCCGTGCAGAAGAGCAACTAGCTTCATCCATGCTTATCCAAGTAAGCATGCAGAACCAGTACCCTATTTTCAGAAAATGTGTGTATATACATATATATGTGTTACAGTGGGGAAACTGCAACACACGTATCAATCAACGAGGCCCGTGGAAAAGAAATATCTATGGACCGATTCTTGGTAGATGTTTCAGAGATGTTTATTTCTCCAGCCGCATGGCCGGGATCTGCCGAGGAACTGCTCAATCACAGGATGCAAGGTTCCTTGCCCATGCAGGGGAACAAAAACAACCAATGGGGAACGAGGCTGACCAGGGGCTAGGGAAACCCTGTGCCTCCCCCCCAGGACCCCTCTCCCAGGGCCACATGGCAGGAGGAGGGCCCCAACATATATGTATATAATATCTCTTTGAAATAAAATAGATATTTGATTTCCACAGTTATATGTAGCAACCAGCGTCAGTAGCAAGCCATAAAGTTAATTTTGCTTAATATGATTTGTCAGACTCCTGAGAATTAGCCCTAATCATATTCATTAACCACATTAGTTGTCTTATTCAGAATAGAACATTTCATCATTCAGACTAGAAGAAAGATTATTTTTTACCCTTGAATTTAAAGAACTAAAATATAGAACAAACATTTCAGTACAAAAAACCCATCACTATTTGACTGCCTTTCATTAGCAGAAATCTTTATGAAGACAAATAATAACAGTTTCCTGAATCTTGAACAGAGAATAGTGAAAACAAGAATTAAAATTAAAATTGAGTAGATTTGTGACTTAACCTACAGACACAATTAAAAATAACAAAGGAGTGGAAAAATACATTAAAAATTTATTTTCATAACAAGCTTCAGAAGAACAAGAACCAAATATCTATCAAATCAAGTATGTCACAGCTCACATTTTT
Organism: Corvus hawaiiensis; assembly: GCF_020740725.1. NCBI lineage: Eukaryota > Metazoa > Chordata > Aves > Passeriformes > Corvidae > Corvus > Corvus hawaiiensis. Next base: position 42,063,225 of record NC_063255.1, on the reverse strand, counting down.
TCATCTGCAACTGAAAGTACCATTCTATGCCTGTTCACAGAGTAGATTCAGAACAGATGGATGCTTCTGTGTTGGGAACTCAGTGCTACAGAACTAGGGTAAATATGGACTGGGGCAAATTTATTGAAAATCCTCAGTGCTATAGGGCACGTATATGAAGTGAATAGATTTGCTGGATAAACTGGTCACTAACAACAGATGTATCACTCACAGCAAGAAAATGGAGGCAATATGCTGTTGTTTTGTTTTAAGCAATGTACTAGATTTTGTTGCAAGAACACTTTTGTGGAGAAGCCACCCCTGAACCCAAACTGGAAAACCTCCAGTATTTTAAACCAGCAGATTTGTCTGGAAGTCATAAGAGATAAGCTATGAGAAAATGTCTTGCATATCTAAAAAGAACTTCATACTTCCATCTAGGTTTGTAAGCATATATCTTTTTACTGCCCTCTCTCTTTTACCAACCAGTCTCTTGCATAGTCATATACAAGTGAAAAAATACTTTTATTATCACAGATCAGATGTTCAACTCTATTACTTTTTACATTTGATTCTTTCTGTCTCTGAAGGTATAATTAAGGTCCAATGTCAGACTCCAGACCTGTGCTTAGCAATTCTCTCCATTTAACCACTTTTAGGAAGACAGCCTTATGGCTACGATGCTAAATAAACAATTAATGGACTTATACATTAGCAGTACCTTAAAAACAAATAAAAGTTCTGATACTGAGGAGGTCTAAATTTACTTCTGGGTCATGTTAACAATCTATTCACATAGACCTCTCTTCAGAGACCTAGAATAGCAAAACTGTACGTAGCCACAAGATGAACATTTCCAGATACAATAGTAAGAGCTTTAAATTAGGGGGAGGGGACAGTATCAGGCTTGTCTGTGGCAAAGCTTAGAGGAACAGGGTGCCTCCAGGACCTGCATCTGGTGTCTGAACTGTGCTGGCCATATTGGAGCACATCTGCACTGAGATGACCCAGGAATTCATGAGGTAAGTTTTCCAACAGGAAAACACCAGGGAAATATCTTAAAGGAGTTAAGAGGTGTTCCTGTAGGAAGACAACACAGCCAACAGACTGGCTGGCGTGCCCTTACACCAATGCACAAAGCATAGCCAATAAGCAAGAGCTGAAAGCCACTGTGCTGCTAGAAAGTTAAAACCTTGTAGCCATGGCTGAAACTTGGTGGATGAATCCCGTGACTGGAGTGTGACTATTGATGCTTACGGGGCAGAAGAAAGGGACCCTGGATACTCCTGACCTGTCAGCCTCCCCTCTGTGCCTGAGAAGATCATGGAACAGATCCTCCTAGAAGCTGTGCTAAGGCACATGGAGGACAGAGAGTGGATTTGACACAGCCATCACAGCTTCACCGAGCTTGTGATGGCTGACCAACCCATTGGCTTTATATGATGGGATGACTACCTCATTGGACAAGGGAAGGGCTGTAGATGTCATTTATCTGGACTTCTGTAAAGCTTTTGACACAGTCCCCCAAAACATCCTTCTCTCTAAATTGGTAAGAGATGGATTTAATGGGTGAACTGTTAGGGGAATAAGAAAATGATTGGATGGTTGCATCTAGAGGGTAGTGGTCAACAGAGTGCTGTTGGATATCAGTGACAAGTGGTGTGCCTCAGGGGTTCATATTGGGAACATTGTTATTTAATATCTTCATTAATGACATAGACATAGAGATCAAGTGCACCCTCAGCAAATTTGCTGGTGACACAAAGCTGAGTGGTGCAGTTGCCACACCTGAAGGACAGGATGCCATCCAGAGGGACCTGAAGAAGCTCGAGAAGTAGGTCCATGGGAATCTCATGAGATTTAACAAGGCCAAGTGCAAGGTGCTGCACATGCATCAGGGCAACCCCAGGTATCAACATAGGCTGTAGGGCTGAACAGATGGAGAGCAGCCCTGGGGAGAGGACTTGTGGGTGCTGAAGGACAAGAGGCTGGACATGACCCAGCAATGTGCACTTGCAGCCCAGAAAGCCAACTGTGTCCTGGGCTGCATCCAAAGCAGCGTGGGCAGCAGGGCCAGGGAGGGGATTCTGCCCCTCCTCTCTGCTCTGGTGAGACCCCCCCTGCAGTGCTGCATCCAGCTCTGGAGTCCCAGGCACAGGAAGAACATTGACCTGTTGGAGAGAGTACAAAGGAGGCCATGAAAATAGTTAGAGGGGTGCAACAACTCTCCTGTGAGGAATGGCTGAGAGAACTGGGATTATTCAGTCTGGAGAAGAGAAGGTTTTGGGGTGGCCTTCCAGTCAGTCCCTGAAGGCAGCCTACAGGAAAAATGGAGAGAGACTATTTACAAGACCATGTAGTGACAGGACAAGGGGCAATGGCTTCATGCTGAAAAAGAGTAGGTTTAGATTAGATATTAGTAAGAAATTCTTTGCCAGGAGGGTTGTGAGGCACTGGCACAGGCTGCCCAGAGAAGCTGTAGATGCTCTCTGCCTGCGAGGAGGCCAGGTTGGATCAGGCTCTGAGAAATCTGATCCTGCGACAGTTGTCCCCATCTATGGCAGGGTAGTTTGGAACTCCATGGTCTTTAAGGTCCTTTCCAATCCAGACCATTCTATGACACTATGAAGATCAGATTTAATAAAATATATCCATTTTGCACAATAAGCATGACTGCTTTTAAGATCAACATCTCAGGGATGAACATGACAGGAACAGATAGAATTTGTTGTGAGGAGGTACATATTTTTTATGAAGTAGTTACCCTGCTATTTAAAAGGACGAGGTCATTACCATAGCAACACCATTAACGCAACCGGGGGCTTGTAATCACAAGCCTCGGCGTGCCCTCGGGCAGAGGGGATGCAGCGTTAGCCTCCACAGCGTCCTTGCTGGACGGCTCAGTGGAATAGGCGTGGGATAGGTGCGTGTGCTGGCTCCTCCTCAGAGGAAGCACGTTGGGCGGCTGATGGATTAGGCTTGCGTTAGCCCAGAGGCAAAGAAGGCGGGAGGGGCTTCTGGTGTGGGCTCCAACAGGTTTATTTGCAGGAGGGTCCAGGGACCAGAGAAGCGTCGAGGAAAAGCGGGCTTGCCCCTTTATGGGGGGGTGGAGCAAGGCAGGGAGAGAGAAAACAACCAATGGGGTACAAGCAGAGGGGAAGATACAATTTTTCAGAACAAATGGGGAAAACAGGGAGGCAGGAGTCGTAACAGGGAACCAATTAATAACAAAAAAAGGGAGAACTTTCTGGAACAGGGAGAGGTAATTTAGGATTGGGAGCCACCCAGGGGGAGGTAACCTAGACCTCAGTGATCTCTTCTGGTGACTGACATTTGATGATTTCAGCCCGAGAGCAGGCTGAGCCACCCCAACATCTCCCCCTTCTTTATTACATTGAAAAGGAAGGGAGGATTTAAGGAATTTTAAAATTAAATACTTAAAACCAGAAAGGGCTAATAAAATTAACTCCATAAAGAAACCCCATACAATGTCCTTGATAATGGAAGGAATCTGGCCACTGGAGCTCCCAGTGTACAGGAGGAGCTGCAGCAGTATGTGGGACAGCAGCATGTAGGATGTCACCACGCAGTCATGGGAGATAACTTTAGGGACAGTGTAACATAAATAAAATTAATACAAATACAATTAACTTAAATAACAATGGCTCCCTTGGACTCCCCCTCTTTCAAAACAAGGGGCTGCTTAGGGGAGGGAAACACATTAGAGAAAGTGGGAAAGGGAATGTTTGTCTTTGCAGCCTGGGAGGAGAATTTCTTGTTTATTCAGGAGGTCTTGTTTCTCCTCCTTTTCCAGGCAGTTACTACTGTGTTTTCAGGCTGCTTTGGTTTTGATGTCTTTGTTAAAAAAGATTTGATCCACTTTCCAGGGATCCATTTAGGTCCTTCTGGGGTTGATACACATCCATACCCCCTTCCCCAAGTGATTAAGGGGTATGGGCCACGTATTTGCAGCGTGTCTGGGTCTTTTACCAAGACATCGGGTCTTTCAGTTAGCTTAGCCTTGGTTGAATTTGTAAAGTGCCTTAAAATAGGGGGGTTCGGTTCTTCATGGGAGCAGTTTAAAAAATTTAAAGTGAAGAGCGCTTTGGCGAGTCTTAAAATGGGGGCATTAGTCTCATTGCCTCCTTTCTGCTGTTCAAGCAGTCTTTTTAACATTTGGTGTTTGCGCTCAACAATTGACTGGCCTGTAAGAGAATGGGGGATGCCGGTGACATGTTCCACACCCCATTCGTCAAAGAATCTTTTAAATTCTGCAGATGTATATGCTGGGCCATTGTCCGTTTTTATTCTTTTCGGTGTCCCCAGCACAACAAAGGCTTGAACCAGGTGGTTGGTGACATCTTTTGCCCTTTCCCCATGATGGGCTGAGGCAAAGGTTGCACCAGAAAAGTTGTCTACTGACACATGCACATATTTCTGGTGACCAAATTGGGGGAAATGGGTAACATCCATCTGCCATACCTCACAATTGCCGAGGCCTCAAGGATTAACCCCTTGGCCTAATGATGGTAACTGGTATTTCTGGCAGCTAGGGCATGTCACCACAATCATCTTTTCCTGGTCTTTGGTGAGGTGGAACATCCAGACGAGGGCTGGAGCATTTTGATGGAACGTGGCATGGCTCAACTGGGCTTGCTGGAATCTATTAGGCAAGTTTGCCATCTCAATAGGCATGGCTAGTGCATCAGCTCTCCGATTCCCCTCTGTGATGAACCCTGGCAGATCAGTGTGTGACCTCACATGCATTACGTAAAAGGGTTGCTTTCGGTGGGAGACAATTTGAATTACCTTCGAAAGCAATTTACAGATTTTTGGATTTGCCACCTCTCTGAGCGATGCTCTTTCTGCTCTGGACACAACTCCTGCTACACATGCGGAATCTGTTACCAAATTAAAAGGTTCATTGAACCGCTCAAATGCTCTGACCACTGCAGCAAGCTCTGCAACCTGCGGTGATCCTTCGACCACCTGCACATCAGACTCCCACTTCTGAGTGCAAGCATCCCTCCAAGCGATGACAGACTTGTGAGATGCCCCAGAACCATCCGTAAAGATCGTCAGGGCATTGAGGGGTTCACTACTCTGAATTTCTTTTGGAATTAATTTAAAGGCCGAATTGAACAATTTGTGTTTCGGGTTGTGAGCTGATATTTGTCCCGAATAACTATCAAAGGCAAATTGGAGATGATTGTTGTTTTGAAGGAGATGGTCCAGTGCATTGGTTGTTAGTGGCAGGTAAACACATGTGAAATCACACCCTGCAAGGGTACGGAGGCGATACCTAGCCTTTATCACCAACTGAGCCATGAGCTCCTGTGGTGTGGTAATACTTTTGGACAGCTGGTGCGAGAGGAAAACCCACTCAATAATCAGAAGGGGATCCCTCTGCACCTTGTCCCACTGGAAAACCAGCCCATGGAGGTATGGCATTTCCCCCAACACTGTAAATTGAAAGGGCAGACCTGGGGTATAACGATGGTCTTGGCGAGACGACAGTGCCTCTTGGACTTTGATGAGGGAGTTTCTTGCCTTTTCTGTCAACTGCCTCGGGGATTTGAGATCTTCGTTCCCATGAAGCAGGTTGAACAGAGGGGCAAGGTCCTCAGTCGTCAGTCTCAGGAGCTGCCTCACCCAGTTGATGGATCCACAGAGTTGATGGAGTTTCTGCAGAGTCTTGGGGTTATCATTGATCTTTAATGGTTGGGGCACCACTGTCTGCTCCTCTATTTTTAGTCTTAAATATTTAAAGGGTGAGGTCTTCTGGACCTTATTGGGATGGATTTCGAATCCATTGGCCTCTAAAGCCCTGATTACCTCCCCCAGAGTCCAGTCCAGGTACTGCTGCATGGGCACACACACCAAAACATCATCCATGTAGTGTAGGATCACAGCTCTAACTGCCTTTTTCCGGACAGGGGACAGAATGCGAGCGACATACCACTGGCAGATGGTGGGCGAGACTTTCATGCCTTGCGGCAGAACTCGCCAGTGGTAGCGCTGCATGGGAGCCTCTCGGTTGAGGGAAGGCACCGAGAAGGCAAACCGGGGCACGTCGTCAGATTCAGGGGGATCTGGAACAAGCAGTCCTTGATGTCTATGACTGCTAGCTTCCACTGCCTAGGGAGCATAGAGGGTGACGGCATTCCGGGCTGCAGGGGTCCCATGTCCTCAGTGACCTCATTAATTTCCCACAGGTCATGAAGGAGTCTCCCCTTGTCTGTCCCCAACTTCCGGATCACAAAGACTGGGGAGTTCTAAGCGCTGTTGGAAGGCTCAATGTTCCCCTTCCCCAGCTGCCCCTCCATGAGTGCAGTGAGCGCTCTCAGCTGGTGTGTTTTTAAAGGCCACTGATCCACCCAGACCTTTTTATCAGTGAGCCAATTCAATTTCTGGGTGGGGCGCTCCGCAGTGGCCCCTACTAAAAAAATCCCGGGGTTGAGATGGGATCTCAACCTGGGCTCCCCACTGGGACATGAGATCCCTGCCCCACAATGTAAACCCAGAGTCAATAACAAATGGATGGACTGTTGCAATCCGCCCCTCTGGACCCTCAATCTGGACAAGAGTCCTGCTTCTCTGGGCAGCCACGGATCCTCCCACACCCGTAACAATACCTTCTGCCGGTTGCAACCCCCAATGTGACGGCCAGTTGTTAGAGGTGATGACTGTCACGTCTGCCCCTGTGTCCATCATCCCTGCTAGGCTGATGTCCGAGCCCTGGCATGAAATCTTGCAGCTTAGCATCGGCTTATCTTTCCCTACCACCTCAGCCCAGAAGACAGATGGGTTGTAGTTTTCTGGTGAACTTCTGGGCATGAGGATGGCCTGGGCGACAACCTGGCCAGCTGCAAGAAAGAAAGGTGGATGAATACATTGGATGTTTATTGTAAAGAGTCCTTGTGATCCTACTTGGACGATCTCTGGTGTTATTGAGATCTCTGGTGGTGTACGCGTGGTGTCTCCTATTATAAACAAGCAGCAGTCTTTCAGTCCTTCGCAACTCACGAGGACCCGTTGAGGTGTGATGGAGTCCATCGTGGTTGCAATAGTGGTAGTCACAGTTTTTCTGGTCGTGGCTTCTTTATTTATGTCATCACGTGGGGCCGCAGATCCGCGCTGGGCCCTCAGTTTCCCGGCTGTACCTCCACGGGAGTGGGCGATGCTACTTGCCCTGGGGAAACAGCTCGGGAACTTTGATTAATCGGGGCTGGAGCTCTGCAGTTCCGGGCCACGTGTCCTGGCTTGCCACATCTGTGACAAGTCCAGGTTCTGTTTGTCATCCTCTTCTCCTCAGGTGCCGTTGCCTCAGTGGCACCTGCAGCTCCTACCACACTCCCCCTCGTTTTTAAATTTGGTTGGCCAATTGGAACTAAGGTTGTGCAGCGTTGAATCATCTGCTTTAACGCTGGTGGAGGATCAAGTGGAAGGGTCATAATCACTCTCTGGCAAGGTTCATTTGCATTAGCTTTAGCTATTTGAGTGATTATGCTTTCTCTAATTCTTGTATCTTCCACTTGCTTCTCCACCACTAATTTTAATTTGTTGATAAAGTCAATAAATGGCTCATTTGGAAATTGCTGAATCTCAGTAAAATTTAGTGGAGGTGCCGATTTAGGGGGCATCATTAAAAATGCTTGTTCCGCTGCATGCTTTACAGCATTTAAGACCGGCTCTGGGGTATTTCGGGCCTGGTCTTGTGGCTTGGCAAGCAACCCCTCACCAGTAAGGTGGTCCACGGAAACCCCTGCATTATTAGGGTCTTGCAACAGGACTGGGAGGACCTCTCTTGCTTTCTCCACCCGTCATCCCACAGCTCGAATTCGGCTGGAGAAAGCAAGCAAGAAAAAATGCTTTGGAGGTCTGCTGGGACCAGCACTGTATTAGTGAGGGTGGCCTGCAGGGGATTCCGGAAATATGGACTCTCCCTCCCAAACTCCTTCTGGGCTTTACAAAGTTCTTTGAGCCCAACAAGGTCAAAGGGTTTCCGAGTGGGGCTGCCACAGCTCGGTTATAAGTAACCGGAGTGGCGAAGGGACCGGAGGAGGCTCCCGGTTCCGGGTTCAAGATGGCGTCAGTTCCGGTTTCCACAGCGTGGGAACCGGAAGACGAGGCATGGGAACCAGAAGGCTCCTTCCAGTAGGCGGGGGCTGAGGACAAAGAGGAGTGGCCATGGGAAAGGTGGGGACTCCCGACGCAGGGGGCAGGACCCGACGCAAAGGAGGAGCTCACAGTCATCACGTTAGGAGGGGCGGGGCCAGGACAGGGAGAGGAGGAGGGAGGAGAAGAGGATTTTGGGAAGAAGAAGGAAAAAAGGCGGGCTGTGCCATGCGGTCTCCTCCATTTTGGGGGAGTGCAGGAACAGCAGGGAAAGGGGACAAAACGGTGGACGAAGAAAAGCCCTCGCCGTAGTTTTGAGGGCAATAAAACTGGGAACCACTTTTTGGGCGAACAACTGGGGAAGAGGGCATAGGACAGCAGGTTTGGGTAGAAGCCGAAACAGCCTGGCCAGGGCTACTTCGGCGGGGTGGCTGAGAGGATCGAGGAGAGTCAGGGAGACGGTGGCAGCCCTGTGCCTCTGGGCATTTTACAACTCCTGGTCTTCTCAGCGAAGGGGTAGTGGGATGAGGAATGCGAGGGGGGGAAAGAGGGACTTGGGAAGAACTGGGGAGAATTTGGGGCTTTTCTTTTATTTTCCGATTAGCTTTGTGTATATCTCTCAAAGCCCAGACCATGTAGAGAAACCTCTCTCCGGAGGGATCTCCCCTTTGGTTTAACTCTAATATTTTGTCCCCGACAAATTGCCGAAACGTGGCTGACTTCAAATTAACAGGGGACATCTGGGGAAAATAAGAGAAGAGCCACTTAACCTTTTCAAAAACCCCTTTGATAACTTTAACCCACAATTCTTCAGGGACTCCCCAACTTGGAGATAAACCTCCCGCTGAGGCTGGGAAAGCTTAGCTCCCATCTTAAACCTTAGCCTCAACTTCACCCACCACCAGCAAAAAGGAGAAATTAAACGTAATTTCCCAGGGGCTGGGAATCACAAGAATACTCACACACACAAGAAGAAGACACAGGCGTCCGGTCCTGGAAACAAAAAGGCACGGTGGGATCCTCCGGGTCAGGCTGCTCTCCTGGCAGGAGTTGGCAACCTCCTCTCGGAGCGCAACTTTTAAAACAGAGCGCGCTGCCACGAGAGGCGTCGGCAGCTCCAAATTGCCGACACTCGCAGCCCCCTGGCAGCGAGGACGATGCAGGAACGCACATGTGCATCGTCCCTGTTCGGGGCGCCAACCTAACGCAACCGGGGGCTTGTAATCACAAGCCTCGGCGTGCCCTCGGGCAGAGGGGATGCAGCGTTAGCCTCCACAGCGTCCTCGCTGGACGGCTCAGTGGAATAGGCGTGGGATGGGTGCGTGTGCTGGCTCCTCCTCAGAGGAAGCACGTTGGGCGGCTGATGGATTAGGCTTGCGTTAGCCCAGAGGCAAAGAAGGCAGGAGGGGCTTCTGGTGTGGGCTCCAACAGGTTTATTTGCAGGAGGGTCCAGGGACCAGAGAAGCGTCGAGGAAAAGCGGGCTTGCCCCTTTATGGGGGGGTGGAGCAAGGCGGGGAGAGAGAAAACAACCAATGGGGTACAAGCAGAGGGGAAGATACAATTTTTCAGAACAAATGGGGAAAACAGGGAGGCAGGAGTCGTAACAGGGAACCAATTAATAACAAAAAAAGGGAGAACTTTCTGGAACAGGGAGAGGTAATTTAGGATTGGGAGCCACCCAGGGGGAGGTAACCTAGACCTCAGTGATCTCTTCTGGTAACTGACATTTGATGATTTCAGCCCGAGAGCAGGCTGAGCCACCCCAACACACCATATCACCTGACCCTCATACACACACCTGGGTCAGATTCAAATCTCAGTCTTGTCAATGTAAATCTGAAATAAACCTCATATGAATGATGAATGATTGTGTATTATAGGGACTACTGTAGCTGGAGACCACATAGGCCATCATATACATTAAGTATGCTGTCCTCTAGAACTAATTCACATTATATATTTCCAGTAACACATTGGTGTAAAGCCTATTTTTCTTGAAGAAAACATGAAAAGGAGTAGTAGTTATTCTGCTAAATTTGGTTATAAGAACATTATTTTAACGGATCTCAGAATGTACTGAAGGTTTCCTCAAATAAAACATTAGTTGCACAGAAAGGAATTTGCAACTTAAGGTTCTGATCCCACACAAATATACGTACACATTTAAAATGATGTGCTTGCACAGCTCTCTGGACAGCCTCTTAAAAGTTTCACAGAAAACAGCCTACCAATCTGTGAAGGAGTGGGTTCTCATTCAAGATCTGACATAACAAAAGAAAGTACCATGACTGGAAAAAGAAGAAAAGAAACACTTCAGCACATATTTCCTGTCTGATGTGATCTGATTCACAGTATGAGAGGCAGTGGTTTGTACAGCCTCTGCTGTAAGTTGTGGTGGTGATGGAGTTGGGTGAATGACACCTTCCTGAGTGCTACATTGTCATGAAGCACAGCCCATAAGATGGCGTCCAACACACAAGACAAATGAGTGTATGCACTTATCATTGCAACTGCAAAAAGCCACTGCTCAGCTTGGCTGATGAGGTCCAGTCTTTCTGCTATTCCAGGGATCCGTGGCTGGTACCCACTGACTGCCCATCTAGGCACACTCAAGCTTCAGATTGCATAGGAAGAGAGGCATGAAAGAGAGAAACTTGGGCGTGAGTTTCACCCAGTCTTCACATCTGCAACTTTCCATCTGGTGATTTATCAACACTACACTTTGCTGAAAACCTGAAGAGCAGGTAGTTTTCCCTGAAAAAGCAGCTGTGCTTTGTGAGGAGCCTGAGCCTGGGCTGCTCTTTAATATTTTGTTACAAGAGTGTGAGTCTCAGAAATCCCTCATGTGTAAGATGAACATGACTGAATCATGGAGTGTATTTAAGATCAGTCCATTCCCTCTCTTGGGCTCTTACTGAGTGCAGTTACAGCAAATACTACTTAGATTTGAAGTATCTCCATATATTTGTAGGCTGCAGCTTTTAGAGTGCAGAGTAAAATGTGAGAGGACAGCAATAGCCAACAAACAATAATAAGATTAAGTTACACAATAGGATTTAATGTCAGAGAAATGAAAGAAAGCTTATGAGGCATCAGACTCCAAATATACCCAGGTCTGACATCTCTCACATCCATAGTCCCATTAATTCCCTCTAGAACTTCAACCAGGAGTTAGACAGCCAGAGCCAGAGAACAAGAGATACACCCAGTTCTGAGTTGGTATGGCTGTAGGAATATAGAGGTGTCTATTCTACTTTGAAGGTCTGTAAAAAGAAAGACCTCAAATTTAGCTCCCTCTGTGATAACTAAAATTGCTAAGAAGTTTCCCTTTTTTTTTGACAGTTGTCTTAAAAAGCTCATGCTGCATATGTACTTATAGAACAAAGAGAAGAAATATCCAGGCAAATCTATTCTTATATTCAATTTCCTGGAAAGCTTTTAGGTCCTGCCTTGGTTCTTTGTGTGTATGTGTGTGTAACCTTAACAGCACATCTGGAGTAGTGGATGTAGACCTGCAGCTTCCCATTTCCACATAAGCCTGTGCACATTCAGAGAATGAATCTGTGCTTGTGCTTCCTCTGTAGGCAATGGCGGTTTTCACACTGCCTTGTTGTCCTAGTAATGAGGTCTACTCTGGTTAGTGCTGCAGATGTGAAAGGATAAAAAAAATTGTTGATGGATGATTAAAGATATGATTACTTCCCTTTACGGCAAATATGCAGCCTGCATCCAGACAGCAGCTTCCTTTAATTTGCAGCATGTTCTGAAAATATAATTGATAAATAATTGCTGTGTGACAGGGTCTATCTTTCACCATCACATATTTTTAATATTGGGTTGGGTTGGAACCCTCCATCTCTTATTTTATTTGCTTCCTTTACAATCCTGCCACACACAGAAGTACATCAGGCTAATGCTTCAATGACTAACTCTCCTGACTTTGATTTGAGGGAAATAAAAATGCTGGTGAGTGTGCCTTTGAGAGTCATGTGAGGAGGAAACCCTTAAAGAGCTTTTATTTCTGTCCCATCATCTCAAATTATCTTGTTTACCCCCTGAGTTCTGAGCAGGTACCATTACTGCACTCAGTTGTCCACATCATCTTTTGAAGGGAAAATTAATTCTGAATTACTGGCCCTATAACTGCCTACTTCTTCACATCATCTGTCAGCAAAATAAGCAGATAAAAGCTGGCTAAGTGGATTTCTGTTAGCTGTCATTTAAAAGGAAAGGGACAGGTGTTGAATGAAGCTTCCTTCTCCAACTGCTAGTTAACAATACATATAGAAAAAGTTTAATTGCTTGCATCCACCTGCACCCTTGTCATTTCCCGGCTTTATTGATTTTAATGAAAATATTAAGTGCACTTCAGGAGCAACAGCTAAAGTGACATGTTGATTGAAATATTCAGGAAAATGTATAATGGAAGCAGGCTATTACAGTTTTAATAGAATCTGAAAGTAGTAACATCTAGAGCAGCATTTTTCCCTGCTATTCTTCTGCATATGGCAAGTTCTGAAATGAGTAATTGGAAGCTGAATAAATGTTTGGTCCTTGTTAAAGCAATCTTTCACCCTAATAACCTAATTTTTATTGAAAGTGACCCAGGCTTTTTGGCATATTTTTTTCCATTAGGTACCCTTCAGGGTGCAACATAAACACAACAAAATATGGGTATGAACAGAATCCAAATCATGATAGCTCAGCATTGTACACAATAACAGCTTTGTAGTGAAAACATAACACCAGTCTCTCTGTTTCAGTAAAAGTCTGTGTGAATGGCTTGGAGTTTTCTTGAAGCTACATTCTCAACTTTTATTTAGATGATTTTAGACTTAATGGAGCAAGGAGGAGAAAAACAACCATGGTAGCTTTGGTTCAGGAACAACATTCAGTGAAAATTTGATTTTTAGTTCTTTGTATTCAAGTCTCTTCCTGGTAATACTTGGTGCATCCAAAGCTGTCAAAGAGTTAAGATACGTAAAACTCTCTAATTGAAGAAAGAGTCGGTGCCTTTTCTGTAATAGAATTTCCTTAAGGAAGTTCTATTTTGCTGATGCATGTTTATCAGGAAGAAAGCTCTCCAGATTCTTCTCATTCTCAGTTCAATGAATCTTATGTGTTTTGAAACTGCTAATCTAACATGTTTGCAAGCCCCAAACAAAACTCTTTTACACATATAATAATCCATTTCTGATATTTCTTTTAATGTTAATTGCCATTATTTTTATACCTTTAGAATGCCTAGTCAGAAACCAGGTGCTCTGTGCTTGCTACCCAAGCACAGAGCAAAAATGCTGCTACTTAAAAGGGCTCATAGTCTTAGAATAAGACTAGACAGACAAGTTAGTAGAAGAAAAAGAAGCAGGTCATCTTAATCGGCAAAGGTCAACACATAAGCTGTCTGCTTGTCTGTCACATGTTTTTGTAGGACTTGTGGAACAGCACAGATTCACAGAAAGATTCTGAGATGATCTTATCAATGCTCATGGGCATGTTCTCCCTAGGGCAAGGAATATGATGATGGAAAGAGAACTTTTCTGAATGCTTAGTAATGCAGGAATGACCATATTGAGTCCACTATCCTGTCTTTGCTGTTAATAAAGGTGACTGTAAGAACAGAGCAAAAGCACAGTGTCATCTTCCTACAAATACTTTCACAGATGCTGGGAAAGAATTTTCCAAGAGATATCCTATCTGGGCATGCCTTTAAATATCTTTTTTTCCCTTGAACTTGCTTAGTTACTGCCTGAACATGTCCAGCATTTAAACACTTGCACTGCTTTCACGTCTTAGTTACTGGATAAAATACTTCCTTGATTTATATATGAACATGCTGGTATCATTGTGCCTCATTCTCATACTGGAGGTGACATTCCCTATCAGGCCTTTCCAGATTTTGCAGTTGTCTTCCACAGCTGAATGGTCCTTGCACAAAAACCACTTTATGTGGACTTTGGATGTCTTAGTTGCTTTTCTGTACCACGTTACAGTTCAGCCTAAGAGAGGCATAAAGATGTTTTCCTTTTGTTCTCCATGCATTTTGTTAATGACTGACTAGGCATTCAAGATGTCCTTTCAAAGGTTACTAAATATTGAGTAAACATTTACAAAAAACCAGATTTTGTAAATTCAAGATTTTAGTTGTCAGCACTAATTCTTTAATTCCCATCATGTTTCACAGGATTTGTCCTTTTTTTTTGGTCTACATTTATGTGCATTGAATTTCCTTTGCCATTTTACCCCATTACTCAGATTTTCATTCAACTCTTAATAAGTAGTCCTTATCTTTCCAGCCTAGAAATTGTAGTACCATTGCTGTCTTTTCCAGATCACTTGCAAATACACTGAGCAATATAGACTTCTGTGGGATTCCACTAGTAAGCAACTTTCTACTCTTTCTTTTCTCTTATTTTGTTATGTATATATGGAATAATATTTGTTTTTATTTCAAGGGTCTCCTAGTTTCTTCATCAGATATCTATGAGGGATTTTTCAAAATGTCTTTTGAATACCAATTGATCTATCTTGTCCTTGTGCTCATTGCCTCTTTTAAGAAATTGTAACAGGTTAATGAAACATTATTTCCCTGTACAGAAGCCGTGTTGATTCTTCTTCTTCTGTACACCATATTTAGTCAAGTAGCTTATAATTACTCTTTGGACTAATTGCTTTTGATCTACCTAGTATGCATATCAGACTTTCTGGTGTGTAATTCCCACATTATCTTGCTTATGATTTCTCTAAAATTTTTTTATCATGCCACCATCTCTATGACACTGGTAGAAGATTAAATGAGAGATTGCATGTTGCCATTAGTAGGTTGGCTATTTCATCCTTGAGTTCCTTTAAAGCTCTTGGGTGAACACCATCTGTTCCTAGTGATTTGTTATTGTTCATTACAATCAAGCGGGTTTGTACAGGTTGGACTGGACATCTCAATATTGAAGATGGTAGGAGAGGAATGGGTTGGGAGTAAGGGAAAAATCTTAAAATTAAACAGCTTATGGTTGACATTAAGAGAAATAGAGGGGTATTAAATGAGATGGTTATGGTCAAAGACGTGGTTTCAGAGGATGATCTTCACAAGAGGACTTTGAATAGATCTGACTGGACAAAATTTGTGAAGAATACAGTAAAGGACACAGAAAAATAAAGATGAAATGAAATGGACAGTGAAAGAAAGCATTCTTAAAAGACTGTGTTTATAAAAGATCTTGGGGTAAATTTTGCATGTGAGAACTTGATTGACCAAAATAATTGTGAGAATTTGAGTTTCAAAAATTGACCCTTAAGAATAACTGGATAGCAGAAAAGATACTGCCTTAGTGTTGTAGTCTGGCAGCCATTTGCTGAGATTGATACAAAAAGAGAAAGTTGTAAAAGAATAAGTACTGAAGTATAATAGATTGAAATGAAGGAGCGCTGTCTACATGCAGAATCATACAGAATAAATATACCTTGTGACTGAACATGGGTGGAATGTCTAGGGAATTCTAAAGAAAAGTTAATTTAAAGTAATGGACATTACATTTAGTAGTGCTGACATTGTGCTTATTTGTCAAATATTTTTATACTTAGAAAAGTTTTGCAAAGGCAGTTTATTCATGTCAGTCATAAAAGTGTTTTGAAAAGCAGAATTACAGAAGAGGAACTTCATGTGTCCTGTGTAACTGTGAATTTATGCTATGTAGGAAAACTGGGAAATAGAAACAGGTACATCTGTACCATATATTCCAGATATTGAAAGGGGCAATGGGTTACGAAATTGCAACTCAGAAAAATAACAATGAGGATATAAAAAATTGTCTGCCTACGATTTAAAAGAATAATTACTTGTGATATCCTTTTGGATAGAGGTCAATAATACATACTCAGCCAGAATCTAAACAGAAACATCATATTAATTTTCTGTTGTTTGCGCAACATTAATAACAAAATGCTTCTCAATTCGCAAGTAACTATGTTTCAGAATGAAATAAACCTTGGTAGACACTGTTATTTATAACTCAGTTGACTCTTATTGATGCTAAAAATCCAACTATGTGTATATAAGGAAGAAGAGAACTCCAAAAGGCATGCTGTGGTGGCTGGTTAGCCTGTGGTGAAAGGGACAGAGAAAGTTCTCGGAAAGACCAGTCCCTAGAACCAAAAGAACCTCCTCTGGTTAGGGTGACCAGAAAAGCTTCTCCTGGGATGCACTGTTCTGTTATGATAATCTACCCCAGTTCTGCTTCCCTGGTTGGCCTGTGGCCCCTCCACCCCCTTGCTACCTTGTATGCTCCATGCCCTAGAAGGTTCTCCACTCCAGGTTCCCATTGGCCTCTGCCCATCACCACTCCCCCAGAGCTCCCCCATTGGTCCCCATTCCCTAGTCCCACCTTTGTATCGCCCCCGTGCCCTCAGACCATTGGTTCCTGGTGCTAGCCCCACTCCCATACTTAAGCCTGAGTTCTCCATTGTTCTCGGTCTTTGCCTCTGGAGCACTTCACAGTGTAGTAGCAATAAACTGCCTCTGTGGAAATCCACACAAGGACCCTTCCCATCTCTTTGCTGCTGACCCGTATTACTGAAGCTGTCTGTGCGTTTGTGCATGCACACGTATGTGAGGGTATATAGCTGATCCTGCTGAGCGGCTTCGCTTTGGAGACACTTTTAGAGATCACTACACCTCATGCTCCGGCACAGAACCCACAGAGCCAGAGAGATAGCAATAGCATGCAGTAGTAATTCAAACTATGAAGAAATGTAGTGTAAACAAACAGGAATAATTGCCTTGTGCAAAACCCCATGCCAAATAACAAAGTATGAGAAAAATAGAGGGAAAATACAGGTATATACAATTCTCAGAAAATGACATGAAAAATATCTTCTTTTCAATACTTTCAACACATACACCTGTCCTTTTCATGTAGTCTTTGGAGGAAGAATTAAGTATTTGTTTACATGCAACCAAATCTGTTTGAAATTGCCCTTGATTTGCTTCTTAGAGCTAGATTCTCTCTACATAGACAAGATTTATATATGTGAAGCCTGTAAAAATCTACAATAATCCCATCACAACATGTGGGGGTAGAATCTGTTTCTATGGCTGGTGTAGCAGGTGGATCACAAAATTTGACCCTGGTGGAAGCTGAGGTGAGCCTGACTGGAAATGAGTGGAAGATACATCTCATTGTGACTGGTAAAGAGGCCCCGTGAATTTTGGGCATAGACTTCCTCTGAAGTGAGTATTTCAGAGACCCTAAGGGACTCAAGTGGGCTTTTGGAATAGCTGCTGTGCAGACAGAGGGCATGAAACAATTGACCACTTTGCCTGGACTATCAGAGAACCCATCTGCAGTAGGCTTCTGAAGGTGGAAGAACAAAGAGTACCAATTGCTACCTCAACAGTGCATTGCCGACAGTACCGGACAACTCAAGAGTCCCATCCACAAGATGATCCGTGAGCTGGAGAGCCAAGGGGTGGTCAGCAAGACCCACTCACCCTTTAACAGTCCCATTTGGCCTGTGCGCAAATTGGAAGGAGAATGAAGATTGACTGTGGACTATCGTGCCTTGAATGAAGTGACTCCACCATTGAGCGCTGCTGTGCCGGACATGTTGGAGCTCCAGTATGAGCTGGAGTCCAAAACAGTGAAGTGGTATGCCACTATTGACATTGCTAATGCATTTTTCTCCATTCCTCTGGCAGCAGAGTGCAGGCCTCAGTTTGCCTTCACCTGGAGGGGCGTGCAGTACACCTGGAACCGACTGCCCCAGGGGTGGAAGCACAGTCCCACCATTTGCCATGGACTGATCCAGACTGCACTAGAAAAGGGTGAGGCTCCAGAACATCTGCAGTACATTGATGACATCATGTGTGTGGGGGAACACCGCAGCAGAAATGTTTGAGAAAGGAGAAAAAATCATCCAGATTCTCCTGGAAGCTGGATTCACCATCAAGAAGAGCAAAGTCAAGGGACCTGCCCGAGAGATCCAGTTCCTGAGAGTGAAACGGCAAGATGGACAGCATCAGATTCCCACTGAGGTCATCAGTAAGATCACAGCAATGTCTCCACCAACCAACAAGAAGGAAACACAAGCTTTCTTAGGTGCCATAGGTTTTTGGAGAATGCATATTCCTGAGTACAGCCAGATTGTGAGTCCTGTCTACCTGGTTACCCACAAAGAGAAAAATTTCCATTGGGGCCCTGAACAGCAACAAGCCTTCACCCAGATCAAGCAGGAAATCACTCATGCAGTAGCCCTTGGTCCAGTCAGGACAGGACCAGAAGTGAAGAACGTGCTCTACTCTGCAGCCGGGAGCCATGGTCTGTCCTGGAGCCTCTGGCAGAAGATGTCTGGTGAGACTTGAGGTCGACCACTAGGATTTTGGAGTCAAAGCTACAGAGGGTCTGAAGCCAACTACACACCAACAGAGAAGGAAATCTTGCCAGTTTATGTAGGAATCCATGCCACCTCAGAGGTCATTGGCACTGAAGCACAGCTCCTCCTGGCACCCCAACTACTGGTGCTGGGGTGGATGTTTAAAGGAAAGGTTCCCCCTACCCACCACACCACCAATTGTGATAGCCTGTTAACCCACTGATTCTGTGATGCCATGTTCCCCCTGTTCCCTGTCCTAGCCTTGGCCACTCCCTTGGACTCTCCCTATTAGTTCCTGTACCCCAGCCCCGCCCAGGGACCGCCCCTGGACCCCTGAAAAAAACACCCTGCACCCAGACCACAAGGTCTCTCTCTCTGCCTCCGAGGGCACCAGGACAAGATGTGAATAAGGCCATCTTAGCACCCTCATGGGAGACCCTTCTCTACCTCCTTTATCACCACTGCATTGTAACACTGCTAGCTGCTGGAGCCAGATTGCGGGGCTGTCCGAAATGGACTCTGGGATGCGACTAGTCACACAGCCCTAGGTAACCCCTGTTGTGCTCACAGGGAGCTGCAGCCTGCTAGGCAGAGTTAAGCGGTTACAACAACCAATGCCACATGGAGCAAATGGATTGCTCTTATCACATAGCACGCCCGTATCGGAAAACTGAATCACTCTGGTATTTTGGAAATAGTCACAAATTGGCCTGAAGGTGAAAGTTTTCGTCTCAGTGATGAAGAAGAACAAGGACAAGGATGTGCTGAAGAAGTTCCACCGTACAACCAACTGCCATCAGAAGACACACGGTACGCTCTTTTCACTGACGGTTCCTGTCGCATTGTAGGGATGAAATGAAAGTGGAAAGCAGCCATATGGAGTCCCACAGGATGGATTGCAGAAGCTACTGAAGGAGAGGGTGGATCGAGCCAATTCACTGAACTCAAAGCCTTTCAACTAGCCCTGGACATTGCTGAAAGAGAGAAGTGGCCAAAGCTCTACCTCTACACTGATTCATGGATGGTAGCCAATGCTCTATGGGGATGGCTGGAAAAGTGGGAAAAGACTAATTGGCAGCATAGAGGAAAACCAGTCTGGGCTGCTGATGAGTGGAAAGACATCTCTGCTCGAGTAAGACAGCTAGTTGTGAAAGTCCGCCATGTAGATGCTCATGCCCCCAAGAGTAGGGCTAATGAGGAACACCAAAACAACAAGCAGGTAGATCAGGCTGCAAAGATAGAAGTGTCACAGGTAGACTTGGATTGGAAACACAAGGGAGAGTTGTTTCTGGCTCAATGGGCCCATGATGCCTCAGGTCATCAAGGCAGAGATGCCGCCTATAGGTGGGCACGAGACCAAGGGGTGAATCTAACCATGGACAGTATCTCCCAGGTTATCCATGATTGTGAGACATGCGCTGCAGTCAAACAGGCCAAGCGAGTGAAGCCCCTGTGGTATGGTAGGCAATGGTCCAAATACAAGTATGGGGAGGCCTGGCAGATTGATTACATCACACTGCCTCAAACCTGCCAAGGCAAGCGCTGTGTGCTCACAATGGTAGAAGCCACCACTGGATGGCTGGAGACCTACCCTGTGCCTCATGCTACTGCCTGGAACACCATCTTGGGTCTTGAAAAGCAAGACTTTTGGAGGCATGGTACCCCTGAGAGAATTGAATCTGGCAGTGGGACTCATTTCAAGAATAGCCTTATCAACACTGGGCTAGGGAACATGGCACTGAGTGGGTGTACCATATCCCTTACCATGCACCAGCTGCAGGCAAAGTGGAACGGCACACTGGATTGTTGAAAACCACCTTGAAGGCATTGGGTGGGGGAAGTTTCAAAAATGGGGAGCAGCATCTAGCAAAGGCCACCTGGTTAGTTAACACCCGAGGTTCCACCAATAGAGCTGGTCCAGCCCAATCTGAATCCCTGCATACAGTAGATGGAGATAAGGTCCCAGTAGTGCATGTCAGAGGACTGTTAGGTAAGATTGGTTGGATTAATTCTGCCTTGAGTACAGACAAACCCATCCATGGGGTTGTTTTTGCTCAGGGACCTGGTTGCACTTGGTGGGTAATGCAGAAAGATGGAACAACACGTTGTGTACCACAGGGAGATCTGATTGCTGGGTGAAAACCATCTGTAATGTGAAATGCCTGTATACCACTGCTTGCTGAGTGTCACTGTCACTGTTTGAACATAGCTGTATATATATATATGTATGTATTGATGTGTGTGTATAGAGTTAGAATGTATTAGTTTGGGCATTGAGATGATGGTATGGAATAAGGGGTGGAATGTCTTGGGGTGACTTTATGATGTTGTATACCCTATCGCTGCTTTATGCCCAAAAATTAATTTTGTGCCTTTCTGTGCCTTTAAACTGAGCCTGAGAGGGGGAAGAAAAAAAACTGAGCAAAACTCTTCAAAGCAGTTTGTTTCAAGGACACAGAGATACAGACTCCTCTGCTTCTGTGGCAGCAAGCAGCAAGAGTGGAGAAGCACCTTTTTTTTTTCCCAGCCAGTTTTTCTAGCTCCTTTTTATTTGGAGGGAGATGGAGAGTTGAACTTTGTTTTCCTGGGACTTCGATATTTCCCTTCTTCTCTGCTGGACTGTTTCAACAGCAGAACACCTTTGGAGAGTTCTCCACTGAGGCCCGGAGGTGGACCCACAACCCAGCTCCAAGGAGGGGGAGAGAGATCTATGGAAGGACTCTAAAATTTTCCCAGGTTTTCTCTCCACAGCCAGAGGTTTTATTATTTAGAATTATTATACTTTTCCTGTGTGTTTTTTAAATAAATAGTTTTTATCTCTTTCACTTTCCTTCAAGGAAATTTTTTTTTTCTCCCGAACCTGGTGGGGGAGGGCTGGTTGTAACCTGCCTTCTATCAGAGGATATTTTTTCCTCCAAATTTGTCCAAACCATCACAATAAAGTATGAGAAAAATAGGGGAAAATACAGGTATATACAATTCTCAGAAAATGACATGAAAAATATCTTCTTTTCAATACTTTCAACACATACACCTGTCCTTTTCATGTAGTCTTTGGAGGAAGAATTAAGTATTTGTTTACATGCAACCAAATCTGTTTGAAATTGCCCTTGATTTGCTTCTTAGAGCTAGATTCTCTCTACATAGACAAGACTTATATATGTGAAGCCTGTAAAAACATACAAAGCCTTAAATATTTTCATTGTGTAATTTCCTACACATCACTTTCATTTGTTATGTTGTCAGCGTATTACAGGTGTTCACACCATCAGATTCCCACTGTGTGTCCTGACAACTTAAACAGAAAAGAAGCAAATCTGAAAGAGAAAGAAATGTTTTTACTCATTATATTAATATCTTTGTTGGATGTGAAAGTGATTGTATTTGAAATAACATTAGGCAAACTGGAGTATTTTATTTAGAATAATAACAGCGGAATTTATAACAAGCAGAAGTGTTTGGACAACACTCACAGCACATGGTGGGATTCTTGGGCTGTCCTGTGCAGGGCCAGGAGTTGGACATCACTGATCCTTGTGGGTCCCTTCCAACTCAGTATATTCTCTAGCTTTGAGGATACACAAATTACTAATTTTGCAAAGAATATTTATTTGATAAATCGTGAAACAAAATATAGTCTGTTACATAAACTAGAGATGCTTAAGTTTGTATATAATTCTGAATAATTTTTTTCAGTATTCAGACTCTTGCATGGATTTTTCTTCAATATTGTTGGTGAAATTAGTTTTTCCTTTTTCATCTTTCCGTTTGCAATTGTTACTTTTACAAGAGACATTTAATTCAGATGGTCAAAGATTTTCTGCATGTCTATTGCCAAATAAAGTCAACGTCTATATTGTAAAAGCTGATGTTCTGGAGGAAGAAATAAAAAACAAACAAACCTGTTGTCTGTCTTGTAGGCTTGAAAAGCAAAGAGTTACCAGTTTTATCTGCCAACTTAGGTGCTGGTTCACAAGATTTGACATACATATTATACATATTATACCGTTGGGTATGCATAAAACAAGATGAGGTGTTGGGCTTATTTAATGACTCTATTCCTGTCTAATATTAATTAATAATAAGACATGATTCTATCAGACATCTGCTGTGTAATCTACTATGCCTTAATCATGCAAGAATATATGTGTCTGCAAAAATTGTGATGTTAATAAATATCGTGAGTTAACAACACACTGCAAATGATTTTGTTCATTTCAATGAGTAACATTAGAGAAGGAGAAGTTAGTCTTAGCAAATACCTTTTTGCTAGCTCTGGAGATCAGCCACATGTAAAGCACTTTCATGTGAAAAAAATAAAACAACCCTTGGAGTATCTGATGAATATTTCATAGCACTTGCGACTTCCAGTGTTCTCATTGTAATCTAGTCAGCACTGGGCTAGAGAACATCATCCTTGCTCATATCAGTCACATACAAAAGACTACATTTTAAAATTGAAATATAATGTACACTTGAACCCTATAAATTTTCTTTACCTCCTAGAAAAAACAACAGGGAATTTTAGGGACCAGTTTTATAGAACTTGAAATGTCTTGTCTGCCATTTCCAGGATAAAAAAGCAACCATTTAAAGTACATTTTTTTCTCTTCTTATAGTTTACTTCTGTTATAAATTACATCCAATATTTTTTATCACATCGCACCCCACTGCTCTTCACATTTTGTAATTTCCATTCCTTTCCACACTGCCTCTTTTTAATGTGTGTACCTTATATTTAAACTATCTCAAATTGTGGTAAAGTACCATGTCACTAATTTAACAGCAAAGTTTTAGTGATAATGTCTTCTAAGGAAAATGACAGAAGTTTTCATAGAAACTTAAGAAAGATAAGGTGTAGAAACACACTATTAAAGGAAGACGTAACCATAAATTTATTCTCCACTCAATGAGTATATGATATTAACACAAAGTAGCAGGTGTAGTTCCATATTAGATTAGGATAAATATTAGGAAAATTTAGTGTTGGGGCCCTCCCCCCCTGCCGTAGGGTCCTGGGAGAGGGGCCCTGGGGGGGAGACACAGGGTTTCCCTAGCCCCTGGGCAGCCTTGTTCGCCATTGGTTGTTTTGTGTTCCCCTGCGCGGGGAAGGACCCTCGGGTCCCATGATTGCAGGAGTTCCTCGGCAGATCCTCAGCCATGTGGCTGGAGAAATAAACATCTCTCTGAAACATCTATCAAGAATCGGTCCATATATATTTCTTTTCCACGGGCCTCGTTGATTGATACGTGTGTTGCAGTATCTGCACTGTAACAAATGGTAGGGAAATGCTGGCAAGACACTGATCCCTAAGGACAGAAAATTCGTGAGTAAAAACTCATGTAGATCTCTCTCTTCTACCTTTGTTTGGATATTCTCTCTAAATTATGGAGGAACCATGGAAAGACTCTTGGCTCTCAGAGCCACATATGGACATTTATCTTAAACTTGAAAAGATTCTTGAACAACAATTTGCAAATTTTAGCTTAATTCAAGCTCAAAGAGAACTGAAACACTTCCTTTCATGGTTGTTTAAGAACTTTTTCTATGTTTCTTGGGATTTAATTCTTACCAAAGACTTTTGGAAGACCATTTGGACTCATTTAATTTCTGAGTCAAAATATATGCCGATGGAAGAATACTTTCATGAATATCACTTAATTACCGAGACTGTTGAGCAATGTCAGCTGTGTCTTGGCGAAGGGAAGCGTGCCTCAGAGTCCGTGTGACCCAGGCCATGTGGACCGAGCCCTCTGCGAGCAGCAGCGCGGGCGGAGCGGCATGACCTGCAGTGTCGGCAGCAAAGCGAGGTGCAGCGGGAGCGGGGTGACCCGGCGGTGCCCACCCGGCCCTGCGCAGTGCGTGGTGGAGCGAGTCCTGTGAACGCCCAACCGAGAGGGGCGGCACGCAGGTGGCAGCTGGCAGCAGTGGTGGTGGAGCAGAGCCACGCCTAGCAAGACTCACACTGGAGCAGGGTGCGGGGGGGCTGCTGCTTGGGAGCCCGGCTGAGATGTGGGTGCGGCGCCAGGCAGCGGCAGCGAAGCTAAGAGCAGAGGAGACGGCGTGCAGGTTGCTGAGCAGCACGGCCCAGCCCGGCCCACGTGGCCCCAAATGCAAGCCCGGGAAGAGCATGCCAGCACTAGCAGTCCCGACAGCTCCAACTCGGGAGCGAGTGAAAGCGAAAGTGAAACCAGGAACGCAGTGAGACAGAAAACAGCAGCCACTCAGAAAAAGAAAAAAATCACTGTAGCTAAGGTTTTAGGAATAGTAAAGTGGTATAATGTTAAACAAAACTATGGTTTTATAACAAGATGTGACAACCAAGAAGACATATTCGTTCATAGAACTGCTATTAAAAAGAATAACTCTGAAAAATGCATCCTAAGCTTGGGAGACGGAGAGGTGGTGGAATTCAAAATTGTACAATGTAGAAAAGGGTTACAAGCATCGCAGGTTACTGGGCCTGATGGTGTTTCTGTAAAAGGCAGTATATATGCTAAAAATCTTAGTCATGTTAGACAATATCTCCATTATAAGCCCCCCCTACAGTCTCCCTTTCCTAATCCCTAATACCCAGTATGAACCCTTTCCTAGGTTTACTCCATCCCCAGTTTATTTGTAATCTGTTTTTCACCCCATGGCTTCCCTATACAATTCCCTTTCCCTGCAACTCCTCTCCGATGTCGAGGGGGGGATGAAAAGGGGGAGGGAAGAAATTAAACCCTCTCCTGCCTCAGTTTCCCCACAAAGCATGCCCGGAGAGTCCTGTCTCCCTTCTGTCAGCCTTAAGATGTTCCAGAGAATCTGTTTGGACATTTAAAGACTCAGGAGGGTGGCTTATTTTGTTTTGAAACTGTTCTTGTTATGTTTATCCAGTTATTTCCAATGTTAAGTTCTAAATCTCCTTTTGTTAAAAATAAATGGGTGAAATGTTGGGGCCCTCCGCCTCCCTGCCATGGGGTCCTGGGAGAGGGGCCCTGAGGGGAGGCACGGGGTTTCCCAAGCCCCTGGTCAGCCTCGTTCTCCATTGGTTGTTTTGTGTTCCCCTGCGCGGGGAAGGACCCTCGGGTCCCATGATTGCAGGAGTTCCTTGGCAGATCCTCAGCCATGTGGCTGGAGAAATAAACATCTCTCTGAAACATCTATCAAGAATCGGTCCATATATATTTCTTTTCCACGGGCCTTGTTGTTTGATACGCATGTTGCAGTATCTGCACTGTAACAATTTAGATTAAAAATTTTGTGACTGTCTGAGTAAAAAACTGATTTTAGAGTATTACAGAATTAGAAAAAGATCTTCTAATGGGTTTTGTGCAAGAAAATCACTAAATTTTGAAATAGGTCTTCAGAGGAGATGTGCAGCAGATCATGCTTAAAAATGAATAGGGTCACAAAGTACAAGGCCATAGCAAATATAATTTGATTTCCACTGCATCAAAATGTTACACGTCATTCAGGTCTTTCATTTCTAAAGCAAGTACCTTAACCATGATTAATGAATGAGTATTGCCTGGCATCTGTGAGTGGGAGGGATACTTACTTTCTCATGAAGAATAAAAACCTGAACTACACTAGGCTATGAATTTCTGAAGTTATGATGGGAGTTCTCTGATGGAGATTTAGACACAGGCAGATGCATACACACACGTTTGAATTTTATTTGCAGTTATTTTTTAACATTATTTTCATATGAAGATGAAACCTGTCCAACACACAGAGCTAGCCTCAGCTGATGCAATAAGGAAAATTAATCAAATAGTTTAATATTCAATTCTGCCAAGCATGAAATTTTAAACCTAATTGTATTGAATGTTGTGATTTTAGTTATGGAGAAATTCTGTTGGAAATCAGTAAAACAGTGTGTTTTCCCCAACACAACACCTTCCTAGTCAATAAAAGTATCAAGTTATGTGATGTAAAAACATGGTATTTAGGTACATTACTTGAGAATGAAAGATGAGGTTTCTTTTCTGACAAAGTTTATGAATAAAACTTTTCTAACTTGCTTCCCAATACAGCTTTTAATTTGATAATATTTAAACAAAGTTCTGAAACAAGATTACAGACTTGTCAGGCCAATACTACCTATCTTTTCCTCAATTCCTAGTGAAAAATCTTTATAGAGCACTACCTGTTCTCCAGAAAATTCAGGATGCTGGAAATTTAGCTTTCTTCATCATTACACAAAGACTGTTGGTTCTGAATTTGAGTTATACAGTGTCTTACAGAAGACAAACAAACAAACAAAACCCCAACCAAACAAAAAACCAAAACCAAACAAAAAACCCACCACTTTTTGAAACTTGAGTCCCAAGTAATAACTTATCTGTATACCTGAATTGAAAAAATGGTGTCTGTATCTCAGCTACGTTTTGGGACTTTGAAATGTGAAATCATTTCCTGGAGTCACGGAGTGGGTAAGGCTGTAAGGGTTCAACTCTTTGCTCACAAAGGGTTCCCTATGGGATGTTAGAGTTGTGTCCAGATGACTTTTCAATATCTCCAAGGAAGGACCCTCCATAACCTCTCTGGCCAATTTTCCCACCGTAAAGAAAAGTAAGCACTGAAAGTCCTCAGAAGATCAGGCTGTCCCTAAATGGAAAGCAAATACTATGGCAGAGCTGGACAGTTCAACCAGCATGTTTCTTTCTTGAGTCCCTTTTGTGGGGACACTGAGCATGCCGCATGCTTGGTTGTGCTTGTTTACACTACACGTTGCAAGATAGCACCTCAGCTGGGAAATAAAGAGAATAAAAACACTCATGTAGATGTGCATTTGACAATTAAATAAGAATTATATTGGCTTGTGTAATGCCACCATTGAATGTCACTGACCAGATTGGTGCTTACTGGATCAATAAAGAAATGGGTATCTCATACATACCGTGTCCTGCAACAAGTTAGAATGATTTTCCAGTGCTTAGCCTTCACATAGAGAGACAGTTGGAGGAAAAAAAAGGACTGTTTGTGTCGTGTCTTGCAGGCGGTCACAGTTACAGCTGTCCTGTTAACTGTAATGAGAAGGGAGGCCCCTTTCTTGACCTCACTCTCCCACAATGATCTCTTGAAAAAAAGCTACCTTCGTTTTGGGTCTGTTATGTTATGCATACACCCCCTTACATGTCAATATCTTTAGATTTGTATACACCTACTGTTTATGTTCATATACACACGTTATACACGCATACACAACCACAAACTGTATTTAAATAATAGCACATTTGAGGGTATGTAAATCATAAATGAGACAACTGCAGACACAGTGACAGTAGTGAAAGAACTGAGCCATTAAAAGGTGTAAGTCTGAGCGTGTTGAAAATATTGGATAGGGATACACGGTGCTATTCCCAGTCACGACGGGAAAATATGAAGGAAAGAAGTGACCTTGCGCACATTGGTTCTGCCTGAGAAACTCTAAGTGTATGGGAGAAGAGCTGAAGGGAAGAAAACAAAAGATAGGTTATCTGTATGTAGTCACAGCAAAACCTGCTGGATCAATACAGTGGGTCACAACCATCATTATCTGGGTCTAGGAAGAGGGCTCTGAGAGACAAGATTGCATTAAGTAGAAATGTGTGCTTCTTCTTAATGGGGATGGATTGCAAGCATGCTTTCATTTTTGCTTTCATGTCTTCTCAGACCATTTGCTCCTCACAAAGGAGGGTTCATAATCCCCACAACTCAGGCAATACCTGGCTTGTGCTGAGCCCCACCTCTCATGAGTGACTGGAACTTCAAAGCTTACACTTTTCTCAAAGTTACAATAGGATTGAATCTCCTGTGGAACTTACACAGAAAAGAGGTGATTGCACCAACCCTAGTGCCCATGAAATCCTTCCAGCAGTAAAATCTTTAAGCACCTTTGACACCACAGAAACAGAACCTCAAGTTATAATTATTTATATTGAATGTGATATGTGCAGCAGATGTGAGATTTGGGAATAGAATCTTACTGTCAGGGGATGTAAAACACACATTTAACAAAAAGATACTCGCTTATTTAGAAAGCTGTGTAGTCTAAATACAAGGCTATTAGCTGATTGAGGTATCTCAGACTTCAACTGCAGCAGTGCTCATTCCAGGAAGTATTCTAGCAGACTGGTACAGCTTGTGAGTTTTCTGAACATCTTGCTCTTTTCTGAATAGTTTTGAACTGAAGCTAGTGAAGATATCAGAGCCAATCCTTTGAGAATTCAAGGTCTACTTGAGGCCTTGTTTTGAGACTCCTTTGAGTAGCTGTCTTGCTTAGCCTTTTTTTTTTGTTCCCCTAAACTTACTCCATTACACTCCCTTGTGCAAATTACAGAATGAAAGAAAAATCACCCAAAGTGAAAACAGTAAGTACAGAAAAATATATGATATTTCCCTTCAAAAAGCACATTGAAGGCAATGCAGACAACATTTAGTGTTTATCTTGTAATGCTTTAGGTAGCTGAGTGCATTATCTGTTAATGTCTAGAATGTTGCTGTAAATAAAAATATATTGCTTTGTTCTTTCCAAAGCTGACCTTTCCATCCATGCTCAAACATAAGCTTTCTTTAATGAATCTGTAAACATAATGATCCTAGTATCTTTTTTTCCTAAATAACTCAAATTTGAATTTCTTTGAAGATACATAGGTGACTCCATTGTCTTTACTCTTTCTACATTTAATGGGCTGCACAAAGGTAATGGGACAGAATTGTGTCCACTCTGGAATCCTTGTGAACAGTTCTGTTGATAAAAGACCAGACTCAGTACATTCGCGCTCTCTCTCAGAGACTCTATCCAACAAACAGAAGACATATTCAGAGCAGAAATTAAAGAAGCCAATTTAATTCTATTTTATTAATTCAAATTTGTATATGCAGGCAATAATGTAGATCAGAAGGAGCTGGGAAAATGTATTTTTCAGATGAGAAAAACATCTGAGTATTTGCTATTCCGTCAGGCTTCAAAAAAGGGGGAAAAAGGAGCAATCCATGTAATCTGTGAGATATAAAATGTATTAGGAAGACTTGCACTGCGATTTTCAATGATATGTGAGATCTAAGTCTTTTCCTTTAACAATTTGTATGTCAGCCTTCTCTGGTTTGCTTGTGAAATCCACCCTCCTACATGCATGTCAGAACTTGTGAGGAATCAAAGAAGACCCTGTTACTCAGTTTAAAAAGTATCTAGTGTATTGTAAGGAAGATGGTAAGTCTTCAGAGAGTGTCAGATATAACTATGGGAACTGATAAGAAAGATGTTTTGATAGCACTGACAGACAGAAGGAACACAAATGTGTAAACCTCAACAGGATCCTTATTCTTCACTTTTGTTATCTCTGTCTGGAAACTGAAAACAAGCAAACTCAATTTTATGTGTTGTTACAATGCAACAGAGCAATGTTATTTTGAGTGACTCTTGTTCAGTCTCACATCTTTTGCACATAGCTTCTGCATGTCTTCAATCCTGCAAGATTCGGTCCAGTCAGAGATTATGGCCCACAGGAAGGGGTGAATGAATGAAGCACTTGTGGAGAGGATGCCTTGTCATATTATTTCCACCAGATAACCTGATAGTTGTAGTCTTGGCTAGATAACTCATAAGGGATAATTCCAGCAGAAGCTCTTAGTCACCTAGTTTTTACTTTTTTGAGAGTTTTCTGCTTCTCTGTGCAAGGTCTTCTCATCGCCTCCAGACTTTAGAGTGAAATAGCATTCCCTGATGGCTAGTATTTTAAATTTCAGATGTATCTTATCAATGCTTTCTAGCATTGTGAAAACACTTTCTAGTGTTATCCTGACACTTCATTTGATATGAACAAAAATTTCATTTGCTTTTCTCAAATCTGCATTCCGTAGGTTGATACAGTTAACAGAAACTTTTCTAATTAATTCCAGTGTCTATCATTTTATATGAACACATTACAAAGTAGGGTTTCAGTTACTCCTGTATACAGGGTGACCTGAAAGTGAGTGTTTTGAACAAGCAAACACCCAGTCATCTCCCACACTGATGAAATCTTCCTGTACTGTATCATTACCAAGAATTACTAGAAGTATTCTCTTGCATTGACCTTATTCTTGAGGCTAATTTTCGTTCCAGAGCAAGTAACTCCTCTAGTCAACTCTCTCTAAACAAATAATTCTTCAAACCAGAATATTGGGTTAATTTAAAATAATTTACATTTGACCATAAGAGGATGTATTGTTTACTATTGCAGTTAATCTCATCACCAATTTTTTCTCTTTTTTATTTTTTTTTGTCCAAAAACCTTGATGTTGCATTAACTGGTTATATCAGTGCAACAGACAAATCTGATATCCACTTTCCCTACAGTTTATGAACCCAAGCGCAGTATTGATATGTTGTATAATCACACAAAACAACAACCTTTCCTTTTTCCTTAATAATATCCTTCCTTGTGTTAAGTCCTTGATATGGACCAATGGTAGATGTCCTTTTAGAGATGACTTCTTGCAAATTTGAAGATTGCACTAATACCAAGTCATTGCTTTTTTCATTCTTTATTACTATATAAATTAATGTAAAATACTATGATTTCCTGAAATTCTTGGCAGGTTCTGGTTTTGACCTGGATAGATAATTAACTTTTCTTCATAGTAGCTAGTCTTGGGCTATGTTTTCAATTTATGCTGAAAACAGTGTTGCAGAACTCAGAGATGTTTTAACTATTGCTGAGCAGTGCTTACACAGCATCAAGGACATTTATGCTTGAAACACTTTGACAGCAAGTGGATTTGTGCACAAGAAGTTGGGCGGAAATACACCCGCAACAGCTCATCCCAACTGACCAAAGGAATAGTGCAGACCACATGGCATCAGACTTAGCAATAAAAACTGGGGGAAGAAGAAGAGTGGGACATTCAGAGTGATGGCAAGATATTGTTCAGCAGACATTTAGCAAGATTGTGAAATTCCATTCATGGGTGGTCTTTGCTGGATGCTGCAGCTCACATTTCTTTCAAAGGAATGGAAAAAAAGAGAAACCTTGAGCGATTCACAACTATCTGAATTTACTGTACGCGCTATAAATACTAGCAAGGGCAAGTCTTACCATTGTATAAAACTGAAATAAAGTTCTTCCCAGTAGATTGAAGGAGGCTGAAAGGAACCAGAACGCATTAAGCTTAACAATACAAGGGGTAGGCAAGAGAATACTTCGAGTAGCCTAGAAATGGTGTACCTCAGCTGGAGAGCTGCGCTCATATTGCATTTTGTGTTCCCTACTGTCACTTGATATGATAGGGAAACAAACACTGTTTATGAACACTACATTTTCTTTGTCCAAGTGATTGTTTTCTATCTGTACTTTCAGTATACATACATTCATGTTATGGATTTTTATTATGTACATTTATGTCAACTGTAGTTATATGGAGAAGCATGCTGGACTGGACAAAATATTTTTCTATTTTTCTCTATTCATAGCACTGAGCAGGGAGGAGAAAGAAATACATTTATGTGTGCTTATACACTCAAATACAGAAGTGTGCTCTGCACTGTCCTACATGCATTTTTACTGCAAAAAAGTCCTCCTTCTGGAAAGTGTAAATTTCAACCTTTTTAAGTGTCAGAGGGAAAAGAAAGCTTTTGCAACACTTTAAAATGGAGAAAGAAGCAAAGGGATCTGGTTTGGCTTAGCTTCTAGTTTCACTGAGATAAAACCTCCACAAATATTTCTGGAATTTACTAATATTATTAAGTGAGTATTTTAATGTTTTAAAAAAAGTCTGAAATCTTTTTAAAAACTCCTTTCAGGACATGGAGCAAAACAGACTTACTCCACACTAAAATCTAAATCTTTCTCCTCTTACCCTGTGCCTTTTTTTTTCTTTATTTTTGTTGACAGTCATTCCCCGGAACTAAGTACGTAAACATTTTATTTGAAGGCTATTCAAATAGATGGGAATGTTTCCACTGACTTATTTGTTTTTTACTCCAGACCATATGTTTAGAAGAGCTGAAAGTCATCTAAAATGAAAACACATCATTCACTACGTAGGGAACCTACTGTACAGACAAAGCACTGGCTCCTTCTTCTGTCTGTTAACATTTCTGGAACTTCCAGGAGAACAACCTAAACACAGTAGGCTCTGACTTTTCATTATCTTACATCTTCTGTAACCATTTGCATCTCTGCCCTGTGGAAACTGGTTCTTAAAACCACTCCTGTTGCCGTTGTCAAAACAATTTGTTATATAGTGTTTCATTGTTCCCGCAAGAAAAACAAATAAGGAACTCGAGGATACCAGGAGCTGAAGATGGGATTTTTTTTTTTTTTTCAGAATTTACTTTCTTGTTCAGCTCTTTCAGATGAATAATCTAAACAAAGACACAGGAAATGTAAATGTTTAGAATTAGCATTGTCTTAACTGAACAGGTACTGATTTAAAAAACTTGTGTCCCTTTTGTATATAACTTATACTGCTGAACAACAGAGATGCAAGTGCATTTTCTGTAAAATATTTATGACTATAAAAAACTTAGCCATTGAGACTGAAATTATTTCACAAGGAAGGTGGAGTGATTTGTTTAGGCTAATGTCACTACTTTATGCCGTTTCTATATGAGAAGTAGGGAATGTTTATTTTATTTCATTTGTTGTTGATTGCTGCCTAAAGAATTTGGTTAATTCAGCTTTCTTCTTTTGATTCATAGCAAGTCATCCAGAATAAATGTATTAAAAAGTAGCTTCATCATGAAGATTTTTAGGTGCCTCAAAACACAGGACAAACTGGAAAATTAATACAGCTATTTGTATATTATTTTGTCATTCACCATCAAAGGAAAACGTCATAGTGGGAGAGTCCTTTCATTCCCTAAACAATTAAAATCACTGGACACTGCAATAATTATCTGCAGTAAGCGGCATTAACAAAGGCATTACTACTTATGCAGTTAGTGGGTTTTGCAGAATCATTAGAGATTACTTTAGGTGTTACTTTTCATGGCTTGGAAGGCTAATCATTCACAATTAACAGAACTGCCTCTGATGGTTAAAAACTTCACATTTCAGAGCAATGTTAAAGAATTTCTTTCTCTGTTTTCAGATGTCCATCAGATAGGATATGACTTAGGATGGAAACCATTTAAAGTAATTCTCTCCTGTATCTCAGTATTTTCAGATTCTAGTGACTGCCATCACTGTTTTGGGAAGCAAGAAAGAAGTTTCCTATCCAAACTAATGAAAAGTGATGCAAATAGAATATAAAATAGGATTAAGTATGGATACGATCTGAGGCTATTTTAGCAATAAAGTTATAAGAATGTAATTTCTGGGATGAAATAATGAATCAGAATGAGAACCTATGCCCTAATAGTCATGGAAATCATCATCTAAGAGTTCTTTTACACCCAAGAACCTCATGCAAATCTACTTTCCCCCAAGGTATTTGTACTGCTCAGGAATGTCTGCAACTCTCTCCCTCTCGACTTTGGCACTCACACTGTGTTTGCTGAGATTCGCTTAAGCAAGTTGGCTGCAAAAAATATTAGGCTTAGAATAAAATTTTTTCCCCCCTCTGAACAGTATATTCCAATTGGATATTTTGTATTCGTAAGTGTTGCAATGAGTGCCGAAGTTTTGTGCAATATTATGATCCTCTAGCTCATATAATGGGATTTTTTTCACGATGTATCTCTGGGTAATTTTTCCTCATCACGATTGGTTGTACCAGGCCAAGTCCTAATCTTCTGCATGTCCTAAATCTTTGTTATAAATTCTGGTTGTCTGGATGATGGTAAAAAAGCTGTCCTCAAAGGGAAAAGGAAAACAGGATAGATAGGAATTTTTAAGTAGTCAACAACTGCAGAAAAAAAAGACTAGTTCTTGACATTCTAAATATGTGTTGTTTGTTTGTTTTAGATTTTTGTTCCGTTTAAAAGCATATCAGATACATGCATGACTGTGACTTGCTATTATCTCTCTAATCGTTTCCCCTGTGATTTTTGCTAGTCAGAAGATCTTTGGAAAGCCATATTAAAGTCCATCTGTGCCTATTAGAATAGGAAATTCATCTTCTCTGTGGTCTCTGTGGGTTTTGTTGTTTCTGTTTAAGAGATTGAGCATTATATCTAAAGCTTGGTGCAGGATTCTCTGTTTATTTGTGCTCTAATGGAGTTGCAGAAGGAATAGAACTGTTTATTTAATTTCTTCCATAAGGAAAGAGTATTTTATTATCATTTTTAGTACAGTATTTCTTATTGCTCCATTGAGCCAAGTGTTGTTAGCACACATAATTAAAAAGACAGCCCTTTCTACAAAGAGCTTGTGAAGAAAAGAATGTAAGTGTAAGTGAAGTAGCAGAAGAGTTGTGCAGAGTAAGGTAAGGATGGAACCATCCCATTCAGCAGAATCATTAGAAATCACGTGCAAATCTCACTCTGACTGCTAGCAAAAATTTATTGTCTAATAGTCTAATGTCAGGATACAGTTCTCAGGAGGGATCTGAGTAACAGTAGTGCCATTATGAAGACTGGATATTGTATATTTTTGCTTTGCATATGTTTAGCAGATATGGTTATGATGGCTCCAACAGACATGCAATTTTGATTTTTCTGTTTGATGAAAGGATCTCCTGGAAAAAGTTTTGACATTTTGGTGTTTTATTGTTCAACTTGTTTCAGTTGTGCTCGGAAAGCACTGGAATACCCTTGTAGAGTCATTGAACTGTGAGGTGTGTACTAACTGCTCATTATTTTTAGTACAGTTTGACCTATTATTTGGATCAGTTATTGCAAATTATTTTGGAAGCCATAATACAGCTTTATTTCTGAGTTCACATGCAGAATGGAACTAGTAAAAAGGGTTAAGTAACAGGAAATCCTTTCTTAACACAAGAAAAATTGCGATGACTCTGGGTGCGGTTGCTGATTGCTACAAGTCTATAAGGTATTAGTGGACGAGCATCATTGCAACCTTTCTCTTACTGCTGATGTGCTGTGTTTATATTGTTGTGTATGTTTTACAGCTGTCATGTGAGAAGCTTCTTTCCTCTATAAAGTGGAATATATATATGTATATAAATATATACGTAAGATAAGTTATGGTGAAGATGCAACTTGAAGATGCAATGCACAGATTCTCATACAAACAGCATTGTATTAATTTCTAACATAATCTGAATTACAGATGAGTTTCCGTGGGAGAGTGTTGTGTTCCACTGCGGGGAACTGCGAGGAATTCTTTTAAAAATGGATGATTTGGAACAAAATGAAGCCAAACGAGGCAAATTGTATCTGAGAACCGTTTATTGATAACAAAAAGGAGAAGGAAAAGGAGTTGCCCGAGCGAAATATGGCTAGAGGAGACAGAAAAGAAGAAAGGAAAATGGAAAAGGACTGGGGAAGAGGAGAGAGAGGGGACAGGGAGAAAAAGAGGGCATTACCCCCAGCGAGTCAGGGCAGTGCTGTCAGTGTCCAGATGGAGGGGGGTGTGCATGCTGCCTGCCTGTGATATGCAGAAAAGACTCCACTACTAGAATAAGTAGTAAAGTAGGTATGTTTATTCCAGTGCTGGGAGGCATGGGGGATAATTCCTCCAAAGTAATGTGTGCTGACAGCTGCATTCAGCTTGGTATGTATCTGGTTACAAACTCCACATTTATTAAGTTTCCCAATATGCCTATACATATTCATTACCTAGCCCCGCCTAGCTTTGCCTAGTATTATAATGAGCCCAAAAGTAATTTACATCTGCGTTGCGCTTGCGCAGTGTCATCTGGTGGTCGTGGGCAGGGGTATCCGGGATGAAGTAAGAGTCTTCCTCAGATGAAGTAAAGAGTCTTCCTCATTCTGAACTTTTCACCTTGCTTCTCTGCGCATGCTCTTTATGTCCCTGGCCCAAGTCCAAACTTCAAGGCTGGTTTAAGTTAGTTTCAGGTTTGAAAACAGGATCTTTGGTCAAGATTCCTTCCCTTTATCAATAGTCTTCATTCTGCTTTGGTAGGCACAGTAAGTGTTGAGCAAGCTGTATGCATTGTTTTTAACAAACAATTTCTTAGCATATCATTTGACCTCTGCTTCCCCTTCCTTCCCCTGATTCAGTCCCCCCATTTCTATAAAGCTAGTAAATTCTTTTACTAATACATAAATTCTTTTTCTAATAATCTTTTACGATAAGCATCCCTTAATGCTTTCCCATGTGCATTTGACGAAGTAGTTAAAATTGATAACTTCTTTAGCACTCTATAGTTCTAAACAAGCAACATAACAGACAACACAAGGCAAGCACTCACCAAAATGAATAAAACAATGATGGGGTGACATAACGTATTTAGAATGCCAGTTGTGGTAGGTGACCACCCAAAAAGCACGTTCCACCAGTTATGACTTGCATCTTGTTTTACTCTTTGCAAGATTCTGCTTATTTCTTGTGTGTCATGATGGATAGTGACTAAGGTCATTTTCCTGTTCTTTCGGATTTCATCTAAAATCTCAATTAGGTCCTGATGTTTCACTAATTGCTTTACTAATGTGAGGTCCATTCCAATAGGTGTGGGTAGCAATTTATAGTATATGGTGTAGTTAGACCTTATAAATTGATGAGACACAACCGGTGCTAAATACAAAAAGTCACACCCAACAATCTTGGTAAAATTACAAATACAAAAATTAGAGTGATTCCTGGCAGCTACCTTTATATTACTGTCATTTATCATCATAAAAGTGCGGATAGTTCTTAAGCACACACAGCCTTGACCAATATATACAAGTACAGTTTTTGGTGTAGTGTCTGGGTGGACCTCGAAGTGACAAATGCCTTGTTCTACGTCAAGACATATATCTTTGGCATCAAGTGTATTACCTTCACAGATAAATCCTTGCTGTTCCTGTGTGATGCAAGATTCTAAATTCACTGTTTGCCATTTTTCTTCTACCATCCAAACCTATACTCTGTGTTCAGAGGGGTAAAAAACTGTTCCTTCATAGTTTAGTCCCAACAATATGATGAATTACATAAACAGTGGCATTACATATAGTAAGCACAAAGGCAGTAGCTGTGTTAGTCATTGGGTCATAAGTGAAATTTACCAAGGTCCACCAGGATTGGAGCTTTCTTTCTAACTTAGTAGCATTATTCCAAACAGCTTCTCGGATTTCAATAGGAAAAACACCTTCATTTCCTTCTCTTACAATTAAGGAAGCTGTTGACTGCATCCATAATTGGGCTTGTATGCAGCTAAGGGCTAATGATACATTGTCTTGAGCTACACCAAGTGTGTTTAATATCAGTCTGTGGTCCAGGTCACTGGTCTTTGTGAAGTCTGGGAGTATTTTTGAGACTTGCCACTGAATGTTTCCTAATGCTAATAGGGAGGATTGTAGGGGCTGTTTTAATTTGGTCAGGTCACTGGTTGCCATGGCCAATTTATTCATCAGTATCTCTGAATCAATTCCATTTATGACTCCCAGTACTGTTCCCATCATGCCAGTCAGGTCTCGCTGCATTCTGCCTTTGAGGGGTGTTTGCTTTTGCAGCCAGGTTGTCCACCCTTCAAAGGATGTTTGTATTAAAGGGGACCAGGCTGGTTGGATCTCAGAAATACTAATTTGCATTAGTAGTTCTACACACTTAAGAGACCACTCTGTATTAAACAGCAATAATTGCTGGCCTGTGTTTCTCACTACATAGGGGCCAATCTCATAAATCTTTGGTTCAGGCTTAAGTGGTGTGACCCAGGTTTGGATTCGATCGCTGGAGTAGGTTGTAGTAGGCCTAGCTATGGTATTTATCTGGAATTTGAATGAGAGCCCATTACTGTCCTGGGCCCAAAGACAAACTACTTCAAAAGTCTGTAGTAATATAAAATTATACCAACATTCTACTTCACTTGAATGACTACAGATTTCATTATGTTTGTCTGTAGGAGTAGTTGAAACACTAATTTGGGTTGCTTTTTTATGAGTAGTTCCATTAATCGTTCTGCATCCTATTTTGATTTCTTCTCCTACAGTTCCCTGAAGTTGCCAAGTTTTTTGTTTTTCCCATTCTTGCTTTGTATACACTTGGTTTCTGTGCATGACCACAGTCAGTAGGTTTAAATCCTTTAAATCAGAGTATTACCCCATGAGTCCAGTAAACCGCACAAAGGCTTGGGACCATATGTCTTCTCTCCTATGAATAACTTCCCAACTTAAGGCTACAATTATGACTATGAAAAAACCAATTTTCTGGGTTATACTTGCGTGCCATCATAACATTTTCATTTTGTTTGGGTAAACTTCAATTTCAGTTCATCATCACCAGGGGTCACTTTCCAAGGGGCCTCTGGAGCCTTCTTTACCTGAGTATGGTGAATCCAGGCACTCTGTTCTCTGATCTTAATTGCAGTTAAGGGGTGAGAAGTACCTAGAATGGTCCTTCCCACTGTGGTTCCAGAGTTTTTTCTGTAAGAGACTTAACATATAAATAATCTCCAGGCTGAATGTCATGTATAGGACCGTCCAAGCCTCGACTCCGGGTTGTAGCCACATGTTTTTCAATTTCTCTAAGCTGTTTGTCTAAAGCAATCATATAGGTGGCTAACGTCTCCTCCAATTTGGGTAGATATTCCTTTCTGTACCCCATATAGTCTCCCATAAAGTATTTTCAAGGGACTTAGCTTTTCTTTAATTCTGGGCTTGGTCCAAATTTGTAACAATGCAAGTGGAAGAGATTGCAGCCAGGGTAGGTTAGCTTCTTGCCCTAATCTCACAATTTGCTGTTTAATCAAATGATTCATTTTCTCTACTTGACCACTCAACTGGGGGTGGTATGGAGTGTGGAGTTCCCAATCTATGACTAAATGACGGC
This sequence comes from Corvus hawaiiensis, assembly GCF_020740725.1. Taxonomy (NCBI): domain Eukaryota; kingdom Metazoa; phylum Chordata; class Aves; order Passeriformes; family Corvidae; genus Corvus; species Corvus hawaiiensis. Next base: position 42,023,972 of record NC_063255.1, on the reverse strand, counting down.
TAGTTTGTTGTACTACCCTTGAAAAAAGATGTGGTACTCTGTCTGAACATACTGTGGCTGGAACTCCAAAGTACGGTATTATTTCTTGTAGTAACGTTTTGGTTACTTCTCAAGCTTTAGCGGTTCTAGTAGTAAAAGCTTCCGGCCAACCTGAAAAAGTATCTGTCAACACTAGCAAATATTGATAACCCCCTTTTCTTGGAAGTTCTGTAAAATCAATTTGCCACTGCTGTGGCAATTTATAACAATATTATAATAAAAAAAACCAATTTTTGGTTTGGGGGTATTTTTGGAATTAGTCTGGAGGCAAAGGTTACACTGTCAGGTTATCTGCACAATGGTTTCATATAAATTTCTAGCGATAATCTTCCCAATTATGTAGTTATATAAGGCATTTGTTCCCCAGTGCATTTTCTGGTGCTCCTCTCTTACTAGTGACCATAGCAAATGGGAGGGATAACCAATTTTCCTTCTGCAGTGATAGCCTATCCCTCCTGGTTGAATGTTCCCCCTTTATCTTTAATCAATTTCTCGTCCTTTTTGTTATATGTTGGCTTACCCTCTAGGGAAAGTTGTCCATCTGGGATCAAGGCTCCAGTTGTTGTTACCTCACCTTTTGCTGCTTCTTTTGCCTCTCTGTCTGCCAGTTCATTTCCTTCTTCCAGTTCTGAGCTCACCTTTTGATGTGCCTTAACGTGCATGACTGCTAGCTTCTCAGGTAGCTGGACTGCTTCCAACAGTCGCATTATTTCATGTGCATGTTTGATGTTCTTTCCCTGTGAATGTAACAGTCCTCTTTCTTTCCAAATGGCCCCGTGTGCATGTACAACCCCAAATGCATACCTTGAGTCTGTATAAATGTTTATTTTCTTTCCTTTTGCTATCTCTAAGGCATGGGTTAGGGCAATTATCTCAGCTTTCTGTGCAGAGGTGTTTGTTGGCAGAGGTCCGGATTCTATCACCTCCTGGCAGGTAGTAACTGCACACCCAGCATGTAGTTTTCCACTGATGACATAACTGCTCCCATCGGTAAACCAGGTCTCTGCGTCGTCTAAAGGGCGGCTGGATTAGGTCCGGGTGGCTGGAGTAGGTGGCTTCAATAATCTCCAGGCAATCATGGAATACCAGTTCCCCTTGATTTCCACTGAGAAAGGAAGGTGGGTTGACAATGTTAGTTACCACTATTTCTACATCATCTTGTTGGCTTGGTATTTCAGGAACCTTTGTGGGGAGAGCCAGTGCCCGCCTTTCACTTCCAGCACCGCAGACATTGTGTGGGACACCAGCACAGTCATTTTCTGACCCAAGGTGAATTCGTGTGCTCCTTGGATGTTTAGTATGACTGCTGCAACGGCTCTGAGGCACCCAGGCCATCCTTTGGCTGCTGCATCTAGCTGCTTAGAGAAATAAGCAACTGCTTGTCAGTATGGGCCCAGGTCCTGTGCTAGTATTCCCAATCCCTTGTTTCTCATGGGAAAATAGAAAGGATGGTTAGTCACATCTAGAAGTCCTAGAGCTGGAGCTGACATAAGGGCATTCGTTAGCTGATTGAAGGCCCTTTGTCCACTGAAGATCTCTGCTTTCTCTTGTAATAAGGTCGTATAGCAGTTTCATGAGCAGCCCGTAATTGTAAATCCATAATCTGCACCATCCTGTCATCCCCAGAAAAGTCCGTAACTCTTTCACTGTCTGGGGTTTCGGGGTTTAGCATATCACTTCTTTGCGATCTTGCCCCAAAGTTCATTGCCCAGCACTAACTTCATAGCCCAGGTAGATCACTTTCTGTTTCACCACCTGAGCCTCTTTCTTAGATACCCTGTACCCTTGAAGCCCCAGAAAGTTTAAGAGGCTTACCGTCCAAGCTACACAAGCTTCCTCTGTTCAGGTAGCTATTAAAAGGTCATCTACGTACTGCAATAGCTTCCCTTCTCCTGGTGGGGCTTCCCAGGACTCTACACCTTTTGCAAGTTGTTCTTCAAACAGGGTGGGACTGTTCTTAAATCCTTGAGGCAACACTGTCCACGTGAGCTGGGTTTTGCGCCCACTCTTAGGGCTTTTCCATTAGAATGCAAAAATTTTCTGGCTGACTTCATGGAGACGGAGGCAAAAGAAGGCATCTTTTAAATCTAAAATGGTAAACCAAGTTAGCTCTGGTGTTAAACATGTTAACAGAGTGTAAGGGTTTGCCACCACAGGATAGAGATCTTCAGTTATCTTGTTAACAGCCTGTAAATACTGTACCACCAGGTACGACCCATCAGGTTTACGGACAGGCAAGATAGGAGTACTAAAAGAAGACTGGTACTTTTTTAACAGTCCTAACTGTAAGAATTTTTCAATTATTGGGCTAATTCTTTCTCTGTCTTCCTTTTGAGGGAGTATTCTTTAATTCTAACTGGTTGTTTTCCCTCTTTGAGTTTGATCTGTACTGGGGTTGCATTTTTGGCTCTCCCAGGTACATCTGTGGCCCTGACTCTTGGGAACACTTGACTCGTTATCTCTTCTCTAATTTCTTCTGCAGAACCTTTAGTTGTTAATATTAGGCTCAGTATTTCCATGTACTGTTGGTCATTCACCTGCAGAATAATTTCTCCATTCTTAAATGTAATGGTTGCTTGTAATTTTTCTAATAGATCTCCTTGGAATTTCAACATCTCATACTAATGGGATCACTTGATCTGTTATTTCACTGTCTATGGGTATTTCTCTTCTTTCAGCATTGTTTATCTGGTTTTTGTTTGTTTGTTTGTTTGTTTTTTTTAAGTAGTAAATTGCCTTCATCACATTCTGCACCTACAACTGAGATTACAGAATGTGCTATAAATAGGAGGCATGAGGCAAAAATACTCTCTTAAGATATATGGCATGAGATTCAACAGCACATTAGTTTGAGAGCTGGTAGAAGGCTTTTTTGTATTTTATTCATGTCTTATCTGCAGTCCATGGCTATCCTTCTCGGTTAAGGAAGGGGGATTCAATCATTTTTCATGTAGCATTTGCTTGTGTTTTGTCAAGATTCTTTAATTCACTAATTAGAAAATCTAAAATATTTAACAATATTATAATAATTTTGAAGCCTTCTGAGGCAGAACTCGGAAGGTTAGTCCATATTCGTAGGGTTTCAGATATGTAAAAATTCTTATACCAACTCCCAGGATATTGCTTGAGATAAATTATACATCCATAAGACTTAGCTACAACATTTTTCAGAAAAAAAGACAAAACAAGTTACACAAAAATTAAACTCAAGAATATGTAGAATGCTTTAACTTCTATTTGATCTCTCACCAAGTCACTTGCAATGAAAACACAAACAAAGTATAAACATTAACCAACTGACAATGCAAGCAATTACGGTGACACTTTAAATTTCATTGGTTTTCATACAGCTCCATCTCATGTGTTGGTAGATTCCTATAAAAGAAAAGTGAAAATTTGGCCCACTAGACCAATTATTAAAAAAAGAAGTAAAACTTTTTATGGCTAACACAAAGTGACAGTGAAGCTAATGGTTATCCCATTTAGGTGTGATTTTGCTGCTTGCAGTTTCCTTGCTTTCAAACCGCATTATCTTCCATGCTGGGATGTTTGACATTCTTAGAAAAGAGAAAAGAAACAAACTTTCTTGAAAAAAATATTAAAAAATATGTCTGAGTGGGACTAGTTGTTGACTGCATTAACTTATTAAAGTGAAGTTTTAGTTTTTATTCTATGAAGTGCTTGTTGCACCACTTTTGTTGTTTCCCACAGGTTTTCAGTGGGATTTCCTTCAGTGGGATTTCCTTCAACTGATTCTTCAGTGGAGGGAGTCAGACTGCTTTTAAAAGTTTTGCAAGAGTTGCAGTCTGTGAATCAGGCATTTGAATTGCTTTTTCCTTTTTTTTTCTTCACTGGCCACTCAGGACAGACATTTTCCCCTAAAGCTTCTCTGTAGCCCCCACAGATGAGGCTGCATGACAAATACCTAGGCCTGCATAGGGGCAACACCACCTCCACAAGGCTGTAGCTGCAGAATTGGCTTCAGGATTAGAATCTGCTAATTCTAGTTCTCCACAATAAACCACAGACTGGTTGGGGGGGTTCCCCACAAGATAGGAGCTCCAGTGGCTTCAGGACTGAAACCTGCCAATTTTGGCTTTTCACAACAAAACACAAAAGGCACAGGGGCATGGGTCCCCTCCAAACAGGAGCGTTTCAGCTCCGCACAAGCACCACATAACAGGAGCCTTACAGCTCCACACAAAACACCAAGCAGAAAAGGGAACTAAACACCCAAGTCTATTAACCACAATGTCCACAATTACTACAACTTTTGCCATCACCTTTGCATTTGCTTTTGCCTTTTCCTCATCCCTTCTTACATACACTTGCCATACTTTTCCAACTAAGTTCCTTTCAAGTTTCTCACTATTCTCTGCCACTCTCTCCTCATGCTAACATTATCTACACCTGCATTTTCTGCCAAGTTCTTTATTCCTGCTCTTTCTAGTCTGATACCAAGCTCTCTCCTCTGGCAGCTTGGACACCACCCAGTCCTTGTAGTAGAAGTACAATACCACTTTTTCTCACAATTAATACATGTACACAAATACAAGCTTCACAACTGTTTTCACACACTAAACACGGGATTTCAAAAGAGAAATCAGATGGAGCTATATTAGAAAGGCGTTGGGGGTCCCAAGAATCAAGACCAAACCACTGAGGGGGAGAGGTTCTTCCAACCTCTCGCCTAGCCACAATTCTAATTCTATTAGCACAAAAATCAATAACTTAGCACCGCTCCAAACAAATGCTTCAATACAACATATTCAAACAACACACGGCAACATATACATCTCCAATCTACAAACAAATAGGTGAGCTAATATACAGCCTCATACACATAAAAGCAGTCCAACAACAACCAATATCCACACAAACATATAAGCAACCCAAAACCACTCAAACTAGCTACTAGTAGCCACAGTACTCATAACACTCACTTTTAATAACGTCAGGGTCCCGCTTATTTATTTTCCCCAATACAATCATCAACAAGTTCTGGCGGAAACCCCCCCCAGAATCACCGGATCCACTCTCAGGATTGCTAGCAGCCGATCTATCGGTCGGTGACTCCCCCATTGCCGGCTTCTGCAGCCAGCTGCCCTTCCTGGCTTCTGTAGCCGGTTGCTTGCAAGCTCCACCTTCACCCACACAGGGACTAACTATGCTGTGCGCCAGGTGTCTCTGCATGGCTTACCAGCAGCCCTGGCCATGTGTACGACTTACAGGCACCCTAAATCTAGAACATACTGTTTATCTGCAGTCCCAGGTAAGGTTGCTGTCTACCCCCCACAGTGATCAAGCTGAGAGGAGGAGTTCCTCCAGGAAAGCCCTGGGGCATGGCTAGGATGTCTGCTCCTCAGCTGATCCTGCAGCCAGACAGAGTTCCTCCTGCTGGCTCACCAAAATGATATGCAGAAAAGACTCCACTACTAGAATAAGTAGTAAAGTAGGTATGTTTATTCCAGTGCTGGGAGGCATGGGGGATAATTCCTCCAAAGTAATGCGTGCTGACAGCTGCATTCAGCTTGGTATGTATCTGGTTACAAACTCCACATTTATTAAGTTTCCCAATATGCCTATACATATTCATTACCTAGCCCCGCCTAGCTTTGCCTAGTATTATAATGAGCCCAAAAGTAATTTACATCTGCGTTGCGCTTGCGCAGTGTCATCTGGTGGTCGTGGGCAGGGGTCTCCGGGATGAAGTAAGAGTCTTCCTCAGATGAAGTAAAGAGTCTTCCTCATTCTGAGCTTTTCACCTTGTTTCCCTGTGCATGCTCTTTATGTCCCTGGCCCAAGTCCAAACTTCAAGGCTGGTTTAAGTTAGTTTCAGGTTTGAAAACAGGATCTTTGGTCAAGATTCCTTCCCTTTATCAATAGTCTTATATCTTCTCATTCTGCTTTGGTAGGCACAGTAAGTGTTGAGCAAGATGTATGCATTAACAAACAACTTCTTAGCAAATCATTTGACCTCTGCTTCCCCTTCCTCCCCCTGATTCACCTGTGGCTGGGCTGGGTCTAACCGAGCCCGTGCAGCTCCCGGAGGGGTGCGGCTCCACAGGCATGGCTCCCACAGTGATGGCACTGGACATGTGGTGAGTGGGCACTTGGACAGGAGGACCAGGACCCTGGACAGGGTCGTGGCAACCGGCTGGATCAGTGCGACAGGGTGGGCAGTGACGGCTGAATCAGACGGCAGGGAAGGAAGCTGGCAGTCCAGGCAAGGATGCAGGGCGATGGGCAAGGCGGTGGTCAGGGACACAGGAAAGCAGGACAGGTGCAAGGACAAGCCAGCAAGGGCAGGAGAGCCAGAAGGCAGGCTGGGGCAGGGCAAAGGAGGGAGGAAGCGAGAGCAACAAACAGTTACAACCTCCCCAGCAAGCAGCAACGTGGTTAGTTTTTATAGGCCCCGGCCCCTCCCAAAGTCCACCCACTAACAGGGAACCATTGGTTTGGTCCAACCTTTCTCTGCCGTCCATTGGTGGAGACCTTTTTGCAACCTGAGTGGAGAAGCCCCTCCACAGTGTCTCCTACTGACTGCCTCATGGGAGGTGTTGCCAGGCGAAGTCCTCCCAGAGACAAGGCTTCTTCTAGTTGCCTCCTGCATGTGGCACATGTGCACCTCTCCTCCACATGCCTCTGACAACCACTGAGGCATAACAAAACTGAATTGGCTCCTCACAGAGGGCTACACTCAAAAAGAAACCTGTAGGTACTACAGAGAAGTGTTTTCTGTTTGTTTGAGGGTTGGTTTTCTTCAAGCATAAGAGGCATACATATGAAAATATTTCACTATAACATGGTGGCAGCTTAGTCTTTGTCTCTTCATATTCCAATAAATTTCTGACTATATAAGCTCAAATAAGAGCAAAACATGGAAGGGTAGATTCAGGTGGTTAACATTAATTGTGAGAGAAAATATGTGCTCTCTAGATCCTGTGGGGTTTGTAACCTGTAGTCCAGAAATTCTGTGTATTAGTTTGTTCTTATTTTCTTCCCCATAATATGGATTTATTTTAGCTTCTCCCAGATGTCCCTTCTCAAACAAAAAACCAAAATGCTATTATGTCCATAAAAGAAAATAGAAAACATGTCTCTGAAAACATGTCAGATGATTATAAGACTCTTACATATCACAGTATGAATCTCTTATTAAAAACACACTTGTGGTACAGATTGTCTCTGGATCCTGTGGGAATTCTTTAACACTGTTGAAACATTGCTCTCTGTGTTCCAGTTGACTTATCCCATAAGGAGTCGTTCTTTCAGTTTCAGTGCTGTGTCTTTAAAAAAAATGCTCTGAGAAGCTGAAATATCCTTAAATACCTACTGTAGTAAAGTGGTTTGCTCTTGTGTTGACTTTTATTTGTCTGAAATAAGAGCAAAAGAGATGCAAAAACAGTCAGAAAAATGCTGGATTTTAATCCTGCATTGCTTGCCACATAAACTGATCCGTAAGATCTTTGTTATTTAAAATATCCCCAGATCTCGGGATGAAATGTAGTTACAATTTTGTTTAAATACCACTTTCAAAGAGTATCACTGTTTATTGCATCTGAACCCTTGTGGGAAGAGAGTTCAGCATAGACAAGGCATTTCTAAAAGCTGTGCCAAATTACTAAATGAGGGTTATCCATGTGTAGTAGGGAAAGAGGTGAGGTTTTTCATTCTCTCACTGTCTCTGCAAATTGTTTTACCTTACTTCTTCCTCTTGGTCAAGCAAAGGCTACAGAACTAAAATGTTGGCACTAGAGTGATATGCTTTGTTGGGAGATAAAGTCATGGAGACAAATATGTTAAACACAAGTTGTAAAGATTTTAGTTGATAATAAATTCCAGAGCTAGTGCTATGGTGCAGAGTCCTGTTTAAAAGTTTTTCTGCATATGTAAATTCGGTTTGCAGGTTAGGGATACTTAGTTCCTCCATATAAAAAGAGTTTATAGTAGTGATCTAGATCTCTTGGAAATGTAGTGATTAGTGCAGTTGAAAAGGGGAAGTGAGCTTTATACTGCTGACCTTTGAACCAGGCACACAGTTAACTATTTGAATGAGACAAAAAAGAAGAAAGTGGTTATTCAGGAATTCTTGAGAGATATATGGTTATGTTTTCTTAGTTCTGGCTGTGTAACCATGCTGATCACAACTGCATGTGAAGGTGACGTATGGGTGTGTTGTCATCTACGCCAACTGATCAGCCAATTCGAGTGCTGTGGGGAGCAGAACCATAGGATAAGGGCACGCCAGTAAGACTATTGCTAGAAAAAGATAACAGCATGATTCCAGTTAATGAAGCACTGAAGTGAACGACCTCTCTGTCCAGAGGAAAATGAATAAAACCCCTCCAAACTCCCTCTTCCTGCTCATTTATGTTCTAAGTTAACTGCAATAGCTGAGTAATGTGATCTTAAGTGTCATCACCTGAGAAAACTCTATGGAATTATTTTTGTTGTGTGCGGTGAGGGGTTAGGGAAAGAACTAAGCAGAAAAGAACAAAATCAAAAATGTATAATTGAATATATGAAGGATGGAATTTAATAAAGATACGTACAAATAATTTTACTTAAAAATATGGCAATGCTTTAATATTAGCATAATTGTTGCAGAGTCAGTAAGTCAAATCAACATGGAATTATTTTACGTGAATATCCATCTTGTGAAATTCATTGAGACGGTTCATTTGAAAGAAAAGGCAGAGAAAAGAAGCAATATAGGAATTTTAGTTTTAATATTAATCTCACCTGTACAAAGACCCACAATTTGATATGATTTTTGACTTAACCCAATAACCCAATGTTATTTTACCAGTTACTAATTCTAGAAAAAAGCTGTAGAGATTTCTTTTAGGGAAAAACTTATTGGCAGTGAAAAAAAGTGAAGCACAAATTTAGCATAATTTGAAATTGATGTTATGAAGGAAAACTGTGGAATAATGATATAACTCAGGCTGATAAATTCTGTGTTTTATGAATGACCTATAAAGTGAGAAAATAGCAGGTTCAAGATATAGAAAGTCTTAAAATGACATATGGTTTCAACACTTTTTTTGTTCACAAACCTGTTATTTCCGGTCTCTTAATTGGTTGCCTGTCTCAAGCTGAATTATCTCATCAAGAATGCTTTTTCTGGAATGTTTTTTTAATTCCCCTAACCAGAAGAATCCCAAGTAAATGTGAAGTGGCCACAAGGTTATCTGTATTACTTCATAATAAATTTGAGTAAAGATAACAAAATTTTGTCATTAACAGACAAGTTTTGAAACCACTCTCATCCTGTTTTTTAAGTGGATTTGCTACAATCCTGGACAGAACTCTCCTTAGAAGTTATTTTAAATATCTGTTCAACCAAATCCATCTAGTAGGAATGATCACAACTTGATGTTCAAATATTTTTAAAAAAAAAATTCAGGTTTTACATTTTAAATGATCCTTTAGATTTTGGGTAACCTTTGGAAGCTGAGGCCTTCTCAAGGAGTCTTCTGCAGCCCAGCAGCAGTTAGGTATACCTAAACTGTTTCACTTGAGACATGTACTGCCCAGGAGTCCAATGAAAGCAGGGCATGGTGTGGCCCAGCTTCCCCTGTCACTGCACTCAGGTGGCCATCTCACATGCATGGGGGTGCCACTCAGTAGCAAGATACGAGTAGTGGTTCAACAGCAGCTGAAATAGTCAGAACCAGTAAAAGGATGTGTGTTTTTTCATTGCAGATATCATGATGCGTGGCAGGTTTTAAAAGAAGCATAACACCACGTTCTGAGTGCAGCGGTCAAACACCTCCTTGGAATTCCCAGTTTTACCTATGAAATCATGAACAAGAACATTAAGTACAAATACTGAAAAATTAATCATGCATGCAATTTGATTTGTTTTGAGCTCTGTCATTTTAAAATTTCAGGTATTTCTCTCCTATAAATAATCTTTTTCTTAGGACTCCTCCATCCTTGTGATGCATAACAACTCCTATTATTATGCCTCTGTCTTTTCTGCGACAGTACCCTTCAAACATGTCATCAGTGGGTCCACCCAGAAGATCTGTGATTTGTCTGAACACTTAGCTGTGTAGAAGTACAAATTATTCGTACTCTGGTGCCTCTTTATGAGTTGTCACTGTGAGAGAACTGTCATGAAAAATTTGAGCTGAATGTACTTGATTCAAAGCTTGAAGGAGAGGACAAAGACCTTTTTGCTTGAAAATCTTCCTCTGTACTTTAAAGATGCGTATGTGACTGAGAGACTAAAAGATAGGCTGGAGCAGCTGTAAGACACTCCACATAAAATGTAAAATGGAAATTTTAAAAGGGTAGGGGAAGGAAATGAAGAAAGGTTAAAAGGCCTGACTGAATAAATTAGGAGGAAATTCTGAGATGTGACATGGACATTATGGGGAAGAGGATGAGTTGCTCCTTGTTGAATTGTAGTAGGGAAAAAGGAAGATTGAGTAAAAGCTGAAATGGATGTGTCAGGGTCATAAGTCCAATAAGAAACACAAGCTCTCCAAAAGCTGAAAAGCCAGAGGAAAAAGAGGAAAGCTTTTTCACCATTTCATCATATTCCCTGTAACTTGGCTGTGCTCTATATGTCATGGGCAAGTCCTCAGGATGCATTTAGTAAAACGTGATTTACTAGCGATCGGTCAGTAGAAAAGAAATCTTCTGGTGTGTCCCTAGGTGTAAAGTGTGAGGAAAACATCCCAGTGTCTGTAAGCTGAAATATGTTGGCTCATCTGAGCATTATATGTCCTTTTTCACCATTTGCCAGTTAACAAGCCTTTCTGTATTTGCTGCCTGGGTAGATTTGCATAAATTTGACTCCATCTTTGGCAGAAACACATGCTCTGCTGGGAGTATCCCACTTGCATTTTTATGAAATCTGTTCAGCAGTACAAAAATGCATGGAATATTCTGTGGATTGAAGGAAACTCAGTTTTTTAATAATGAAAGTTTCTTTAGATTGCTGCAGAAGATAGAAATAGAAATTACCTGAGAATTTTCTTAGGATTTTCTGGGACATATTTTGGTTCTACTGGTCTGTTGATACACTGCTAACCATGTTTATTTGCCTGAAAACTGACTGAAATAATGGTAACTATGATGTTCACTTGGCTGTTTCCTTTGAACCAAAACACACTGCCAGTTTTCTTTCAGCCGTTTCTCTAATGGAATGGAAACAAGATGAGACACTTAAAAAAACCCACCCTCTCTGTGTTGACTGTTCATTTTCAAGTGGGTTTTTACCCTGGACATGGATACATTTTTCTATTTTAATTATTGAAAAGGAAAATATCTTAAATCAACAATTGCATTTTCCTTCTAAGGTCTTGCACCTTGTGTTTTTAAGCAAGTGTGTGTGTTTTCACAAATACAATTCCTTCCTTAGCTCATGTTATTTCCCTCTTCAGGTCCTTACTCCCCACTCATCTGAAAATTTGACTGCCTGATTATGTTTTGCTCCCTGACTAGAGGGAAGGTCCTAAATTACCATACTGTTTTAGGTGTGAATGCATATTTATACATTTTGTTAATGAAGAGGAAAGACAAAAGAAACACTCAATGTTGTTGTACCACTTCATTTTGGGGAATAAGAATATACAGGAGACTGCAAGAAGACTCCTCTGTAGCTGTCAGATGCTTTTGAGGCCTAAATTCACGCTTATTTAGAAGCACACCCATAGTGTGCTAGTAACTAAGGATTCAAAACTAGACTCTAGTTTAGAGGGATTAAGCAATGATTGAGTCTCTGTTATTCCTGTCTCTGATGTTTGTTATCCAATGTGCATTCGGGTGCTGGATCTCCTGCTTAAAAATGACTCCTTGCCATAGGATGAATGTCAGTAAGGCAGTCATCAGTTCTGTTCCACAGCAGCCAAAGCTGGCAAACCATACAATTTTAGAATCGAGTCACAAGAATAAATACATAGGGGAACAGAGAGCAAAGAAAATGTGGAAGTGCACAGTAGAGACAAGAAGAAGATATTCAAAAGTATGATTTTTCTCAACCACTTCACTAGTAAATAATGACACCAAGTTACACATAGGCCAACACATATATTTAAGTATTGACATGGATTCTTCACATTTTTCTGCACACTACATTTTTGGATGGAAATTTCAGGAACATTTTAATCCACTTCTTGAACACACTCTGTCTGTGAAATTAGCTACACCTATTCCATGACACATTTTAGACTTGGCCAGAATGATATCCAGAAGGCTGCTTTAAAAGAAACTTTCATCACTGTATGTTCAGAGTAGGCTTTTCTGTCTTTTTATTGCAATGTGTTCTGATATGCATTGCATTTGCCAAAGTATCACCTCCTCCTGCACAAGAAAGGGACAAGCAAAACACTTAAAACACTAAAGCTGATCTAGAATTATGCCTCATTTCTTTTATGTGATGTTAATTGTAGAAATATCCTGTATTAAAAAAATAAATTAAAAAAATAAAGTGTCCCTTACAGTATCCAAAGTGTGTTTTCCAAAAGAAACATAAGTGCAAATGCATAGTAATATCATGCACAGTTTCATGTGTTTAAGTAAATATTAGTAAAATACATATAATGTATTTTTTCTCTCAAGTATGTCTTGCAATAGGACCTTTTGAGACTTAAGTCGTCAGTTTTCTGCTTGAATACTGTATTTAAGCTTTCTCAGAGTGGTCACTAATTTATGAAAGTACTTTGATTTACTTATTTGTACTTTACTCTTTATTTTTAACTGTTTAAACTGGACTGGTAGTCAAATACCTTGCTCTACTTTAGCCAAACCTCATCTAAAAATTTCCAAGTGTTTTATGAACAGTCATGTTTAAAAATCTGCAAGATACTTTTCAGGTAGACAGATTGTGTTAAATGTAATTTTAATATCCATTTTTCAGCTCAAATTCTTTAAAACCTTGACTCAGAACTTGTAGCAGTAAGAAAGTCTATGCTGAAGAATAATGTATTTTCCTATTCTTGGTTTGAGAGGAGTTTAAAAAGGGATACTGATGTATGCAATCGTTTAATTACTGTATACAAAAACATAACCTCATATGTAAAATACATGCCTATATCTGAAAATGTGTGATGTATTAGTTGACCCAAGATAACTGAAAGACCAGAATCTTAATGTAAAGACCTAACTTGTAGCCCTCTTCTATGCTGTCACCTACAGATTATATTGTCTAACCTGCAATAATTTTTCCTTCATCCTGCTTCCTTTACATTCTGAGTTTTTTTCTGCTGTCTGGAAAGTTTGCCATAATGTGACTAGACCTTTCTCTAATTGAAAAAAAAAAAAAAAAAAAAAGGAAAATAAAAAAGGAAACAAATTAACAAAGTACAAATTTGATCTAAGTCCAGAGAATCAATCCAAGTGCATCCTGAAATGTGCATATTTGCTGAAAAGCATGCAGCTTCTTTTATATCCCTAGAATTTTTTAATCTTGGCAAGACTTAGCACTGTTTCATTTCTTAGCTAAACTTTATAAGTCACTCTTCATCTGCTAAACATTGAATTTTCCAAACATTACAGTTTTACTATGAAGAGACAGCAAGACAGATGGATAAGGTTCAAGAAAACTGGTTTCCTAGTCAGCATCCATATACAGTATGAGTAAAATACAATCTACGAACTGCAATCTTATAGAGTTCTTTCGATTCTGATGGTTGGTATAGGAGATTTCCTGCCGTTAAAATAGGTAATATTTCTAAGAATTCTATTGGAACTGAAAATGGAAGAAAATTTTCAAATTGGGATGAATAGTTACAATTAAATAGCTGAAAACATGACTCAGGAATTGACAATCTACGCAGAGAAAACTGCTGTATATCCCTCAAATTGTTGCTGGATTTTGATTAATTCCGTAAGTTAGCTACATTCTCTTCTCTCTACATTAAAATATCTGTACTTTTTGCACAATTTTATTTCCCTAATACTATATTGTAGATTTTATTTAAACAGTGTCCAATGCAAGCTACATTTCCTTATCAAAACAATAATTGAAAATAGACATCCCATTATTTGAACTTTGTATACTTGAAAAGAGACCATCTTAGATGTGTGCCATAATGTGGGGCAAAAGTTCACTGACCGTAGGTGACATTGAACAAAAATCTTAGTAACTATAAATCTGTGAGAAATTTATTGCCAATAAAAACTTTTGTGTCTATATTTGCAAAGCTGGGGAAATGAAAATCAAATAATTATTTGATATTATTTGATTTAGAGTAGTTTAGGTCAGATTTTAGGAAAGAATTCTTTACTGTGAGGCACTGCAACAGGTTGCCCAGAGAGGCTGTGGATTTCCCATCCCTGGATGTGTTCAAAACCAGGTTGGATGGGGCTCTGTACAACCTAATCTAGTGACTGGCATCCCTGCCCAAGGCCAGGGGATTGGAAACAGATGGTATTTAAAGTCCTTTCCAACCAAAGCCATTCTATATTTCTATGATTTGTAAAAAGAAAGCTTGCAACAGGACCCATGAGAGCTGCTTTCTCTCTGTGCAAGGCAAAGTACTGTTATTGCAAACCTACCATCGGGGAAAATCTGGAACAGGGTGTTTTCTAGGTTCTTGAATCCTGCAGTGGGGCTCAACACTGATAGTGTAAAATTCTACGGGAAACTGACAAAACAGACAAACCAATAGGCAATTTACCTTCCCCTGCAAAACAGCTCAAAGTTCACCTGACTTGATAGCCCTAATGCTGGTGGTAGAGATGTTGACATCTAGCATGGGGCCTTCAGGTGAAATCAAAAGCATCTGTGCGTGCTTAAGAAGGTTGCTCAGGTAACAGAAATTTGAGTTTTCCAGTAGCAAGGGAGTCTTCGGAGGACAGAAGAATCCATGATATAAGGGGTAGTCTCTGCCATAATCAAAAGGAAACAGGCTGCTGTAATGAATATTAAAAAGGATTGAACTATGAGCTGGGAAAGGCATACAGAAAAAAGACAGTTCATCTAGGAATAATAGCAATACAAATGAAATTATTTTATGTATCCAATAACTAGAATTGGGACTGAAATTCAATTGCTCAGATGATATGGGAGCAAAGAGGAGAGAAATCAGTAAGGCAATAGAGGTCAGCGTAAATGATCCTTCCAAATTTACTAAAATAACAGGTCAGTAGTAAAGAGGTCAATGAAAATGACCTCATGAAATTAAAAACTAAAACCACTTATGAGTGAAAGTTTGAATACTATCAGAGTTGACATAGATCATATGAAAGTAGAAAGTAAAAAGAGGCAGAAAATGCCTCTTCTCTCTCAAGATTCTAAGACAAAAGAAAGTCTTTCTTAGTTCTTTCCACTTGCTCTCTTTCTCTTTCTGTCTTTCTCCCCCCCTTCTTTCCTTTGCTTCTCCCTTCTTTATCTTTTTTCTGTCTTTTCTTGTCTTCCTCTCCTTCTTCCCTTCCACCTTTCTCCGTGTACACCAGACTAATGTTCAGTGCTCCAATGGTAAGCTGAGTGTCTAACTCTTATACCTATATTTACAATTTATTTACAGTTCTTTACAATTCTTTCTCCTTTTTTCTTGCAATCTTTGTACAGAGGAAAGTAGTAGCAATGCAGTGTTCAGTTTGGACTAAATATCTTTAGGAGGTGTCTCAGCATGTTTTTTTTCCTACCTTGTATACTTTATTGCATGTATCTTATTTATTTTGCCACACTAATTATCTACTGTGGAAAGTTGGGGGGGTGATAATTTCTTTGGAAAGTTTCTACTCTGCTAAGGAAACAGCCTGATAACTGCAATTTATAACCACAAACTGCAAAGCTGAAAATTGAATGTGAATGTTGTTGAACCCAACCCAAGCATGAGTGCCTGAGTCGTAGAGATGTGTATATCAGGAAAAAAAATGTTTTAAACTTGTGTTGTCATAAACTGTTTGGGAGAGAAATCTTTTTTCAGGTTCAGGTTTAGAAATAGAGGTGTACAAACATGGGAAAGGTTGCTTCCATTTTTGGCAGCAAGGTTTGAGAATAATGCTCTTACTGCGTGCTCAGGTGTCCATATTATTAACCTAGAAAACAGTATTTGGCAAACTGATTTTACAAAAACATAGCAGAAAAACCAAAGGAAAGTCAGCTGACATGCTTAGATCTATACCAGTCTTGACCTAGGGAAAGTTTAAGTGTCACGCTCCAGGTTGCTGTGCTGGATGGTGAGGAGCCATGACCTTCTGAAAACGTCTCCAAAGTGAAGCCACTTGGCAGGTCCACCACACAGTCACACATGCGTACACGCACACACACACACACGGATAGCTCCAGAAAATGGGTCAACGGCAAAGAGGCAGGAAGGGTCTCTGTATGGGGTTCCACAGGAGAGGTTTAATGCAGCCACACACCTGAAGGGTTCCAGGGATGAAGACAAAGAACAATGGAAGGTCCACATTTAAGTACAGGAGCAGGGCGAGCATCAGAGACCAATGGTCTGAGGGAACGGGGGCAGTACACAGGTGGGACTAAGGAATGGGAGCCAGTGGGGAACTCTGAGAGAGTGGCAATGGGGCAAGGGCCAATGGGGGAACAGGGAGTGGAGAACCTTCTAGGGCAGGGACATGTAAAGTAACAAGGGGAGGCCGACAGGCCAACCAGGGAAGCAGAACTGGGATACATTAACATAACAGAACAATGCATCCTGGGAGAAGCCTCTTTTATCACCCTAACCTGGGGAGGAATCTTTGATACTAGGGACTATTCCACCAGTGGATTCTCTTTGTCCCTTGTACCACAGGCTCACTGGCCTCCACAATTAAGCATTTCCAGTTCTAAGTGGATTTATGGAATTAACTAGACACTGAAGCAGGTTGCACAAGGACCTTCTTGTCCTTGGAGTTTTGAGGGATGTGACTAGACAAAACCCTAAGCCAACTTGTCTAAATTCAGTGCTGACATCATTCTGAGAAGAAGGTTGAACTGAAAAAACACCCAGATCCTGTCCAACCTGGGTGTTTCTGAGACTATAACATGAAGTTCTTACTGTATGAGGGAAGATGAATATGTATCTATATATCTATATCTATGTATATCATGTATATATACCCAAAAAAGACAATGCTTTAAAAAAACCCCATCATGTTAAGTTGAAAAACTCCCCGGTAGTACACAACTAAAGAACAATTTTTTCATAATTTGGAAGGATTCCCATTTTCTGTGTTTCCTTTTTCTACAGCAGTACAAATTCATGGAAAAATAAAAGCTCTTTTTCATTCCTCTCTGTGGCTTGCTATTGCTGTCAAGCTGTGTAAGGTCAAAAAGTAGATTCTATGTTGTTGAGAGGTGGGAAAGAGAGCAGCGGGTAGGGAGATGGGACTACTATCTCTCTAAAATCTGTGGTATTTCTGGCTGCAGAAAACTCCTAAAGCAGATGATCCAAGGGAAGGAATTATGATTCAGATTAAAGGCTTTAAAGGTCCTTACAGTGGAGTTTCCTCTGCAGTGTAGTTGCAAGTCATATGTTACCTGTCGTTACGTACCGTTGCTTACCCAAAGTGAGATGTAGAATCAGGTTCATTACCAGAGACTGTCTGCTTTTCTCTGAAGTACTCAGCTTTGACCATGGTCAGATATAAAATACAGCATTTTTGTGGTACAATGCAGTGCTTTCCATGTTCCCAGCTGTTGGAATGCCAAGAATGTTATTTTCCATTTGCTGGTGGAACTCCTTGGTGTTGTAAGGAAGAAAAAATGTTTTAGAGATCTAAATATAAAGGAATGCAATTTTAACATATTGTGTCATTAAGAAATTTAGGGGCTTTTAGACAGATTGTGAAGGTAGCAGAAAATGAGATGCAGTGTTGCATTAGATATGTTTTTAGTATTTTCTTCTTTTTGTAAAAGCTGTAATTTTCAGAGTTTAGAACCAATTTAATGTCCCTGGAGCTAGAGCTTTTTTGTATCCATTGTCCATTAGGTGAATTGCTAAGCCAAGAATGGAATCCATTTATAATGTATAAAATATAGTAAAATGCTTTAAAAACAGTCTAGGTAGAGAAGAAAGCATCAGGAGTCCATTAAATTTGAAGATGGTGAGTTCTGAGGTTCTTCTTATAATCAGATAATGGGTTTTTGTGCTTTGATAAGAGACATTAGATATAGGAAGATTTATTTAAAAGTTTGAACTCAATAAAAATTTATACAGAACTAATGCAAAATGCATTCTGTTTGACATTTGAGACAGCTTTCAAAGCAGTATTTTGCTTTAAAAAAACCCTGTTACTTCAGTATTATTTATTATGTTTTAATAAAAATTAATAAATAATACCTGAAATGATAGTGTCAGTGTTACAGGCTTCAAAGACACCTGTCAGAATTCTCTGTAAAGTTACATCCTCATGGCATCATAACTTGGACATGAACATGTGGTCTTATCAGGGAAGATCACAGGTGCTGACGTATTTGTTAGCAGTTAAAAGCAAATCTTCTCTGCTGAGAATTTAAATTTTTAAGAATGATACGAAGGGAATACAAAGGGAACAGCTGATACCTAGACTTCCTGCAGAGGGTTCCAAGTTCCACAGGGTCTCATTTGTGCCCAGCCTGTGCCCTTCTGTGTAGCTCACCTGTCCCAAGTCTCCTCTAGCAGCAGAGGGGTGACCTGCACGTGCAGTCACGGCCAGCGTCTGACAGGAGCTGCCTATGGTAGGAGCCGTCGCTTAGGGCTGTGCTCCTCTCAGGTTCCATCAGCGGTTGCAGGGGAAAGAAGGTCTCAGTATTGTTTACCTTGGGCAGGAGCAGGACTCTTGTTTCAAAACACCTGGTGAGACCTGGAAAACATAGGAATAGGCTTCAGATACTGGGTTTGCATTTATTTTTACCATGTGACTAGAAACTCTCAGAGATATCCTAAACAGTTTTTGCTGCACTATTGAATCTTGTTTCCTCTGTGATTTGCAGTAAATTTTCTGAAGATTTTTGTTCTTTATATTCTGGGAAGAAGTATCTCCCTGTAGGAATCTGTTCAATGTACAGACAAGGAAATAATGGGTATTCTGGATTTGATAATTCCAAAGTTAAAAAATCTAAAAGCCATTTTAGGTTGAAGTTAAAATGGAATTTTCCCAAACTTTTCAATGTAGCAAATGCATTTTAATGCTTGGTCGGCATAGATTAAGTATGCTTCATCCTTGCTATATTTTTTACCAAAGACTTTACTCTTTGGAAATATTAAACCCATCCAAACACGTCATCATTTCTTCTATTTTCTGTGTATCAATGTAACACATCTTTGGCTGATTTACAAATATTCCTGGAGTTCTTCCTTCAGTATCCTCATATGGCTTCTACTCAGATCAGAGAGGTTTATGTAAAGCAACAAGCTGAAAGTAATGATGATTTCTAGTTTTTATTTTGGACTATTGAGCTGATTGCAGGGGATGGAGCAGTGTAAAAGACATTTGAAAAGTAGTGATTTCGCATGGAGAAGGGTCAAAATATTCTAGAATGAATATTCACTGCAAGAGCTATGTAGGAACTTGAAAAACTATTTGAAAACAATTAGGGTGCGCTTATTGGGTGATATCCAGGACAGAGAAGAGACAGACAAAACAGAATGTTTCAATTTTTAGGTGGTCCTTTCTATTCTGCCTCTCCCCTCCTGTTTCTGTGTCAACTTAGCATATGTGCTTTAGACAATGTAATAGATACACTTAAGCTATAAAGCTTTTCCTATTCCCTTTCTGACAATTTCCTCTTCATTTCTTTCTTTGTCAGTTTCTTTTATTTATGTTTTTTTCCATTTTTAATTTTTTTCCAGACAAGAATGTTATATTGATGTTACAGAATCAGACTTTCTAAGGAAGCTAATTTTCATACCCTTACATACACACTTAGAGTTTTCTGATTCCTCCAGAGCTCTCATGATGCTATGGATAAATAATATATATTTCACCAAAAACATACACAAATGTAAATTCACCCAAGAGGTTTAAATGACTCCTTGGGGTTAAATGAAATGAATGTTAATGACATTCATGTATGGTAAGAAGTGTGGATTTTAAAAATCTGTCTCTATACACATACAGAATCAAACAGCAGAGCTACCAATTAAATAATAACATGTATGCCTCCAATAAGACTTGAATTGCAGGCAATGCTTTGCATTTGAATCTTGCACCTGCAAAAATCTGGCTTCCCCTATTTGGAATTAACAGGCATTTTCAACAGTACAAGGGAGGTCTCAAGGACCATTATGGAAATGGAACACACCATTAGTGGAGAGAATAATGGTGACTCACCACATGAGTGAAACACAGCAAGATCACAATTTGTGGCAGAAAGCAAATATATCTGACAAGATAATTCCATCACAGGGAGAAGGATGTTAGTGACTTTATACAAGGCAATTTGTATGCAAACGGAACTTGTTTGTATATTACTTCTTGATGCCCTTAAAATCAAATCAAACTAGAACAGCTCGAGAGGAAGGCTATGGCAGTGGCCAGGGGAGTGCAAAACACCATTCAGGAAAATATTAACAAATATGCTTTCCAGCAAAAAATGTAGTCAGAGATGTTTTAGCTAGGTATTTTCTGGTTTACTGATAGCTATTTATTAACTTGCAGCTATTTTACTATGTGTTTACATGCTGAAGGTAGTTTGCAGTTTTCCAGACAGAACAGTAAGAGAGAGGACCCTTAGAAGATTTAAAATAGATATTTTATAAATTCCAAAGAGATCAGTTGGCATAATTGCCTATGGTGGCAAGATCCATAATAGTATTCCAGAAAGGTTTTTCCACTGTCCTGTGTCTATGTTTCCAGCACTAAATGTAGAATAAAGTGCTAAGTCATGGATCTCTTTTGGTTCTCTAGCTGGGGCTCCAAAAGCTGATCATAGGAACTTGGGGAGTTACTGCCTACTGCCTCTAAATGTCCACATGATATTTGGGCACAGTGTGAGAGAAAACAATGGGGTCTCCTCCTCCCACTGTCTGCTGGAGACAAAGGAGCTACTTATGGCTTATTTGCGTGTTCTGGGATCTCCCATGTGCAAGAGACAATGCCCTCCCCACTGGGGGGCTCTTTTTGCAGTTTGTACTTCCTGGCTTGAAAAGAAATAACATCTGCCTCTTTGAGCATTGCTAATAACAGCTTTGAGGTCTCCAGCATTTCTTTTTTTTTGTTGTATTTTCAATTATAGGTGTGTTATGAAGAATAGAAAGGAGAGAAAGGATAAAACCATGGTAATTCTGGCAACTCTTGTGAATCCTGGATGACATTTCCTCTATAAGTCATGCTGGTTTAAAACTAATGCTAATGTAGCAGAACATTTTTTCTTGGCTCTCGTGATTGGGCTACAGTGATATTCTTTGTGTTATGATTTAATGTATTCACAGGACTTGCATCAACAGCCTTCCAGCAAAGACAAGTGGTAAGTCTTATAGTAACATACAACAGAGGCAGAGAAAGGGTTTGCTCTGCTTTTGACTCTGCTCAAGTAGCAAGAGGAAGATCCAAAAATTAGAATATATCTGCGAAGACATTTCCTTTTAACTTCTCATAGACACTCTGTAAGTAGCCTCTCATCTTGTCTCTCGGTCTGCAGAGTAGGTGCCTCTTGTGGAGAGCAGCATGCCACCAGTCCATTACTGGAGGAATAGAAACTCCGTGTCCTTGAGAGCCACTGCCAGCTCTCTCTTCCCTTCCTTCCCAGAATAACACCAGCAGCTTGGTAAGTTAATGCCTCAGTAACAAACTATAACATGTAGAATAGTGATCTTTGAACATCCAAAAAGCATTACCTGCAATGTAGATCCCTGATCCTTCAACTTCCATTTTACTGCTGTAAAGGTACAAATCTCCACGTCCTGTACAGCCCAGTCTGTTTAAAATTTAGTAGCACAAGATACTAAACCCAAACATAGAAGAAATTACAAGATAATGCACATACCATTTTCATTCTGAGGAGATGAAAAATAACAGAATATGTGAAGTGTTTGTCATATCATTTAATTTACACTGTGTTAAGATACTGCAGTGCTGAAGTGATGCTCCAAAGCTAGTTACAACTGAGGAACAGAGGTAAGGAAAAATTGAACAATTTTCTCTTATTTTTAGTTGCAGTTGGGCTGCATCACTGTTCTTTAGAATCTCTTCTCTACTTAGTCACCTTTCAAATGAATGCTATTACTTCACCACTGTGAGGCATCTGCCATTGCTGATTTGCCCTGTTAAAGCTGCTGTTTTGAAAATGACTCAGAACACTTGGAAAACACATATTACATAGTGTAAGAGAATTTTTAAAATCCTGGGTAAAAAGGCCATAACTCTATCACCTGACCAAGTAAATTCCTTTTATATATTACAATTAAATTAATTAAAAGTTGCATAAGGTTTGAATTTCATGTAGAGATCTTTTAAATTACAGGTCCCCTTTAAGACAGATCCCATCATCTACACCAACAATTAAATGACGACTGTAGATATTGTTACGCTATTGCATGCCAAGTAGAATAATAAAAGATCACAAAAAGTGACCTGTGCACATAGGAGATGCAGAGATTAGCTTCAGACTTCGGTTCCTTCTGGCAGAATGTCTGTGGACAAATTGTTCCAATGGTAAATAAATCATCATCTAGGAAAAGTCTGGTATAGTTGCATGGCAAGTAACCAGGATTTAAAGAAGCAACAACAGTTTAGTTTAAAAGTTTAGGCAGCACTACTTAACCTTATTACTACTACACTTTTTATTAGTACAGCTACCTTTTAAAGGTGCGTTAATGATCAAAAACCACGTTGACTTGGGGCCTTTGGCTAGTCATAGAAAAAACCCTCTCAAACAAGCATTCACATACAATCACTGCAACCATGGGAGAGATGATAGACAGATGACATATACCAGTGTATGTGACAGGGAAAGCTGAGAAAGAGAGAACACTATTAAAATTTTAGGAAAGAAAGAACAGAAGAATATTTCAGCTTTGGTAAACTTGCTGTAATGCTGATGTACTGCATAATCATTCTTTTGTATTCTCCATGTATTATCAACCTTTATAATAATGTTTATCCTACTGCATTCTTTCAAAAATGGCCACTTTACCTATTTTGTCTCATGGGGGTACGCATCTCTGATCACCTTTAGTGCATCTTATGTCATTTTCTGTTCTGCTATCTACTTTCAAGGAGTATAGGACCAGAACCACTCTACAATA
The DNA here is from genome assembly GCF_020740725.1 of Corvus hawaiiensis. Taxonomy (NCBI): domain Eukaryota; kingdom Metazoa; phylum Chordata; class Aves; order Passeriformes; family Corvidae; genus Corvus; species Corvus hawaiiensis. The sequence continues at coordinate 42,000,795 of NC_063255.1, read as the reverse complement.
AAAATGTGACCTTGCCAAAGACTTATAAACATATTTTCCATTTTCATGTTCATGTCCTAATATTCTCAACATTTTATTTGCTTATTTGGTTGCTTGTACTAGTTTGAAAACAAGCCAGTGGGAGGCACCAAGTCAGAATAACAATTTAATGGGGAAATTAAAGAAAAGGAAGAAATAAAAGAAAACACTGGTTCAAACTGACAGAGTCAAGATACAACCTGATACCCTGTTAGTCATGGTGGTGGTAGCAGTCTGGTAGAATGGTGGTTGCAGTCCTCTGAAGTGGTGATCCTGTAGAAAAAGGGTCTGCTCCTCCTCAGGTCCAGTGGTGGCTGTGTAGCTCCTGTCCTGTGGTAATCCAGTGGAATGGTTGTCTCTGGTGTTCAGAGTCTCAGATTATATCCACGATGGGATGCTTGGTTCCTCCCTCTGGGTGGAGCATCTCACAAGGGGGTAATGAGTCATGAGGCCAAGTGTTGATTAGGCTCATTAACAGAAGACAGTCCATAGGGAGTTATCTCTGAGTCATGCGGCAGGACAATGATGGGCCACTAACAGAAAGATAGTCTGGGGGGAGGAGGCAAGGAAACACTGCCCCACCTGGTTTCAACAGCTCATGAGGATGGTAATAGAATACACTGCAACCCAGGACATTGCTGCAGAGCGCTGAATTGACATTTTCAGAGAATTACCCAGAATGACACTGAGTGCTAACAGTCAGTTCAGGGGACATCGTTGTCTATGAGCTCAACACTGTGCCAGTCATTATTTGTTACAAATAGAAATATCTAAAACAATAAAAATATTTGAAATTTTGTAAGCCAATCATTTGATCTCCATTGAAATGCAGGCAATTAGAAAATTAAGATCATAGAATCATTGCATGTCTCAAGTTGGGAGGGAACTATAAGGGTCACTGAGTCCAGCTCCCCAGATTCTAAATTTAAAATTAGTTTCAGCTGCTAATAACAACTGGAATTATTTTTTCTTGTAGTAATCAAACTGTATTTTAGTTATGCTAAAAAACTGAAGACTAACAAACTTAGAAACTTTATTACACACAGGTTCTTGTTTATTTCATGACAGTGGAAATAATGTGCTACATTTGTTTTGATGGTGATAACTGGAGAAAAGAAATCTCTGTTCAAGCATATAAGTTTCTATTAATTTGTTCTTAATAGCTACAACATTTTTGGTTTTGTCTATGGAAGGATCAATATTACTATTGAAAACCAACAGGTGCAGTTTGGTAAGGACAGAGTAAAAAACCATTTTAAGAAGAATCTGTTGCAGCATCCAATCCAATGCACATTACAAGGCTTTTGTCCAACCCAGTTTTAAGAAATTATCTATCAGACTATATTCCTCTGTTTTTCAATCTCACTCCCAGCATGAGGGTCTCTAGACTTCTCTTGTTGTCTACAAGTTTTTTTAAATTCTTTTTTTCAGATAGATGATCGGGAGAAATATGCAAGTGACTACTTTCCTACTGCTCAGTCTTGTTGTGACTGGGACCTTTGACTGCTGCTGTGACAGAAATTCCTAATCTGCCATGGTTTGTAGGAATAATGTAGCTAAATTCAGTGGGAGAAATCATCAGGATTGAATTTAAGCACATGTGCAGCATTTTTATTGGACTCAGGCCTGCATACTGAATAAAAGGAGATGGAGTGGATTAGAGAGCTACAGGTTTTATATATGAAAATACTCATTTCTCCCCTGAAAAAACCAAAATTTGCGTGATTCTTTCTATACAGTCTTCTTGCTATCTGTGATCCAAATCACGTTGTCGATTGGCCTGTGCAATGCAATACAAGCTTCAACACATTTCACTATGCATGTATCCCATGAGTTCAGCCATACTGAGTGAGTCTTTGGCATACGGCAAGAGCAAAACTAAAACCAAAAATTACTGTAAGGAGAATATGATATAAATTCAAAGGAGTACGATGGAGAAATAAATTCAATTTAAACAACAGTTAACATAGTTATAACATGAGTGTGGTGGATATAAACTTGCCTTGAAATTAGCATTACATGACATTCGAAACAATTTTATTTTTTACTTTACTTTCTCTATATTGGCTTAAGCTACAGTCTTGGAAATTTGGGCAAATTCTTCTAGCACTATGGACAAATGTTCTCAGAAAGTCAGACTATTTTCAGGAATTCAAAGAAAGAAATGAAAAAGAGTTTGTAAAATGAGGTCACTATGTCACAGATTGTCAAATTTCCCAGCCTCAACCTCCAATAGCTGAAATTTTCAGGAACAGAACTGGACACTGCAAACTGGATGGTCTCTCTGGAGAGTGTTACAAAATTGCAGCAATATCTCTCTTTGTGTTCATCTTGGTGAAAAACTAGTGATAAGAAAGCTTTGTGGACCCAAGTTCAGGGAACTCTCTTCTCACTTCACAATGAAGCATAAATATCTAATATTTTCAGATACCTCAACTCTCAACTTTTTTGGGTTTTTTTACTGTAACTCAAGGCTACTTTCTATATGTTTATTCTATATTTACTTTTGTAAGTCTTCTATATAGATTTCATTGCTTGTGCAGACAGACATAAATTAACCTGAAGCAGCACTTTTGTGACCGACGTGGATGGTGAGAAAGACATGTGGGTCACTATATTTTCACAAAACATATAGTGAACATTTTCTTCCTTCTATATACTAAACTGCTGAGGCAAATACAATTTTTCTGAAAGAGAAGGAGCGCTGGGTTTCATCCTAGCATTGTTTGTGTCAGTGTTCACTGATAGTACTTTTATAATCTCCTCACCCCTTTCAAATGTATGTCAGCTGAATGAAGCAGTTCATATGTGGGTTTGGCCTCTTGCAGGTACTAGGAAATGTTACTTTGCCTTTTCTCTGTTACTGTGGGTTGAGATCTCACTATGTTGCACTCATTGAAGGTATTACTGTAATGGGTTGACCCTGAGTTAATGGTCAGTCTTTGAGACCAATGACGCTTCTCACAATTTACATATTTAAACCGCACTGAAAGGCGGGACTTCTCTTTTTTTTTGTCGGAGCTCGCCTGCTGGAAGGTGGGGGGGGGGGCTCCGAGCCTCCCGGCCCCGCCGGGCCGGGCCGGGGCCACTGCCCCTTTCCTCCTTTCCCAACACTGCGGCACGGACCCTGGGTCGCTGGGGGGACTGTCCCAGAGCTGCAGACAGCTAAAACCAGCCATGGACTGCTCACAGCTAAACCCATCCAGCACGGCTTCTGGGGACAGGCGGGTCCTTCTTCTCTCCATGCGGAGCCGGTGGAGTCAACGGGAGCCGGCAGAGCCTCCTGTCTGCAGCCAGCACACTTCGTGCTGAACTGAAGAAGACACCATGCAGCCAGCAGCACAGAGGGAGCGAGGATTTCTCCTCCATAAAGCCTGAACAAGAACACTCTTCAACATGGCTGCTTCAGAGTCAGAGAGAAAGAGAAGTGAGTCACGTGGGACGGAGCTGGAAATGGCAACGGGAGAAAAGAGGGCGGTGCCACGATTCTCGCGCGTAGCTTAAAAAGCCTTCTTGCATGCTGTGGTAAGAAACTGTAATACCACAAACTGTTTGTCTCTTTAATCCATTTGAAGAACATGGAGGGATGGAGGATCCTCGTGTGGCCTGTGAAGATTGTGAAGAGTGCCTATGCCAGGCTATATAGAAGTAGTAAGAGGCTGTTAGAGACTTGTGGTGAAGAAAAGCCTTTGTGTGCAGGCCAAAATAACTTATCCTTAAAAAGATTAATAACCCCATGTGATGGCCCATGTTTTGCAGTGTGAAGGAACTGTGAGATTTTTCATGGGAGAGATGTTCTACACACAGCAGATTGTTTGTTTCCGGGCGGATCTGCTGTTAGTAGCAGTTTGGGAACCATGTGCAGCTGAAGAAAACCCTTTTTTCCTTAAGCATAAGAGAGAGACTTTTCAAGAACTGCAACACTGACTAACATCCCATGTTCTGTTATCCTTGTGTGAGCTGGGTAAAAGGAGAGAAGTGCTGGAAAGGGGGGGGGGGGGAATTTGCTTTAATTTTTTTGTTTTGTTATTTTCTCTTTACTTTTAATTCTATTAGTAATAAAACTCTTCCATTGTACTGCAACTGTTTAAGGTTTGTGCCTGCTTTGCTTTTCTCCTAATTCTTATCTCACAGAAGGAAAATAAGTAAGTAATGAATATTTTGAACCAAAACCACTACAATTACATAAGGGAAGAGATGATTATTATGGCTCAGCTCATGAGTGATAACTTGCTAAGCCAAAATAGCCTGATGGCGTATCTGGACTTAGTAGGCAGAATAATCTTTGTCTTTGTTTTTATTTCAGAAATTTAAAAGCATTTAAGCTAACATTTTTGAAAAACACCTAATAGAAATTACAAAATTAATCGCAGGAAGGTATTCAGATTTTGAAACATATTTAGGCCAGCTCTGCATGTCTCTTACATGTAGGGGTTGTACTAAAGGAAGGAAATTAGCATTTGGAAGGATCTTGGCATCTTCCTGCTCTGCCTCTTTCCCGCTATGACTGCATGATCCAGTTGCTTCCAAGTGAACAGTGAGCCTGTTTAATTTGATTAAAAGTAAAACTTTATACCTTTCTTTGACTCTGTCAAAGATAAAGAGATGGGATTTTAATCTAGCAGCAGTGAAAGAGCACTCTGACACTAGGCATCTCTAGCAGTCCTTACAGGGTAATTTTGCCAGATCCCATCTATTTCTGAACTGTGTGCAGAAACACGATGTGCCCTTCTTCTCTCTCTTCTCACTCTTTCTCCCCCTCTCTCTTGCTGCTTCTCCCTTTCACTGAAATGGCACCTAAAGAACAAATTGCCTCCTTTGTCTGAAGCCTGCTTGTTCACAGTGGGGCTCTTGATCTGAAAAAAACCAGAGATGTCAGGCTGTATAAACACTCAGGGAAAGATATGTTTCATAAAGGTTCCCACTCTGGAAAATTATATGCTACTTTCAAAATGCTTTGCCACTTTTAAAAGTGTAATTATACCCTTCTCCTTAATGACTGACATAGCATATGTTTACACATGTTTTAGCTGACTTATGACAGTACACAGAGGCACATTGTGCCTGTGGTTTCAACAGCTAAAAGATAATGGGACCAGCATCTGAACCTGTCTGTTAATGTTGCCCAAGTATTTTTGAACACAAAGTACACTTTTGTGCCAGTGCTTGTGCCCTCCCTGGTCCTTTCTCTGCATAATAAATTATGTTGTCATTTTTTTCCTCTAGTCTGCAATCCATGTCGTGTCAGTCCTTTCAGTCCCGTTTCAGAATTTTTGTTTGGTTAGTTGTGGTGGGGTTTTTTTGTTTGTTTTGTGATAAGTTTGTTTGTTTGTTTGTAGGTTTTATTTATTATTTATTTGTTTTGTTTGTTTTATTGGTAATTTTTCCTCAATATTTTCTGTATGCTCACTTGATTGTGCTGCTTTGGCCCCCTATTTTAAATCTGAGCTACAGCTTGGAGAATATTTTCCTTTTTTGGCTTTAAAGAGCTGGATGGAATGGAGAATTAGTTACAATGCTGGAGCCTGCCAACTTTTTGCTCTTGGGTGAATATATCCTCAAGGGTGTGGTGGCTGAGAATTATTATGCCTTAGTGTGTCCTACAGGGGGTTATGTACAGACAAGGTGGTCCCATCCTGACTGTCACCAACCAAGCATTGCTGTCATAGTCATTGCTACCTCCTTTGAAGCTTTTGGGAGGAGTGCAAGACCTGGATATGGAAAGAATGCTGCTTTGTGAACTGCTGAGGAGTTTCTGTCAGGTAGCTGCGTGCAGGGAGCAAACAACAGCAGGAGCTTTCAGCACTCTAGGAAGGCACACGGGCACAAGGAATTCAGTGTGTTAGTTAAGCCATGGCTCCCAGAAAGCTTTTAACATAAGTAGAACAGGGCCTTTGTTTATACTTTGTGAAAAAGACACTAAACAAACACAGGACCATCTGGTCTCTCATTCTCTGGGCCTCCAGGGTTGGGAGATCTACTGAGAAATGGAGTTCAGTCTCTTGAGGGAGAAATTGCCTTGCTTCACTAAACAGCTGTTCTGGCAATTCAAAAGCATGCACTAGAGAAAGTATTTTTTGCACCATTTTGGTCTTTCTAATGCAACAATAACAACAATTGAAAAACAAAAACTTAAACTATTAAAGCAGTGGACAAAAAATCTGTAGAGAAATGTTCCTGATCATCTCTACTGCTACCATGCACATTCACTAGACTGTCCTTCTCAGTTAACACTCTTGCAAAAGAAGCATTTCTGTTAGTTATTATCTACTAAAACACATGGGCAACTGCTTATAACTGAAGAAGCAAACAATTGCCTAAACTGACAAAGCTGACAGTGCACATCTAAGCAAGCCAGGACATTAGTCTAGCAGGCAGGATCAATGCGTTTTCCCACTTGTGTTTTGCCATTACATTGTTTTCCTCTTTTCAAGATTAGTTAAAAAAATTTCTTATTTTCTATACCCAAACCATGAGCTCTGGCATTTCTTTGTGAAGTGCATCCTAGAGAAATGCAAACCCCTTATTTTCTTAGTGATTCAGATCCATGGTACCTTTTGTAAAACTCCTCAAAGACAAAGATGTAATAACAGATAACGTGACATAAATGACTTCAGAATATAAACACTGTTCAACAAACTTTAAGGAGACTGCCATGATTCCCTCTTCATCAGCGTATCTTTCCAGCAACATAAACCTATGAATCCAAAAGATAAATTGATGTCTGAGGAAAAGGGCTTGGATTCAGAGTTGGTGTGGGGTTCAGCTCAACTGAAGTCAGTAGGAAGTAATACCTTAGTCAAGGTAGACTGATTAAAACAAAGTTATGTATCATTTATACTATAAAAGCGATTAAACATACTTGCTTAAGCATTATAGAACCAGTGAAGTTACCTCTCACACCCTTTGGAAACAGAAAGCCTGTAAACTTCTCTAGGACTAATAGTGATTATTTGCTTGGACAAGACAATCAATCACTGAAATAGATTTAACTTACTTCTAATGCAGAAGTGGGAAATTTTGCATTCACAGTGGTCAGTGGCCATGAACTCTTCCAAAACAGGTTTCTGGGGTCAATTGCGTTTTGTGTCATGCAAAATTCAAACAAAATCAATGCTTCCCACTAACAATGTCCCACTGCTCAGAGAACAGCAATTCCCTAAGGTATGTTAATTTATTTACTGCTTTCACTTTCCTTAGCAGTGTTAAAGCAGAATGTATTTGAATATCTCTGATCTGTTCACATGTAGTTAAAAATGCCCCAAAGAAAATACCTTTCTCTTTTAAAACCAGTATACATCTGAAGTATCAAATTGGAAAAAAAATCACAAAGAAGGTCAAACTTTAGAAATGTTAGAAAGAATAAAAACTTATTTTTATTGCATCTTTTGCTTCTGTGCATCCTGTGATAAGAATGTGACTTCTAAGAAAGTTGCTTTATTGTAAGAAATCTTAAATTGCTGATACGAGTTTGGGTTGTCTTATACTTTTTATATGCTTGCCATTGTATCTATAAGACATTTGGTTTTAACATGATGATGACACTCTATTAATACTGCTGCAAACCTCAGGCATGTCATTATTTACATTTGTAGCTATAATTCACATTCAGGCATCTAATGATACTCTCAGGTGATGAATACTATATCAGTGTGAGCTGAAGTGACTTAGTGTCTCTGAAATCCAGGTCACTCACTGATTTGCCTAAATATTGATTTAGATTCTTCACTTCAGACACTTTAGTCTGACAAATTTGTCCTTAACTGGTACCTTCTTCTCGACTCATCCAGTGCTAAAGATGTCAGCAAAAAAAAATTTTCCACTTGATTTTTCTCCCACCTAACTTTCTCCAACTAGTTTCCAATGTTTTCCTGATGTACTATTTCCTTCCCACTCTCACATTCCAGTTTCCACACTAAAACATGTTGTTGAACGTATCAAAAGAAGATTGTGCCTAATTTTAAGTTTTTATGGTTCCACAAACAGAATACCTTTTCTTGCTGGCTTGAACTATTGGTCAAGCTATTAAAAAAAAAAATTAAAAAGTCCAATTTACTGGACATTTTCTTGTCTTTATTCCTGTCTCTCCTGTCTGCCTATACTGGTTTTTAACTCTGATGACCGTATCAGGCTTTATGCAACTGATATCTCTAATCAGTCTGCACTGTACTGGTGTAACCAACATCAAGAAACTTTAGTTGTCTGTTCTTCTGACATGTAACTTTGTGTACAGATTGTCTCTGTCCAGGACTTACCTCCTTTAGAAAAAATCTGTCTTAACAGTTAATTGGCCACCTTGCCCCTTCCTACCTTTCAGGATTATAGTTTCTTAATTAGCATTAATAGCCAAGATGACAGCAATATATAGGATACACCACCAGGTTTTCAGTTGAGAGAAAGTCTGCCCACCCAAACAGTGTGTAATATGTACAGGTACAGGGACAACTTGTGTCTTTCTGGTCCTACAGCCTATTGACCTCTATAATACAGATGATAGTCCCTAAGTGAGCCCAAACCAGATGCCAGTCTTCTCCTTTACTGTCCATGTTAGATGGTGTTGCACATGGTACAGATTTAGCATAGTTAACATGTACTCCGCTGTCTTCATTTCAGAAGCATTAGGGGAATAGATTTTGGCAGTGGTTAGAAGAGTGACAGCTGAATACAAAAGACACTACCTTGGCATCAAAGCACCATACAGTGAGGACAAAAAGATGCCAAGAAGCAATGAATGCTGGTTGGTGAGGACAGAAAAATGAAAAACAGGTGCTTGCTTCTGGCTGTTTATCCATAGACCCGTTACAGGTATACCTTGATCACCTGTGTTCTTAAGATGCTAATATGGGAAAGAGAAGATAGCAAGGAGTACCCTAAATTTTATGTGGTTAATTGAAAATCATATTCTAAACTTATGACATTTAACTTATTTTAGTACAAAAGAATGAACATTTATTAACCCAAGTGAAAAAAAGAAAAGCTAGAAGGAAAAGTTCTGCTGCTGCTGTATTCTCAGAGTATTAGGATTCTAGTTTGACTTTGATAATGGTGAAGTTATGTAACTGAATTGAATGAACAACTAGCTTAACTAATGTATTGGGTTTGCATGGCAAAATTTTAGTAGTGGTGGGGCTGCAGGGGCAGCTTCTTTGAGAAGCTGCCAGAAGCTTCCCCCATATCTGACAGACCCAATGCCAGTGGACTCCAAGATGGACTTGCAGATAGCCAAGGCTGAGCCCATCAACAAGGGCAGGAATGGCTCTGGGCTAATGTGTTCAAGAAGAGGAAAAGGTTACTGCACAGGAGCAAGCTGCAAACAGAAGAGAGTGAGAAGATGTGACAGAAATGCTCTGCAGACACCAAGGTCGGTGAAGGAGGGGGAGGAGGTGTTCCAGGCAGAGATTACCCTGCAGCCCATGGTGAAGACCCACTATGAGGCAGGATGTCCCCTGCAGCCCATGGAGGTCCATGGTGGAGCAGAGATCCACCTGCAGCCCATGGAGGAACCCAGGCTGGAGCAGATGGATGTTTGAAGAAGCTTGTGACCCCATGGAGAGGAGCCCATGATGCAGCAGGTTTGCTGGCAGGATTTGGGACCCCACAGGAGATCCACACTGGAGTGTTTTGTTCCAAAGGGACTGCACCCTCTGGAAGGTACTTACACTGGAATAGTTCATGAAGAGTTGCAGCCTATGGGAAGGACTTGCGTTAGAGGAATTCATGGAAGACTGTCACCTGTGGGAGGAACTCCACACTGGAACAGAGGAGGAGTGTGAGGAGTCCTCCTCTTGAGGAACACTGTTGCAGCAGAGGCAACATGTGATGAATTGACCATAATCCCAATCCCTGTGCTGCCTGGAGAGGAGCTGGAGAGCTGGGAACAAAGTTAAGGCTGGTAAGAAGGGAGGGGTGGTGAGAAGGTTGTTTTAAGATTTGGTTTTATTTCTTATTATCCCGCTTTCATTTGATTGTAATAAATTCAATTTATTTCCCTAAACTGAGTCTGTTCTGCCTGTGACAGTAACTCATGAGGGATCTCTGCCAACTTTCTTGCTTAGAGAATAGATCTGTAATGCGAAAACAAATAAAAGGCTGATGTTAGAAAAACTCCTTAGTAATTTTACCTTCATAGTGTAAACATAACAGTCGTTTGACACTGCAAGAGTGAGTTTATGTGGGCACTCGTTTTTGTGATATTATTTGTATGTATTCATAACATATCATTCTTTCAAATGACCTAGGGTACAGCAGATGGTGTTCTGAGATTGAACTTCGTAGGTGACACTGTCTACTCTAAAATTACTCCACCTTTCCTTTCTTTGCTCTTTTCTTACTATTTAGGTGAGAATTATCTTTGCAACAGACATATCAGCAAGAATTGCTTTTACTATAAAATAGATACAAATTGTATTCTTGTGTGAATTTTGTTGGTGTCTAATTTGAGAGAAGGAATTTTGAATAAGTAGGAACTTGTAACATTTATGTGAATGTGTGGATTTATTTTGAATGATGCTCTCAAATCTTAAAATATTTAAAGATTACATACTTCTAAGAATGTTATTTTAAAACAATTGAACTATAGATTATTAATTTTACAGAAACCATTTTCAGAGAAGCACAAAAGAAAAAACTGAAGAACTCTTGCTGTTTTGAATAATGGTAATGTAAAGTAGTGTAAAATTTTGAAGTGAAAATATGTAAGTATTTCTTCTTAATAGTATACTATTTTTGGAGAATGGGAATATGATTTTTATATTCATTTATAATCTACTTAGTACTTTTTCTTTACAGTTTAAAGGACTGTGCAGACAAAGATAGCAATTAATAGTACTGTGAGATACTCTGCCTTTGTTGCACTCCTGTACTTGATGATAAAATTACGGGTCATCTAGAGTACAGAAAACAAAGGAAGTATTATATTCTTGGTGTGAAGCTTCAAAAATACTAACTACTTTTTCAAATCTTGTTAGTTCAGAATTTGTAAACACTTTTAGCATAGAAGTATTCAACAGGTTTTGAGCATCTTCTTTGTCAAATCCTATTCTGTTTTCCAAAAATCCCCCATAGACTTAGAACATGAAATCATACATCATTCTTCCATCAGTATTTTCATCTATCTATTGTTACAGGGAGATATTAAATGGCATCAAGGTCGGTTAACTGAAAAATTCCTCTTACTAAGGGCTTAATTCTGCATCTTTAGGCATAGGTTTAAAAGGCTATGCTAGTTCATAATTACACAGTACATACAGTTTGGGTCCCTGAAATCTTAATCTGTATCATAGAATCATAGAATGGTTTGGGTTGGAAAAGTCTCTTAAAAGTCATCTAGTCTAACCCCCCTGCAGAGTGGGGACGTCTTCAACTAGATTGTCTGAGAGAACATGAAAGTCTGTATCCGCATATCTATACTATGCTTACCTGAGTAATTTGCTTCTCCCGCTATCACAGCTTCCAACACACTGACAGATGCTTTAATCTGGTGGAGGCTAAAGGCAGGTGAAACAAATGAAGTACACAAATTATATGTAGCTCAACACACAACCCTTGGGTTGGAGGTGCAGGCATGGCTAAAAAGATGTTCCTCTAAGGATACACATGCATTCAAAGGTGACTGCTCTGTTTCACAGCACTTGGACAAGCACCATATGGCACATCAGTGAGAGTAAACCAGTCTTTAATTACTGTGCAGCCTTCTCTCAGCCAAGTATTACCCTGGCCTGAGGCAGGGAGTGCATGCATATTGAAAAACCTAAGAGACCTGTCCTGGAGGATTAAATGCTTTGTACAGAAAAAAGTACAAGAGATAGAAGAAGGGGAAACAGGTGGAATAAAACTGCCGGAGGGGTAAGGTTTATAAGGTACAGGTTAGCCTTTTCATACTGACAGAGATATTAAGTGTCTCAAAACCACATTTTTCAAAATCAAGCTTTCAATCACTGATGCGCAAGGCACAGCCCATGCTCAGCCCATGCACAGTCCAGCTTGGCACAGCCATGCATGGTGACTTGGTGAGTATTGAGCAAAGCCACTAATACTGCAGGCAGATTTCAGGCCCAGGGGACAAATAAAAGGAGGACCCTTTGGCAGCAAACACCTTCTATAACCTGCAATGCACTAGCATGTGCTGTGCTGTCCTTTGGTGGGTGGGAGTCCTGGATATCTGTCTGTATCTCACACATAACTCCCTGCCTACCTGTGACCTGTTGGGAGTCCCATTACTTACTCAGGGAGGATGGATGGGCATAATTTAGGATGCTGAGCAGCCTTCAGGAGCAATGTATTTCACATTTACAGGGAAATATTGTTTTGTAGCCTTGCCAAACATACATCACTACACCACAGGGAGTAGTATGGTCTAAGGGCTGAATCAAGGGACAAATTATGTTCACCTAAATTCAGGAGTTAGAAATTAATAACCAGTAAGCTGTCAATTCATATAATACCTATAATAATATAGTCACTGTATATGGTACATGACATAGGAAAGAGAAATACGTGTTTCACCTAAAAGTCCTGGCCATAACATCACCTTTCAAGGACAGTTTCATAGATGTCTTAGTCACTATGTGTGTCAGCCTATCTCTGTAGCCAGCAGAGGCTAATCTCATCCTGTTAGACGTTTGAGCTCATATTCTGTACAGGAAATGGAGGCAGCTTCCAATGCTCCATTACAGAACCTCCAGTTACCCATATCTCTTCATACTTTGGGGTTTCAAGGTTTGTGAAGGTCTGCTACATTCATTTCCTCTTCCGTGAAAGTGTCACTTGCTACCTGGAGTGTCACTCTTCATCCTTCTATCTCCCCTGCATACATTTAGCATTAGGCCTGCTTCATTTCTTGATCCTGCATATTTTGCCTTCTGTTTTCCTACTGAACTGAATGGTTCCTGTACTTACATGTTGTTTATTGTGCTATTCTTTTTACAATCCCCCATGTTGTAGCCTAGGTCCTATGGGTCACATCAAATTCTCCACCTGATGTCACAAATTTTCTGAAATGCCCAGGGCTTGACAGCATTTACATCAAGAATACTTCCCTTCTTGTATCTACCAATTTAACCAAAGATTGTCCCTCATCTCTGGCCTCCTCTAGGCATCTGGATTTCTCTTCTCAGCCATTAGCAGGTGCTGCCCTGATGAACTCAAACAAAGGTTTCTTTGAATAATATTACATTAATTTTCTCCAGACTTCTCATTAGTATTTTCTTAATCTTGATCTTGTGCTGTCACTTCAGTGACCTGTCAGTGGATGTCATCACTCCATCCTTGTGCTGACTCCTTACCTCAGGAATGTCACTGACTGGAGACAGTAAGTGTCAGTTCTCAGGGGGTTTCAGTCAACACCAGCTCCTGGAATTACCCCTGTACCAGAGTGCTACGCTACTCCGGGGGCATCTGCAATTAAAAAAAAAAAATTGAGATGCACAGATTAATTCACAAACCCACAAAATCCCCTGTTAGATCTTTAATACCCTCTGGATGTAAAACTGTAGACTAGAAATCAAGCCTTGTCCCTTCATGAATTCAGTAGCAGCCATACAGGAATTTGAAATGTGACCTTCATGCATGTGGTCCAGAAATAACTGGTGCAATCATTGGTAGGAATGTATGGAAACAATCCATTTTATGTATCTGGCACTGGTGTGTTTGTGGGTGGTCATTTACAAACACTGCAGTGTATTTGTCTACCAAAAAATACCTTTCCATGTTTTAACTAAATCAGAAAGATTGGAAAGGAGGGGTTTTTAGTTTCCACTAAACACATCTGTCTGCTCATCTATATACACTCAAGCAGAAATTTCCAGTCACTCAAGTCTCCAGGGTGTTTGAAAATGTCTGAAGTCTCTTTAAAGAGCAGATTAGCATGTATCCTAAAAGTTAGACTGTAATACTATTTAACTGCTCTATTTTTCCATTATGGGCCTGTCAGCAAGAATATGTTGCCCTATAGTACATGACAAGTGAAAACGCTAGTAACATTGTTTTTCATAGACAGAAAAAATACCAAAGAAGCAATTTCTTAGCTAAAATGTCACCTGTTAGATGTATGGGGCTCACTATATTTTTGTTGCCCTGGTAACGAATGGTGTAAAATGACTCCTTTGCACAGCTCCATCAGAATGATTGCATCCTGGTTTTTCCATCATTTTACAAGAGGCTGTTTTCATTCTCCCTTCCTGACCATATTAAGTGTAAAGAGATTGAATTACTGTGCTGTACACTCTCCATCCAATGTGGATTTAAGAGTTGATATTGATGTACTGAGAACTGCGTTCTTCTTCAAGAAAAAAAAGCTACAAATTATAATGAATTTGACTTTTATATATCGACCGCTCAAGTAGTGAAGTAGTGTTTCTGCACCCAGGGGATAGACACGGCATGATCAGCATTTTTCACTTGAACGAATCCAATTGATAAAGCAATATATTCAGTGTCACTTTGCTTGATCTCCAGGTTTAACAATAGTCATGCTAAAAGTAGATACATTACTCCATAAATTTCACTCATAAAAAATGTGCTAGCCATTGCTTTATACAGCTATACTCTTTCCAACTTTTCACTGAGCAGGGCAGAAAAAGACGAATAGAAATATTGTGCCAAAAGCATGTAAGTGTGGGCAAGTGGCTGACAAGTATTGGGAGTACTCACGAATTTACAACTAAAAAAACCCAATACAGCACTGTGAGGTGGGTGGTGATTAGCTTGTGTCTTAGCACGTGTACACCTTGAGACCAAATGGCATTTTCACACTGATGATGCACTGCTGGGCAGCTGCAGAAGTATCAGGGAGTCATTACTTAACTAATAGGGGTACACAGAGACATTTCTGAACATTACAGTACCTAACTTTTTTCGTTATAGAAAAAATTATTGTGCTTCTCACTAAAATACAAATATGATGTCACCACACATTCTTTGTACCGCTACAGTACATGTAAAATCAGTGGAACAGCTGAACTTTGTTAATTTGCCATAATTAATTTTCTGCCTTCTGAACTGCTTGACTTCCTTCGCCATGTTTTCCCAGCACTTTTCATACCCAGGACTGGATCATACACCGTGTGTTCTGGCACACCTCAGATGTGCTTGACAATGATAAAAATCTCTGCTCAA
Source organism: Corvus hawaiiensis (assembly GCF_020740725.1). Taxonomy (NCBI): domain Eukaryota; kingdom Metazoa; phylum Chordata; class Aves; order Passeriformes; family Corvidae; genus Corvus; species Corvus hawaiiensis. The sequence continues at coordinate 41,985,663 of NC_063255.1, read as the reverse complement.
AGAGAGTATGAGTTTATCAGGAGCAGCAGACTTCACTGCCTGATGAAGGTAAATGGGTTACCAGAGCAGGGTTAGCAGTCAGATCTGCATAGTGCCTGTGGGCCTGAACCCATTGTCTGGCTATGTGATCGATTGTTATCAGCTCATGAAGCAGAGCCTCACATGCTCAGGAAATATTAGAAAAAAGACAGATGAAGGTTCCTATTTGCTTAGCAAAGCTGCAATAGTAGTAGTATTTCTAGTAGTAGTAATAATAATCAGCAATAGTAAAAATAGCTTCCTAAGAAATAACGACACAATGTCTAGCTTTTGAACTGCTGATGGTATGCACACTTCCAAAAAAGCTGTTATTTGATATAAAGTACTGTTTTGTTTTGTTTTGTTTTGTTTTGTTTTGTTTTGTTTTGTTTTTTACTGTGCTGTAGCGATGGCATAGAGGATAATCTTCTCCTTTTGGGGCAACCAGTATAAAGGCTTTTTCATTTTGTGCTCAATCATTGAAACCATTCCTCATCCATATTTTAGGGAAGGTGAAGGCTGCCATGCATTACTGCCCTGTAAAAATATTTCCTTTGCAGGATTATGGCAGCAGGAAGAACTAACAAGCATGGAAAGCCCTTTCTGGAGTGCTTCACACTTAGTGGGCTTGGGCACTCAGCTGAGAAATTTCAGGGTGGCCGGGAGTTTGGGAGATAGGGCACATATCAAGGAAAGAAATGCTGTGAATGGTTGGAAAAGCAAAAAGAGTGGAGTCATGGCAACAAAAAATACTAACCTCCCTCACCTCTGAGATGTTGCTGCTGTTGCTCTCCTGACTCAAAGAGGTTTCTTCACTGCCTTCTCAGCAATATTATGAAGGCAATGATTTATGTTTTGGATTCATGAACACACTGTACTTAGACCAAACTGTACTGCTGCCCTCTCCAGAAGCAAATAGCCTGACAGCCTCCTTTCTGCAGCTCTGGGTTAAATTTCTGATTATCATTTTTCCTGGGCTGGTTGAAGAGAAAGACGGGAGAGGGATGGAGGGGAGAAAGATTTTTTCCGAAGTAATTGGACCACCTGCCTACAATCGTCTCTGACCTCTGGATAAATGGAGGATTCCACTTTGCTGTGCTTACATGGTCCTTCAATACTCGCAAGCATAAATAAGACTCATTTAAAAAAAGGTAAATCCCTCTGTAAGGATAATTAAATGATGATGAGAAACCCTACCATAATAAAAGCTCTCAATGGAAAATGAACTTTACCTCCTTTATGTGCATATGTGTGTGTCTGTCTCTGAGTGTGTGTGAGATAATTCATCCTACAAACACATTGACAAATGTAATATTTCTTCACCTCTATTCACTGTGATACTTCCCAGTAAGGCAGTCCAATTGTCTTCCTGGAACCTCAATACCCCTCTCTTCCACCCTTTTCCCCCCGGAAGGTCATTTTAAAATCTCTTTTGACAGTCCTAACTTATCATAAATCATCCAACACACATACACACACACATACACAGGCACAGCACCTAATCAGGATGTTGCTGGCTAATTTAGGCCCACTGATTTGATATAACTGGATAGAGTTTTATGATACCCTGTGATTGTAAATATGTCTGCTCTCATTCACAGCCTGGGGAGGCTGGAGGGCCATTACATCTTAATTGAGTAATTTCTTTTTAAATCTCTGCAGCCTGGGTTGCTGCTTCCGCAGCGACCAGTCCAGGGCATTGATCTCAGTGTCTGCCTGACTCCAGAAAATTCTGGTAATATGTCTCTCACCTATTTCTGGGATTTTGGTTTTTAAGTGTCCTAAAAGGCCACAATTGGCTTTTTGGGATACACAATGAGGCAATGAGGTGAGCAGCCTGGAAGCAGATAACACATTCATGTTTAGATTGACAAAGGGTGAAACTGCACCTGGTGGGGCCAAGGGATAGAATGGACTGGGCTGTTTAGGTGGAGAAATTAATCAAGAATACGTATCTGTGATGGAAGATATGGAGTGACCTTCATGTTTTCCCATATCCAGACCTTAAGAGAAGACTGAATTCAGTTTTCTATGTGGAAGGACAATAATTATGGACTTTCATTCCTCTAAAGCAGTAACATTGCATTTAGAGAGATATATTAAAAAAAAAATTAAAAATTGGAATTATGTACATGCATCCAAGCACAGGTATGTATAGGTTTTCATATGCATATTTTTCTTTTCCTCTATTTTTGGATTTATTTAAGAATTATTTACCCAGAAAAGAACAGGAAAATCCCAGGATTTATCACAGTTGTTATGTCGAAGGTCACTGTTACAGAAAGCGTTTGGCTGATATTTATAAGCTGAACATCAGTCCTGTAAAATTATTTTTTGCTCCAAGTATGTCTGGGCAATGTTAGAAAGGCTGCAGATGAACTCTAGTATTCTTTTAATTCATACACTTGTTGACTAAACTTATGCCAGTTTAAGGGCAGGCACTGTCACTTGTTCCAGTAGGGGTTTTTTCGTGGTCTCAGTCCAATTTCAGCTAGCAAAGGAAATGTTTTCCTCCAAAGCACAGCCATCACAGTTTGCCCTTCACACTAAAAGATTAAAGAGCAAGAGGCAGGAGTAGTCTGACCAACATCACTCCCTAATGTGGTGCCTCAGATGGCAAGACGCACACCAGTGTGTCAGGAGAGGGGAAAACACCATGAATCGATTTTATGGACAAAAAGCCAAGCCTGTCCAGTTGATGCCTGTCTCTACAGCTAAATTTCTTTACCTTGTTTAATGCTGATTTGAACAAAAAATGGGCCACACCTCCACACCAACAACTCCAACTTAGATTATATGACAAAATCCAGCCTTTGGAGTGCTTCAGACTGCATGGTAACACTGCCAAAAGATGAGCAGGAGAATGCATGCACTGTTTTTGTAAGAAAAAAGACCAGGGAGTAGGAAATCATGGGGTGTGATTCCCACAACCTCTGAATCTGCTCAGTTTTTTTTCCTTTAAAAAGAGGCAGCAATCAGTGCTGATTGAAATACCTTTGAATGCAGTTATAATGAAATTCCATTTCTCATCCATGCCAGAGTTGCGACCATTGTTGGTAATGGTCTCCTTCAGAGCAATACAGTCATTGCTGCCTTGTGCGGTACCATGTGAAGCAGAGGCAGGCAATCCTTGAATACAATTTAACAAGAAGAGTTTGCTGTAGAGTTTTACCCAGGGCTCATATTTCTGCTTTCTGGATCTGTCCTGAGAAAAGAATAAGCTGTGCATATTCCATGGGAACAATGAAGAAGACCTGATAAAGTGCATTTTTATTTCCAAACTGGCAATTTGGGTAATTTTACTTCCCTGTCCAGATCTCTGCAATGGTATTGTGTACACATTGTTTGAAACATTGATTATGGTGGACAGTAGCTTGTTTTGTGGCAGGTCAGTTCAAATCCACTTTAGTTTGACATGATATAACACAACCCTGTGGATGAATCAGAAAAACTCCCGCTTTAAAGGAACACTAAGTGAGAAACACACACATTATAATAACTCAAAATAATTTCTTTGCATTCAGTCTTGTTATTGACCTGCAGTGACTAACAGTTGATTTTTGTTGTTATTGGATATGATGCAGAAATTAAGGACCTTTACTTATTTAGTTCCAGTTTAAGGGTTATTACTTGCTGGTAAGATTTCTTATTTTCTTCTTGGAAGAGCTTTGGTGACAGATAGTGAAAGAGTATATCTGACTGTAATGTTTTCAGTACTGATAATAGGTAGTGCTTCCTGCATCAGCCCCAAGATCCAATCCTCTCTGTTAGTTTTAGAAAGAGATTTATGTGAGCCAGTGATCTTTCATCTCCCTCTAAATCCAGTTCCTAAAGAATGAAAATATCCTGAGAAACAGATCTCTTTTCCTAGTAGTTTTTCTCAGTGTGCAATGCATTTTGGCCTTGTAAAACATTCTTCGCCATCTTCCTCTTTGCTTTAAAATAAGGGTCCTTGATGGACTCTGATAGCACTGGTGCACTCCACTCAGTCAGGAACTTGGAACCCATAGTGGACTACTCCCAGTCCAGATGAGCTGCAGGGGAAGTGCAGATGACGGCAAAACTTGCAATATTGCAAAAATCAACATCTATGTTTCAGCCATAGGACACCACATAAAACAAAGAAGATTTTTCCAGTCACTGATCCCTGACTTCTTTGCCTGCTACAGTGACCTAAAAAGGCTGGATTCTAGTAGGGCTATGGCAATTTGTAAGTAATCCTAAGAGGGAAGGAAGCAGCAACACTGTCTAACCTTAGACAGCTGGGGGGTGAATGCCCACAGCCCAGAGAGTCATCCTTATGTAGTGAGTGGGAAGAAAGAGGAATATATTTGACTCCATTTCATTTTAGCAAAGGCTTAAATAGGTCAGAAAGACTGCTCCTTATGTGTGCTGCTTTCTCTACAGGTACTGCAGAAGGAGCCCAGAGAACTAAGCCTGATGTACACACACGCACACAGAGGAACACACACTTTGCAAACATTTAGAGTTACTGAGATGAATCCACCAAGGGTTTTGCTGCATGGTTCCAGCTAAAATCAACAAAAGTGACATGGCAGAAACTTACCTTGACAATGCTTAGCTCTAAAAGCTGTCAGAGTAAATTAGCAGTAGGAGAAAACATTTTCATAGCACCAGTGTCCTGTCTAAAATACTGTAAGCCTTAAAAAGACACCACGCATAACAATAAAGGCCAAATAAGAACTCTTGTACTGGAGTATGAATATTTTAAAATAGTACTTCTAGAGGATGATTTGACTGTACAAGCTTAAGTAAATGTGACAGAAAAGCTAAGCAAATGAAGAGTTTCCTGACCAACTTCAGAAAATTACTTGTCAAGGGTCTTATGTTGTAGTGCTATTTTGGTTTTCATTTGAGTAGAAGGGGCAGCATATATTTAAATTGTGTGCAATAGGGAATGTGTCTGTCCCCTGTGCATTTCAGTAACCACACTTTAGAAGAGATCCAAGATCCTTGGATATCCTTTGTGAGGCAGTGGCCTGCTTGAGAAATACAAAACAAGAACTGATGGCTGGACCCTGAAGTAATTTAAAAGCAGAAAAAATTATACATTTCTCATAGTGAGGGTGATTCATGCTTTTGCCAAAATACAATTTATGCTTTGGTCAGACAAAAATTAATGGACTCAGTATACAGATAACTAGATGATGTTTTAAAGTGTTTGATATAGGATGAAGTGATTTGGGATGATCTAGTGGATCCTTTTGTCTGTGTTTCCTCAGAGATGTAATACTAACCATTGGGGCACAACAAAAAAAATTTTACTTATTTCCTTGACCTCCTTTCTTCTCTGTACACAATGTCATACCAGATCGTGTCTCCCACGCTTTACAATAATGCATTTATCATTGATTCTGCTCCCAAGGCAGCACAGCAGTTGTAAGTGGGTGACATTTATTTTCCATATTCTTCCTTTAAGGATCCTGCCACACATTAGCCAGGTAGCCCTGTTTGACAGTCTTGCCAAACTGCCTGTTTTAAGTTGACTTTCACAATACTGAATCAGAGCTTCCAGAAGCAGCGCATTGTCTCTCAGCATGCATCATTTCCTGAGACACTTAGCAAAAAAATTTAGGGCATAAGTGCGTAGAAACCTGTTGGCTGCTCCCCAGACTGAGATACTTGTACCTTGCAATGTTCAGCTCCTGGATTGTTTTCAAGCATAAGTGATCCAGAATTCAGGTGCCAAGGGTCAATTTCCTACAAAAGAAGAGAGAATAATGGAACTGCATAGCAGTGCATTGAATTTGAATTATTTGTGCCAGGTGAGGAAAATAGCAGTTAGAATTTATCTCCTCATTTAAAAAGAGAATAAGTTCACTTACTGATGAAAAAATTACAGAGGCATGATGGCCATGAAAGTGTGGGACTCCATCTATCTCCTGCTCTTAGGCTCAAGGAGGGGAGATCATAAGAACAACACTGAGAGATAGAATGGAGTAACAGCGGTGGAAAATGAGAAATTCTTAAGACATCATGTTGATTAATTTTCTGGACCAGCTGTTTCAAGTCTTTGAAGTAATCTTCTTTGGTTTGCAAATTTGAAAGAGATGTACAGAGCTATTTGATTTATACTTGGCCTTAATGATGATCAGATCATACCTTCCCACAAAAATCAAGAAATGAGAAAATGCCTGTGAGGTATACTTTCTGGAATAAAGTCTTCCATCAAGACAGCAGGATTTGTGTTTTTGTAACTGGTAGGATTAATTTTTAATGTATCATCAAAAGAAGAAGACTGTAACCATGAAGAATTTTTTCTTCTGTAATGACTTTGTGTCTTTTTTTTCCTCAGTTCTCCACATGTAGAAAATAGCTTCTGCATGTACGTTTTCCCTGATACCTGCTTGAAACTGCTCAAGGCTAAAAAGGGAATCATGGCTCCCAATTTGTCATGGAGTCTTTCCATACACATGCTCCAGCCCAATAAAACACTGCAGGAACGTGTGTGCTAGATGTCACTGTTCTGGCTATTTTGTTTGCCAGGAGCTAACTCTCTGTTTCTATAGGGTCCCTCAGCGCGCAGATCTAAAGATGCTGTCTGGCCCTGAATCTTTAGCTAGTCAGAATACAATTCTTCAAATTAATTGATCTCATTTCCTGCCAGGCTTCTGTGCTTATTAGCCAATGTGATGCCAGCTGTAGTTCCTTAAGTACACCAGAAACAAAGGGCTATTATTTCTGGCTAAATTCCAGTAGGCTCATTACCTTCTGCTTCTTTTAAAATTCTCTCTGCAATTATACTACATAAGATTTTATTTATTTATTTATTATTCTTTATACTGCTTTTTGTATAGCTGTGCTCTGTGTGTTACCTTCCACACCAGAAGAGGCTGCATTTAAACAACACAGAACGTAATGTCTCAGAATCAGTAATCTGACATGTTGTGGGGTTTAATAATTTTGCATTTTGCCATTAATATTATCCAGGAGTATTATCATTTATGCACAATCAGGCCTGCCCTGCATTTTGGACTGCTTAGATGAAAGGTGCTGTATAAACTTCATTAGATGCAAAAGGTGCTTTTGGAGGTGGATGTGTGTAAGACATCTAGAAAAGTGAGACTTTCAGATCAGAGCAGCAGGCCATATCCTAGCTGACAAATTAACTTCTCTGACAAGGGTTGGTGGTCAGCACAGTCTGTTCCAAGAGAAAATTTCCCTCCTTTTCAACAGATGAATTCATTTCCTCCTATTAAAAGACATTTTTAAACAGAATATGATATAATTCCTGAATTAGATTTTACAAAAAATGAGGCACACCATGAGTAATCGTATCACTTCAGGCATGATAGATGATGCTTTGTGTGACATTATTTTCTCGAGCTTCGTGGACTATGTACAGGCACAGGATGCAATCTATTATTGAATTAACCTGTGTGAAAGAGTTTGTTACAAGGCTAATATGGTAAAGAGTATACTTCAGGAGTTTGCTGGGGGGAAAAAAAAATCGTGGGTGTAGGAATATATTTCCTGAATTTTTGGTGACTGGAAAATAAAAAAGGGAGAGTAGGAATCCTCAGTAAATGAGGTTTTAAGCTGAATGGTGTCCCCTCAGGCTTTCCTTCGGACAGTTCCACGGCTGGGGTTTGGTGCCCGAGGTCGGGCTGACCGCAGCCGGGGAGGCAGCAGAGGGCAGTGCAGAGCTGAGGCTGAGCCGCAGACGCAGCCCTGGCACTAAATCTTACTCTTTATTAAATAAATTCATAGGGCTAATTTAGCCTCTGAGGAAATTAAACTGATAATTACATGTATATAAACCACCGAAAATGGGCCCGGTTTTTGTCTTCAAAGAAAAAAAAGAAAAATCAAAATTGCCCAACTCTGTCTCTCATATTTAAAATATGATATTTTGGTAATGGAGATGACTGAGGAGATTTTGTTAGGGTTTTATGCATGTGCTTGCCTGTGTATGTGTGTTGTGCCTCTGTGTGTGTGTGTGTGCGTGTGCCTGCGTCCATGTGTTTATAAGATTGTGTGTCTGTACTAGAGGGTAATCTAACCATTTCCACAGTCCATCTCCTGCTGAGTAAACAATAGCGCTTTTTTTCTCATTCATTTATCCAAGCCAATGTCTTTATAAATGCTGGATAATATGCCCTTGGGTAACATAAGGGCAAAGCTCTAATTGAATCAGGTCAAGACTCCACACATTATCTCTGATAGCACTTTTAAAATGTAGCTTCCTCTGTCAGATCATCTGCCTCTGAATCATGGTATTGGAGATAATTCTAACATTAAGATATTAGTATTGAGGAGCTTATAAATATACAGTTGCAAGAATTATTGGCTGGTGATGTCAAGCTTTCTCTGATCTGTTAATAATCCTGATAGTTTTTAAAAACCATCTCAGCAAAATCAATGAATGTCTTGAGACTTAGAAATGCATGTAATCCATAAAGAAGGATAAAGATCTAGTGTTTTAGATCACTTGAAAGGCTTTGGTTTCATGAAATGCCTATTCCTTTCACATGTATGTTCCTATAAGATGTTTGAGAACAGAGCCCACATCACAGTCCAAAGGAACAAAACAGATAATTTTACTCCATGCCAGGATTTAGCAGCCTGCATGGCTGAAAGGTTAGACATTAAAACATAATTGGGCACTCGCCCTTGCATAACTATGATGAAGCTTGTCTGATTGACACCAGCTTCTAAAAAAAAAAGATTTGGGAATATCCTGTCCTTACAGTGGCAGAGGGCTTCTGGCACTGAAGTTCTCCCTTTCCTGTATGTCCCCATCAGTAGTTCTGACAGTTTCATGCCTGGAAAGATCTCTGGTTTGTATCTGCAGGCAGACCTGAAGAGGCCTACCTAGAATGTTCAAAAGCATGGAAACACATTGTGTTTTGGTACACTAACTGAGGCATTCCTAGGACATCCCACCTCATGCAGTCATGCTAGAAACAAGACATGAATCGCACAAGCACCGTAAGGTTGTCGGGGCTATCTCTTAGATTAAAAGATTAACGTTTAGCACTCTTTTTCTCTCAAGGTGAGAAATTTTGTCATCTGAGAAGGCAAAACCTGATGTATGTGCAGATTGAATGCTGGAGGTATATATGTCACTTACATATACTTTTCAGTTTGTTCTTTTAAGTCTTTTAAAGGTTTCTTGAAAAGATAATAATGATCCATTTTACTTATCCATCAAGAGCTTTGAACTGACGGCTTTTTTCCTGGGTATATAGTTAGAGCATTAAGGGCAGTATGGGTAGAACAGCCAATCAGAGTAATGAGTCTCCACTGCTTGAGAAATCCAGATTAATCTAAATCAAATACTTTCCACTATGGCAATTTTAACTAATTCCCTCATGAAAGTATAAGAGATATGTGAAACCCCTACAGTCAGCATAAACCTCCTGGCAGGGCTAGACAGGTAATACCTTTTAAGCTTGTTAATGTCTTATCCTGCTGGTTTCTACAACTGACTCAAAGAATAGCTGAGTAGTTCTCAACCTGTCATTCCAGAGGAAAGCAACTTTCAGCATGGAGATGGAAAGGGTGATGCTGTGTTTCGTATATCATGGCTTCATAATATTAGTATGGCTAGAGCTCTCTGGACTGACATAATTAATGCCTTTATTAGTTTTCTCAATACGTTTGTAACATGTAGACAGAAATATTCAGGGTTGAAATTCTTTCAGAAGGAGAGGCTTATTTATTTGTTCATCTATCAGTTAAACATTGCTGTTGAACCCACATGTGTGTAGGTCCGTTCACAAAGGGGCACACCAGGCCTACGTGTAACAGGTGCTGCATATAGAGACGATGGAAGTGCTACCATTCAAAGTGGGCTAGTTTAGCTGCGGTTCCTTCTATTTTTGATGGATCTGCAATTCCTATGTGGCTATTTAAATCCTTTGAAGTACCAAAATTCATGGTTTGGCATTGTTTTTACAAACATAGTGTTTTATGAGCTCTGTGTCCTAGAGTGTCAGCAGTCGTACAGGAGTAACAGCAGAGCTATACTGATTTACATAATCTGAGAATTTGTCTTTTTCCCCTCTGAGGTTCCTCTGATCAGTGTTAAATGAAGATTAACACACTGAAAAGTCTTTGCAAATCTGAACATTATAGATGAGGCAACAGGAGAGAGAAAAGGTTAAGAAATTTATTCAGAGCCACACAGACAGGAAAAATCAGAGTGTGAATTTCCCATTCCATGATTTTCCCTATTCTAGAAAAAATCAGTCAGAATATCTGTCCAGAATAAAAAGGCAGCACAGGTCATTGTACAAGGGTGAAAGGGGCTGCTTTCACTGAAGTAGAAATTTCATCCATTTCTCTTCTGATTTTCAGTCACTTCCCAAGTTTGACTCCAGTCCTGCCACAATAGAACAACTCCCTGGTGGCTGTGGTCCTTCTGATGCTGCCACTGAACACTTCTACAAAAAAAAGCTGTTGGGGTAATATACAAAGCCATGAAAAAAGTGCACAAATGCTTGGTCGCGTTTTATTTCCTAGTGCTTCTATTTTAATAGGGGAAAAACTTCTTACCAGGAACTGAAATATTTGCTCCTATGACAATGAATACCATTATCCCCAGGTTCTCTAGTTTGGGGGGGGGGGAGGGTGGTGTGGGCGGAGGGAGGGGGGTGTGTTCTTACTTGTTTTTTGAGGGACTTTTTAGTTTTGGTTTGGTTTTTTTTTATTATTTAGAGATAATTGAAGAGCATTATTGAATTGTTGTTGTTTTTCTTACTGCTTCTGTTAGACACAATGTCGCATGCTCCACAAGAAACCCTCCTACAGACATTTTGATAATAATAGGACAGACCTCTTGTGCTAAAAAAGAGATATTACTAAGGCACCTAGAAATTTAGCTCAGTAAACTTTCAGATACTGGATACTGTCTCAGAGTTCTTGCAGAAGAGAGTATTTAGCCAACAAATTTTGAGATTATTTTGTCTCTATCAATCAGCTTGGTTCTTGCAAATGTGTAAAATAAATAACTCTTTACTCTTGGAGGCCATAACTAGAAGGTATATACAGTCAGAATAATTTTAAGACTTTAACCTATTGATATATATACATATATATTCCAGCTCTGGTAAGAATTCCTACCCTTTCTTCCCCCTTACTGAGTAAAACTATTCATAAATCCACTGTCAACATGTAAGTTCTATTTAAATACAACATGTGCACCACCAGTTTCTCCTTTTGCCTTACAATGCTTCCAAAGTGTAATCTGCTTAAAATGCAGCCATGTAGTCATTTAGAAACTGGGTAAAATCTGTAAACAAGCTTCTTTTCTTGGACAATAAAAAAAAAAATGAATTATATAGGAAAAGAAGGGTACAGATGACTGGGTACTGAGAGTATTCATAATAGTACTTCTCAGTTACTTACTTGGGTAACCTGTATTTTTTGATAAACTCCTTGGACTCCACATATTCACTTCTGTAAATGAGTTCTGGTCTCAGAGGTCATCCAAGAGAGACCTAATGCTTCTACCTAGCCTTTGGGTCACATCCTCCTGTGAAATAACGTGAAAAACCATCAGGAACAAGTTCCTTCTGTCAGCATCCTGGTGGTCTTCTCCTGGTTTAGCCTAGGAAGAGCTGAGTTAGATGGAGTTCAGTTAGTCTAAAATTCATACACCTCACTTACATCCTTGTGTCAAACTCTGTTGTTCCTCTCAGTCTAACTGAAGTGATCTGTTATTTAGGAGCCCATAACACCTCAGAAATGGTCCATTCAGTAAAAGACTGAAATATGCTCTTCCAAATAACTATGGGCAAATCACTATGCTGCAGAGGGACTGGGACAAATTCATGTGTATTTCATTTCAGTGAGAAACGCAGTAAGAAAAATTAGGTGAATTGAAGTGGAAAAACATAATTTAATATAAGAGGATATCTCCTTCTACATGTTAGACCATATTGAAGGGTAAAAGAAACAAAGGCCATAAAAATATATTTGGTTATGTCTTTTTATATAGGCACTGCTTGCTTATGTCATTAGAGCTCAAGTAACTTTGGTAACAGAGAGAAGTACCTGGGGGAACTGGTTCATTGCAGAGGCTACAGAAATTAATCCATGTAAAGTCTGCTGCTGAGAAAATATTTTCCAGTTTTTAATCACAGAATTCTGGATAAATCATATCAAATGTAGACAATGTAAAAGGCTACTGGAAAGATTAGTTTAATAGGAGTATTTCAGGATAATGTCAGCAGTCTTAGGAAAGTCTAAAACTAAGGACAAACTCTCCTGATACAATTGATATATTGCAAACAGTTCTACCAAAATGCTTTTACAAGTTACTAAAGAAAGTTGCACTGCTTGTAATGTTAGACTTACAATCAATTTTTTTTAAAACAGCATATTCCTAGGATATTAGTAACAATCATTACTGCTTTGCTTTCATCAGCTCTCTCTATTTGTAGAAGAAATGAACAAAGAAGACATGAAGTTTACTGCTGGGTTCTCTCTCCCTTGATTCTTCAGGCAGTGTATAAAGTCCTCTCTTGGGACATGTGTCCTCAGATTACCCAAACTGTATTAAAACTCTGAAGTTCAGATTTTAACATTAAGACCATGTGAAACAGACTGAAAAAGTCAAATCCTTTAGAGTAAATATAGGTCTTCAATGAAATATGCACTTTTTTCTTTCTGTTTCTTACATCTGCCAATAAGCTGTTTTGTCTTGGGGTGACTTTATGATGTGTATCCCCTATCGCTGCCCCATGCCCAGAAATTAATTTTTGTGCCTTTCTATGCCTTTAAACTGAGCCTGAGAGGGGGAAGGAAAAACTGAGCAAAACTTTTTCAAAGCAGTTTGTTTTCATGTTCCAAGGATACACAGAGATAGGGACTTTTTATTCAGCTGTGGCAGGAGAGCAGGAGGGAAGGGAAGCACCCGGCTTGCTCTTCTTTCCAGCCAGCTTTCGGCAGGTTTTTTTTCCTCAGCTCCTTTTCCTTCGGAGAGTTGAACTTTTGTTTTTCCTGGGACTCCGATTTTTTCCCTTTTCTTTCTGCTGGACTATTTCAACATCAGAATACATCGGGAGAAATTTCCACCACGGCCTTGGCCCTGGAGGTGGGCCCACCACCCCATCCCAGCTCCAAGGCGGGGGGGGAGAGATCTACAGAAGGACTCTGAAATTTTCCCAGGTTTCTCTCAGCAGAGCTGGAGGTTTTATTATTTAGCATTATTTTCCTTTTCCTGTGTGTTTGTTAAATAAATAGTTTTTATCTCTTTCCTTCGAGGAAAATTCATTTTTTCCCAAACCTGGTGGGGGAGGGGTGGTTGTAGCTTGCCTTCTATCAGAGGATATATTTCTAAATTTGGCCAGACCGGAACACTATTTCATACTCAAGATTAGGTCTTTGCCAATTGGAAAACCCAGGGAGAAGGTTTTCTTTCCTTTTGCAAACTCAAAAAGCTTTTTGGGTCTATTATTTTTCTGAGGTTTTACTATGCCAAAGATGATGGAGTGCTGATGACCTGGAAATTCATTGCTCATTAGACTCCCAATGTGAAATCTCCATCCCAGTCTCTGTGCCTGAGCTGCTAAGATCATTTCTGGGGATTGTTCCTGACTGGTGAACCCCAGGCACACAGGCAGATATTGTAACATTTTTCTTTTTATTTTCTATGACATGACCTCTTTCTTTAACTGTGTCTTTTTCAACTTTCCCCATTTCTTATCTGTCTGCATAGCCACCTCCACGTGAAGAGTGGTGCTTTGTCCTTAGTTTTTAAGTTACAGAAAATTTGTAGCTAATTTTTTATTGCCGGAGCTGTGGTCCACAGAAATTAATCACTTTTCCTAAAGTTACAAGAGAAGCCTTTGCCAAAACCAGAAGCATAAATGACAACTCTTCATCTCAGTTCAACATCTCAACCACAAGGCAATAGTTCCTGCCTCATACAGAGTCTGTTAAACAGCTGTAATTAATTGCTGCAGTAGTTCCCAGTTTATCAAAAGCAATAAATAAATAAATAAAAAGCACATTTCCTGAGTGATTGAAATTCTACCTTTCAATCTCAGTGGGTAAATATGATGCACATCATTTTACTCTGAGTAGTTTTATCAGGCATGATTGATTTGATAATAGGTGGGTTTCATTTTAATATCAGTGACAATGGAGGGAGAGTGGAATAAGAGAGTTGTACAGTATATCAGGCATTTAACAAAGACAGCCTGAAAATCAATAATAATCCTTCACTGGTGGCTCAAATTTTCAGACAAGTTAAGCAGATGAATGGCCCATAATGTCACTCAGTAGTATTAGTCTGTTCATAGGCTCACTCTTCCAGTAAATGAGAATTGTTGATTAAAAATCCATTCTAGGGATGCCCACCAACATATTAAGTAGTTCTCATCTTCCCAGTGGAGTGAAAGTATTCATCCTACTCTTCTTTTTTTTTTTCCTTTATTCATCACAGTTGATCTCTCAACACACCCTGCTTTTTCTTTCTAATCTCTGTAAATTACCCAGTGTGAAGCTCTGCATGCTGTCTCCCACTGGTCCCATGTGGCCATCAGTGTACACAGGAGGGCTTCTCTGGTACAATTATCCTCACATCACAGATGTGGCAGCTTTGAGACACTCTTTAAGGTAGGTAGGTGGCCTCTGTGGTAGCAGCTCATGTTCCTGAATGAAATTCTTACCTATGAGTCCTACAAAACTGAGGGGGGTGGCTGATACACCTGAAGCCTGTGCTGCCATTCAGCAGGGCCTTATAAAGCTGGAGAGTTGGGTGGAGTCTCAGTAAGGGCCACTGTCAGGTCCTGCACCTGGTGGGGAACAGCCCTAAGTGCCAGCACAGGCTGGGCAGAGAAGAACAGCTGGGCAGAGAAGGACCTGGGACTCTGGGTGGATCACAAGCTGTCCATGAGCTGGCAGTGCCCTTGTGGCCAGGAGGGCCAATGTCATCCTGGGGTGCATTGGGAAGAGTGTGGCCAGCAGGTTGAGGGAGGTGATCCTCCCCCTCTACTCAGCCCTGCTGAGGCCACACCTGGAGTTCTGTGTGCAGTTCTGGGCTCCTCAGCACAGGAGAGACATGGAGCTGCTGGAGAGGGTCCAGCGGGAGAGTCATAAAGATGATCAGGGGTCTGGAGTGTCTCTCTTATGAGGAGAGACCATGGGAGCTGGGCCTGTTTAGTCTGGAGAAGAGAAGACTGAGAGGAGATCTCATCAATACATAGAAAAAGCTCAAAGGGTGTCACGAGCATCATGACAGACTTTTCTGTGGTGCCCAGCAAGAGGACAAGGAGCAATGGCCCTGAACTAAAACACAAGAAGTTCCACCTCAACATGAGTAAGAATTTATTTACACTGAGGATGTCAGAGCACTGGAACAGCTGTCTGGAGAGGTCATGGACTCTCCCTTTCTGGAGACATTCAAAAACCACCTGGACACATTCCTGTGCAACCTGCTCCAGGTGACCCTGCCTTGCCAGTCGGGTTGCACTGGATGATCTCCAGAGGTCCCTTCCAACCGTAACTATTCTGTAATATTCTGAGATCCACTGACAGCTGGAAAAGAAAGAATGGGGGGGGGGGGGGGGGGGGGGGGGGTGGGGAGAGGAGGATTAACAAAAAAGAAAAAAACCACAGATGGCTAGCAAGCACAAAATATAAAAATTTCAGAGTAATTGGAGCAAGGTATTATATTGTGGCAAAAACGAGCCTTGACAAAAACACATTCAAGGTGAAATGTGTACTTCACTTGACTACCACAGTACATTTTGAAATTGTAAATAAAATGCCATATGCAAAATGGAAGGTAATCAGCACAGGTTGTAGGAAATGTTCTTTTTTAGCACAGGAAGTTTAAAACCAAAATGAAATTATTTCAAAAATATTTGTTTTCCTAGTTGTACTAAAGAAAAAAATGAAAACAGAAACTCAAATTACTTTCTTTCAAATGGAATGTATTTGCTTTATTACTACAGGAAACATCTGTGTTAAATTTTAATTGAAAATAACAACCACCTCATCTGTTTTCCTTTTTTAAATAATAATCCCAGGTGCCTGCCTTTTTAAAGCAGTTTTTATTTTTTTGTAGTTTTCTTTATAAATTGGAATGTGAACCTATATGCACTTCACAGAGGGAATTGCCAAATATTGATCAGCCTTATCAATTATGAACACGTTCCTCACCGAGGTTCATGTTATCCTGGAATTGTGTGAGCCATGAGCATTTTACAAGATGAAATCCACTCTTGAAGAGATCGTTAAGTCCTTTGTCTCTCATGGGTTTATAAACCATGTGTATTTTCATTAGCTGCATATAGTCCTTTTGATTTTGGTTAGATTGCTTGCATAAATGAAGTTATGCAGACCTCTGAGTTTTTGAAGATCAGAGCCACTGGGGAAAAGATGCAGCATATAAAATGCAACAGGAAATTTAAAATGAGGTGAAGGTGAGGATGGCATGTAATGACAATAGACGGTTATGTGCTCTAGTTACGGACAAGTAGGTTGCAAGGTTCATTTTTCCTCCAATAAATAAGTAGCCACAGATGATTTCGTTCCTGACAGTCGGATTGTTATCATACAGGGACTCACTGAATATAGTGGGCATCCTCCAGGGCTGGTTCTTGAGAGCTCCTGCACGAGTGAAGCATAAAACCCTGCAAAAATAGATAAAGAGACAGAAGAACGAAGTATTATGATGATACTGTAAACTGGAGTGAAAGCAGGCATTGGTTAATGTAATTTGGATTGTTTCATATTTAATTAACTAAAAGTTGATTGAAAAATTCTGCCTGAAGTAAAATAGTACTGGGTATTCAAAATCTCCAGTAGTCTGAGTGCTTGTAAAATGTCTTAATCTGTCTAAAATGAGAAAAAAAGCAATACTTTTTTTTTTTTCCTGACAATACTAGTTATTGATCACACTTCATTTTGAATTTTTCTACTGTGCACAATTGCTTGTCCACCTCCAATGTCAGTTTGCCAGTTTTTCTTGTGATTTATCAATAGCAGTTGCCAGCCAGGAGGTTATTATAGTTCAAGCGGAATTAATGTGGCAAAGGAAGTCTAGGGGCTCAATGAACAGAAAGATAGGATTGAATTATTACCCAGGAGATGGTGGTTCTCACCCCCTTGCAATGAATTCAGAATCAAGTTGCTCTGACAGCCACAGGCCAGATTAGTGCTACCTCTATTTTTGCTATCAGCTCTAAACCTTTCACAAACAATACATTCATTATTACTGACTCAGGGGGAAAACAAAGAAGAGGCTTCAGCTGTTCATTGACCTGACCTCATCCTGTATAGAACAGGGTAGGAAAAAACCACTTACAATGGCAGTTTATTAAAAATGAAGTGTGCTGAAAGAAGTGTTGAAACAAGTCAGGTGTTTAGCGAACTGTCAGCTTATAATGTTTTAGCGATATTGGGAAGGAGGGAGCAAAATCCAGTCTGGTCGTTACAAGAATTTTTAAATAAACACAGCATGTTGACACAGGTCAAGCTCTAGTAAATTAGCATTCTAACTGGAAGCAGAATCAGGTGTGGCTTAACTCAGTATAATAATGGTTAAAAGTAATTTCCAATTTGAAATGTGATAAAAAATCAGGGCTGTTTTTCTGATAAGAACTAGAGAACACACATAAAATGAAGACAAGAAACCACAGAACAAATGATCAGCAGTTTTTGGCTTTCGAAAACTGCATGGGGTCCAGGGCTCTTAATAGGTTTAAACAGGGGATTTTCTGATGTGGGACAAGCTGTATTCTCACCTCTTTCTTTGGTGGGGTAATTTGCTGGAGAACCTGTATGCCTGCCTTTTCTGTGTTTCAGAGAGCAATGGGTCTTTTTGTCAGCACATTGGCAACATTTTGCACCTGTGTCTCTGGGGGAACAAGCCCCATAGAACTCAGGGAAATTGAGAGGTAGGAGGTGATTACTGGTATCATAGGTAAGGTTAGTTAGATTTCTACCCATTTCCTGCAATGAGGTCAAACAGAGTACTTGGCAAAGGCAGTACTTACTGTGACTGTTTAGGCTGTGTGTGTGCTGACTGGCTTACAAAATGGAAGAAGAAAAATTTTGCCTCTGCTTCATCCTTTACCTCAGGAGATGATAAGGTCTTTCTCTGTCCAGATGCCAATTTTCATGACACCTGTAGGACCTAAGTGCCTTCAGACTCAATCCTGTTGATCAGTTTCAATTATATTTGACAGAAGGGTATAAAAGTTGTTAGGAGAGGGCAACTAGGCAGCAGGACAGAGACTAAAACTGAAAAAATGTGGAATCCTAAAGAATAACGTAATGCCTGCTGTAAGTACATGTGAGCTTTTGAGACAAGAATTAAAGAAAAGGCATAAACTAATAGATTGATGAGAAATACCATGGTGGGTCTTTTTCTTGGAAAAAAGGAATTGATGAGGTTGTGTGAGAAATCCTATAGCAACCAACCCACCTCTTTTTTTGCTGCCCGTGATGGCAGCACAAGTCTCAAGGCGCACCATGATGAGATATAAAAGAGTTCTTATTTGCAAAATCCTTGCAAGAAGTGCTGTATCAGTAAAATGCAGTTGTTGTATTAAGGCTAACTAATCTGTGGTATAAAAAACAAAAAAGTGGTGTAACTGCATAGCAGCTTTTCTAATATCCTGATTCAGATAAATGTTACTTGCACTGGAAATAAATTAATTGTTATAGAAAAGTTTGGATTACAGACTTCTGGAATTGCACATCTCAAAAGTGGAACATCATCCTTTTCCTCAACAAAGGCTGAAAAATAAGTCCAAGATAGTGGAAGACTTTTATCTCACTGTTCTCATAGTGATTAATTCATCACAACTGCATTTCTCATACCATGCCTTCCCCAGCTGACATGCTGAGGTTTCTGTTCACTAGATTCAGAAATATCTTGTCTTGTAATTTCCCAGTCTTCATGTATAAGCCTCTCCTCAACTCAAATATTTCCTGGTTGCATTGGATGTTATCACATCCTACAGACTGTATGTGTATACAGGTGTTGTTCTCCTTTTTGTGATTAACAAATTATTTGATTCAGTTGTTGATGGAGGTAAAGGTGCATGAGGTTTTGTCCTTCTGGATGTTTTTTTCTGCTAATCTCATTAATTGAAATAATTCTAGACATTAGTATGTATTGATAATTTTATCATATTCCTCTATATTCATATTCTTCTGACTGGGCATTGGAATGGGCTGCTCAGGGAGTTGGTGCAGTCACTGTCCCTGGAGGTATTTAAGGAAAGATTGGATGTGGCACTCAGTGCCATGGTCTAGTTAACAAGGTCATGTTTGGTCATAGGCTGGACTTGATGATCTTAGAGGTCTTTTCCAACCTAATTGTCTCTGTGATTGTTTGATTCTATATTTTAAGGGGCTTTATTGGCTTTACTTAGGGTAAAAATTTTTTAATATGTATTTTCATTTTGGAATGTTTCATCTTTCTTGGACATCTGAATTGCTAAGGTCTGTGTTTTCTCTATTAGAATTCAGTAGAAGATCTTAACTAAGTTTCTAATGCTTTGAAAAATATTTGTTCCTTGTTTTTATTGTTATGTTAAAGCAACTGATTGATTATGTTCTGTTTGCCTTTTGTTATGGTCTTCAGTTCTTGCTTAGGTTAATGTCTCCTACAGATATGTTCATAGTTTATGATTTGTTACAGGAAGATCTATTCAGATTAGAATAACACTGTCTATTTATGGGTGCAAATCCCAGTGCTACAAGCACTGGGACAAATATTGGGACAGATCCTGAAATATCTTATGTTTTACTCATATATAAAATGAAAAAAAGAGAGGTATTATTTACATTTGTATTTTCACTTTCAGAAAATGTTATCTCAGGCAGTTGAAAATAGCCACTGTTGTGGTTTAGGAATTGTAGTCTCCAGTTTAGTACTCCCACAGAAAAAACACACACTGCTCTCCGTCCCCCACCTCCAACTGGAGCCACAAAGGACAAAGATCACAGGTTGGGATTAGAACAAATTACTGGAAACAGCAATGAGATAGGAAAATGAGCAGTAACAGCAACAATATTAATACCAAAAGGTGTAAGAAGAGGAATGATTCACACAGAAAAAGCCACACAATAATAGATAATGGCTCCTTCCATCACGGAAGGAAACGCAAATGGAAGGAACCCCTTCTCCCCAGAAAAGACTCCCTTCTCCCTGCCCCCTGGAAATGACATGAAGTAGTATAGAATAACCTCTGTGTCCTAGCCATGCCCCCTCCTAGCTACTGCAAAAGTTAACCCTGCCCTGGCCAGAACCAAGACAGCCACATTCTGTGAGATCTAGCATCCCCTGTGTCCTTTTTTCCTTTTTTTGCCCCCCTTAAAATAGAGAATAGAATGCTATTTGGAACCTCCCATAAACTCATGATTTCAGACCTGAAATGCTGAGAAAATCACCAAATGTTACAAGACAGATGCTAAAATTACAAAAAATGGAAACATTGTGGAAATGTAAAATGAGTGAAATTTCCATGTTCTATCATCATGTATATGTTCATTCATTTCTGCACAGCTGTTAAATTGTAGACAGACAAAACACTTTTCTTATTCACATAGACTGGTCCATACTGATGTCTGAAGAAAAGGCAGTGTTAACACTAGCTCTATCATGTATGTACTGATAAATTCTTTTGGCCATTATTAACATTGTTTCAATCTTTGCAGTGTTTATAAAACGTGGCAAATTCAAAAGAATTTCTACGCTTAACTCCTGCAATATGAATTTTGAGAGTGCCACAAGAGAATAAATCTCATCAGAATAGATTGATTTTCTTTGGAAATATCCCTACAGAACATCAGGATGGGCCATAACATCGCTTGAATTCAAGTAATTTGACATCAGTGTGGAAAGGATCTTGTTCGAGAGGTTTTAAATAAAATGATCATATTGTCAACCTTTATAATGTAAATTTCATGACAATTTGAGCTTTGCAGCAAACGCTGTCTTGTCAAATCCATTTTTTGAAATATATATTAAGGAAATGCATTTTTGTGTAGAAGGAACATTAAAGGAATTAATGAAACTGTTGCTTCTGATTTAAGGCACTAGCCTTTGCTGCTGCTGCAGTGGTAACTGAAGCGCCTACTGCCGGTCATGGGTTACACAACACAAGCTGGTACATCTTGAGAAAGTTTGAACAGTATGAAATTTGACTCAGGAAGGCAAAGCACTGGCCTCATGACCTCCTCCATCTTCAATGAGAGAAAGTTACAAATTCCTTTTGCCGAGTAGCATACACTAATATTTCTCTAGATCTTGAACCAGCTGCCAAAATGGAAATCCATGACTTGTTATAGGCTCGTGAACTTCTCATATATTCTTTTCCTCTCTATTTTTTTTTTTTTTACCTGAAGCTGGAGGTGAACAATTCTTTTGCCTAAATCACTTGTAAAATGCTGTATAATAGTCATGTTCATGGATTGACTTTGTCTTTTATTTTTTCTTATTATAATTTTTTTACTGATTTTGGTCATTTGGCTTCTAAAATGTGTTTTGTCACGTGTGGTTTTTTTTATGAGAGTGGAGTGGTCTGCAGTGACCTTTGTTTTTTATATATGTGTTTTCCTCAGCCCATCCCTGTGGCTCTTCATTTGCTCAAGAGATTTTGGTTGTTACTATACCATTTCTTCCCCGATGAAGATGATTTTCATCTCCCTGATAAATGTGAAAGGCATACAGTAGCCTATGCTCTGATTTTATCATATTTGCTTTTGGTCTGCTGATCGTGTTGTACACCTTCTTGGTTTTAGAGGCGGACAGCCTTACCTCATCAGAGCAAAAATTAACTCAAAGTTTATGGCCCCCACAGTATGCAGTTTTAAGGTTTAATGTTGTTAAACCTTAAATCTTTCTTTCTTGTTTTTTGATAAAAATACTCCTACATATAACTGATTATTCAAATTTGCTATGGCTTTAGGTATCAAGCATGCAGAGAAGAGCAAAAGATATTTTGACTTCTGAGAAAAATCAGGCCTTTAATAATGGTTGTGTGGCTGGGTATGTTCTGCCAAGGGGTTAAGTAACTCAGAATTAACAGATGAGCAAATATGAAATGGAGGATTAGCTTTCAAGTGCACAAACTGTAGCCTCTGAGCTTTGTGGGCTGTGAAACTAATACCTATTCCACTGTTATTCACACTGGGTGGCACATGCTACATTCAGGTGTTGGTGCTTTAATTTGTGCTGTGCACTTCACATACATTCCAGTTTTATTTAAGACTTGTTTAATAATCTACAGTTTTATATTTTCAGTTCTTATAGTACATTTAAGGCTAAGATAAAATTTCATAAGAATACAAATCTATGCCTGGTTTTTCTATGACGTGATGTCAAACACTATTAACATAATTAATGCTGATTAAATAATTAACAAAATTTAATTAAGTTAATAATTTAATAGAATTGAATAGTTACTGAGCAAAGAACAGAAAACAGACCCATGAGTGGTCCTATTTACTAAAAAAACAGTGACCTCTAAAGTTAAGTGCTTGCTGAAGAGTTTTGTGGGATTGTGTACCTTAAGTGACCTCTTATTCCAGCCCATTTTAAATTTCTTCCTTTCAAAATAATAATGACAATAATTATAATGATGATGATAATAATAATAATAATACCACCACCACTTTATACACTCACACCTGATATATTCACTTAAGCATGAAACTGTAAAATATTTACCAAGGAAATGTCAAAGTGCTGGTGAACTAGAAGTAGATAATTGGCTTCACAGGCCAGTCACAACTTTTTTACTGCATGTCATCCACCACCATTATTTTCTTTATTCCAGTGAGAAGTCCTTTGGAGCAAACTCTTATCTCTCTGAGGAAATTAAGTGCTCAATGTATTGATATAAAATCAGTAAGTCAAGTGTGTTAAGGGAAACTTAAATGAAGTACTGAACTTCTTGTAAATATCAATGTGATATGTAACACTTCCTATTTAGCTAAATTATTTTAGCCTTTGTGGAAGCTTGTTGATTTTTAACCAACCTGCAGTGTTTTAAATATTCTGTGAGAAATCTATTGTTACAAATGTTAGCTTTCTTGTAACTGGACTTAAAGCCAAGTTTAATTTTCATGCTATAGTGATTAAAATATGAGCTTAGAAATTCAAAGCATGGACTGCATGGCATGAATATGGAACAAGACATGACTAGTCCATGTCTTCTGGTGCTGACAAAAAAGTAAACAGTGGTGAAACATCACAGTCTGGCAATTCATGCCAGCTGATCCATGAGGTACTAGCAAATACCTGTTAATCACAGACTCATTCTCTGTTCACAAGTGTGGTATTTAGTTAGATTAGAAGAAAATGAACTGAATGATAAAGTGTGAAATTATACATAAACTTTAAGATTATTTTGTAGCTAAATTTCTCAAATGGTGAAGCAACATATGTCAGAATAAAATGAGACATCATACTTATGGAGGAATGGAATTTACTAAGATATGAAAATTGTATTTTGCAGTAATTTGATAAGTTTTCTGTAGAAAAGTCAGCATTAATCTCCAAATGCTGAAAGAAGAGTGTACATTTTTAGTATTTTTGAACACCCCCAGTGGGTCCCAGCTGCTTTACTGGATTAATTTTCTTCTAGTATTAGATCCACGGTTACCAGTCTCTACCATTTTAACACAAGAATCTCATTGCCAATGGCAACAAAATAAGATCTATAGTATTTCAGAGTATACATTTTGCACCTTTGTTAGTAAATGTAAGAAGAGAAGAATGAAAGAGTGAACAAAGCCTTCAGAAATCACTAATGAAGGTATTGACATGCAGCATTTATTGACTTAAGTATAAGCATTCAATTTTTGCCCATAATGGAGAAGGAATTGTCAAGCCAAAGTATTTTTTCTATTGGTTCATTCATTTCAGAATGCACTGCCAAGAACTTCTTAGATAATTTAATGTACTGCTCACAACATAGATGAATGATATTTTCCTTAGTGATGAGGAATAATATATTAGGAAAGTTACCCCCAACATTTTTATGAACGTTTGCCAAGTGTTGTCATGTTCATTACAAAATGAGTATCAGTAAGACCAACTTCAATGAACTTTGAAGTTTCAATGAACCATTCCTGAAATCTGAATATGTGCAAGATCTTCACAAACTGTTGTTAAGAACTATCTGTCTAAAAGCATTTGTTCTTTCTCTGTTCGTTTAACAGATGTGAAAAAATTATGCCGTATATAATCGTATAATGTCTTGTCTGGAAACAAATCACAATTAAATGATTAAGGGTTGAGTTCTCAGTACAATGATGTCCGGTAGTCCTGAAATATTTACGCAGACTTTCCTGTAAGAGAAAAATATCCTAATTCCAAGTTGGGGTGCTATGGTTCCTCTGTTTTGCCAAAACAAAGAGTTTTTCTTTGTTTACCCAAAATGCCATAATGTCTACAGCAGTATGTGCGCAAAGGGCAAATAAAAATTGTGGCAACCCTGTCAATCCTGGAGATACTTGAATATCTTCAAGAAGAGGAATTGTTTAAGAAAACAGCTAATCGGACTAAAGTTAGCCTCATCCTGAATCTGAGTATGTATAGGTGAATCATGGAATCTTAGAATCAGTAAGGGTTGGGTTGGAAGGGACCTTAAAGACCATGTAGTTCCAATCCCCCTGTCACAGGCATGGACACCTTCCACCAGACCAGGTTTCTCAGAGCCCCATCCAGCCTCATCTTGAACACTTCCAGAGATAGGACATCCCCAACTTCCCTGGCAACCTGTTCCTGTGCCTCACCACCCTCATAGTAAAGGACTTCTTCCTCATATCTAATCTAAACATACCCTCTTTTTATCTGAAGCCATTTCCCCTTGACTTGTTAAAACATGCTCTTGTAAGAAGTCTCTCTCCATCTTTCTTATAGGCTCCTTTCAGAGACTGGAAGGGCAAAAATTAGGTCACTCCAAAGCCTTCTCTTATCCAGTCCCAATTCTCTCAGCCTCTCCTCATAGGAAGAGGTTCTCCATCCCCCTAATTATTTTCCTGGCCTCCTCTGGACTCACTCCAACAGATCCATGTCCCCCCTGTGCTGGGGACACTAGAGCTGGATGCAGCACTGCAGGTGAGGTCTCAGCAGAGCAGAGCAGAGAGGCAGAATCCCTTCCCCTGCTTTGGATGCAGCCGAGGACACGTTTGGCTTTCTGGGCTGCCAGTGCACATGGCTGGGTCATGTCCAGCTTCTCATCCACCAGCACTCCCAAGTCCTTCTTGGCAGGGCTTCTCTGGATCTGTTCATCACCCAGCCTGTGTTGATACCAGGGGTTGCCCTGACCCAGGTGCAGAACCCCGGTCTTGTTAAATTTCATGACATTCCCATGGCTCACTTCTCAAGCTTGTTCAGGTTTCTTTGGATGGTATCCTGTCTTTCAGGTGTGTCAACTGCATCACTCAGGTTGGCATCATTAGCAAATTTGCTGAGGGTGCACTTGTTCCCTTTGTCACAGTCATTGATGAAGACATTAAATAACACTGGTCACAGTTTGGGCCCCTGAGGGACGCCATTTGTTGCTGATGTCCATCAGGATTCTGAGCAATTGACCACTACCCTCCGGATACAACCGTCCAACCCATTCCTTATCCACCTAACAGTCCACCCATCAAATCATTCTCTCTAGAGAAAGATTTCTCTCTAGAGAGCAAGATGTTGTGGGAGGATGTCCTCACATTCACAGGAACTCCAGAGAAAGAAAAGCACACAGGCAGATTATCTAACCTGAATACGCACCACAAGGATATGCTGTGCAGATGGTGACTGGCTTGTGGCAAAGGGCCTTGAACAGACTCTGCCACTCCATGCTTCACATCCTTCAATGGTCAGTTCTGATTTTAGAGGACTGCACAGTCCTTTATTTCAACAGAACAGAGCAACAGAATGGCAGTATTGGGCTCTGCTTCAGCAGTGACCTACAGCAAATAGAGACAATGGAAGGAGAAGAGCAAAGGACATCACTCCTTTCAGGGTCTCAGGGAACAAGGAGAGTAGATATCAATTCTACTGTTTCCATGATGGTTCTCACCATGAGGATCACACATCTACAGGGTAGGGGACACCAGCAGCTGAATCCTCATCAACTTTGTCTTTAACAGCACAAGAAAATAAATGTGGAGAACAATTTTAAGAGAAAGACTGACAGGATGTGAAATACCTTTTTACCCAGCTTACAAGATGTGTTAACAAGATGCCCACAGGGCAGGGGAGTAAGAAATAGGATGCAGATATAGTCAAAGCTTGTGTTGTAGGAAAGGGTGGAATAGCCCCTTTCCTACATATGACAGCAGGTTCATGGTCATATGAAACTCAATTTTGTAATCTTTGCAAAGCTTTGCCTTGGGCCACACTAATTTGAAATCTAGGGATATCACTTAACTCATGTGCACTCTTTCCTGAGAATGAATAACCAATATTTATTTTAATTTTGGTAGTTGGGATGGAAATTTCTAAATTATTACAGCAACACCCTATTATCCAGTGATAGTTCTACCCAGAAAATCCATGTTTTTTTTTGTCTGAGGTGTTAGCACAGCAATTTTAGTTAATTTTAACATAATCTGTAAAAAGAAGCTGGAACTTTAAAGTCCAAAAGATATCCTGACCATATCAGTAAGCTGTAGAAATGCATCAGATGAATGAGACTGAAAACAAATTGCATCCAAAATTCAAGTTTTACACCATTTCTATCAAAACCAGTTTTTATATTTTACAGTTTCATTGTAAAATATAAAATTTCATTTTCTTAGCTTTTAGTTCCTTTTATAGAAGAGCAAAAATATACATCATGAAATCTCCACACACATTAGACTCTATGCATGAAACCTTCATATGATAAAACCAATAAATAATCTGCATTCAGAAATAGTTCTGCACCATCCATTTGGTCCACTTTCAGCAGCAGTGACAACTTGTCTTATTTGTCAAATAATGGGCTCAGCACATTTTTGCATAGCCACAGCTCACTCTGAGCTGATGCAGAGCTAGAGTGCTTCATTAGGGATTTGACTGCTTCAGTGAAAGAATTCTGTATCCAAATGCTCGTCCACTTCTCTCAGTGATATTAACTGCTCTCAGGCCAGATGCTCCACAATTTTTTGGCTGTCACAACTAGAAAATGTACAGTTTCAAACTCTTGTCAAAAGTCGGTTTTCAAATTTCAGATATCTGAACTCTGTATTTTTGTTTCATAAAAAAGAGAACAGTCATGATTTTAAATGAGAATGTGAATTATTATTTTTCAACCGCATTCAACTTAAAAAAATAGCTGCAGGGGACTCTAAAAGGTACTTACTTTCAGGCAGAGATAAAACCTGCAAAAAATTGCTGGTCCCAAAAATGAATGGTCCAGGAAGTCATGAATCTGCAAAGACAAGTATACAAACTATTTTGCAATGTTATATGTAGCAGGTGCTACCCATAACATTTCTACAGTAATATAAAACCATTGTGCATGAAGGAGAAAAGCATGTCATTGGGGGTTTTTGGAAAAGATTAATGTTGACAATATTTGTAAAGGAAATTTCTATATTACTCAGATTTGTAGTGCTGTTGAATACTCATTCAAGAGCAACTACTGTCAGTTCTCTGCTTTAATATCTGTCAACTTGATAGTTGTGTGGAAGGGGTTTTTTTACTACCTTTCCTCTCCACCCTTTACACCTTTCTTATTTTGTATATGGTTGCTTCCAAACATTTATTTTCCTTTTTTTTTTTCTTTTTAATCTCCCAATATGAAAACAGATAATTTAATAAGTTAACAAAACCAGATTTTTTTCTGCCCAAGAAATCTGGGGAAGTATAAAGTGATTATTTTTCTATAAATCTATCTTTATATGAGAACCAGTGAATTGGTTGTGCTGAAGAATTGCCGTAGGAGAATTCTTTTCCCTATAGAAGTAGTCTTGGGCCAGTGAAGACGTGGGACTATGTCTCTTCTTCCAGCAATTAACTGCCAGTAGGTGCCAGGGGAGCAGTAGTCCCTGGTCCGTAAGTAAATATTAAGTGGGTGTTAGAAAGGCACAATCAGAAACCTGGGAAGGACTTTTTGTAGAAGAAGGTCAGATCTTTGGTTCTTTGGGGAGAAAAAAATGGGTTGCTGAAGAAACAGAAGAGTTGAACTACTCAAAATGTATGTCTGAAAGAGGCAGGAGATTGTTACCTCCTGCTACCTGTTACTAGCAGGTGGCTTAGTGCCTTCTCTGAATGTGTCTGGATGTTCCCTAAATGCAAGCTGATGAGGAGACTTCTGTAGAGAGGCTGCTCTGCAGAAACGGACATAGAGGTTCGAGATGCTTCCTTGAAAAGAGATTTTGGTTGTGGCGTCTTTATCATGACAAACCAAAATTAATAACTCCTCCTGTTTGTGTCTACTGTTCAAATTTTCCTCTGGACTGTCTAAAGCTGAACTCTTCTCTGGCTTCAGGCCTTCTTTTCTCTTACAATTACTGCAGCTGCTACTACCTCTGTTGGTGAATTTGTTGGAGGACATGACTTCACAAGGTCTGAAGTAGGTAAGGATAAGGAAGACAACTACTATTTTCTTTCAGTACCTTAAATAATTGAGAAACGATTATTTGATTTACATAAAACGTATTTGAGAATCCAAGCTTATATATTTTCTATAAATTGGTACAATAACTTATTAAAGAGTTGTATCAAGCAAGTACATGATTGATGATTTTCTTTGAAAACTTCTGTTAAAGAGACAAACCCGGATGATAGCAAAAATTATTATACTCTTTACTTTAAATGTCACCCCATCTCTCTGCAGGGAAAACAAAGATGAAGTCTTGTTCTGCTTCTGAGTCTGGTCTAGATTTTGCACTTGAGTGTAGGTGGCTATCACTGCACTGTAGGAGGCTGCTTCATGCTGATTTAGACGACTCAAGCTGAGCTTCTGATCCCCAAGTGTTGACAGTGGCTCAGACTTCACCTGGAACAGGAGCCAGTGAGATATTATGAAGGCGTCAAGCTCATCTATGATTTGGTACCTACCAAAAATCCACCAATCAATGGCTTTGTCAAAATCTTTGCGTGGTCACTGCACTCTGAGCATGGGTGTCATTTGGGGAATGGTGTAACTGAAAGGCAAGGGTGGTATGGAGAATGTACTGCATTAATCTTTTTTTTTCCCCTTGTCTGCTGAAACAAGTTTTCCAGTGGAGGTATTTCCTTATAATAAGAAGAACCCTGAACATATGGAACATATGGTAAAGCTACAGGATACTATTTAGGATTTTATTTCTAATTAAATTTTAGCAGTGTTTGAGCCTAAATCTCATTATTAGTTAACAGGATTTGTCAATTAAACTTATGTACCTTGGAAACATTTTTTCCATTAAAGTATAGTCTTTTTACATTGCTAATTTATTCATGTATCTTGAATTTTTTTAGTGGGTGTGCCTAATCAACCATATTTTTAACAGCCATGTAAATTCATGCATTAAATTATTCAGTTAAGAGTTGCTTTAATGTGTTGGACCATCCTATGACTGACCTGAGTTTTCATTTGTTCATGGTTCTGTCCCCTCATTAAACATTCTTTAAGAGGATTTCACTTTAGTTAGAGTATTTAAATTACTGTGCAATAAATCTATTCTTTTAATGAGTTTATTCCTGTTTTAAGGTATTAATTAAAGCAGGTTGTGGAAGAAGTAGATACAGTAAATGGAAAAAGTAGTGTCCAGGCAAAAGGTTAAGGATTTGCTGTCATTATACAGAATGAAAATCTTTCTGGAGACACCTCATTAATGGAAAAACCTTTCTCTCTTACATGCACCAACAAGGAGTTCATTACTCAGTGAACTTCTGCTTATCAGGGGTTATTAGTTCTTTTTTTCTTTTAGAGAGACTTTATCCTCTAGTAACTAACACATCCATGCCTGTGGTATAAGCTTGGCTTAGCTGTGTGAAATAGTAATGAATTCACACAGTTTAGCCTGTGAATTTCCTTACTGGACAGAGTGGAAGGGTGGAAAAGTAAAGGACAACATTAGTGGAGTATTTCACATTCAAAGCAAAAAAAAATCTTGCAAATTTAATTCACAGACTGGGAATGGAAATGTCATTGCCTTGCTCAGAGGGTTAATCACTTTCTAATTTAAACTGGCAAATTTTTTAATGACACTGTGAAATTAACAGCATTTTATTGTGTTAATTATCTGCAGGACACTACATCATTACTTCTAATAAATGTAAATGTGATTGCCTCTCCTAGGACAATATAGAGACAAGGTGAATTTTTATTGGCTATTTACTCGATTTCAGACAAATTATTCCCCCCCCACCCTACTGCCATGTAATGCATATTCAATATGGTTTATTGTCTACCTTGTCTTCTCTGCATTTTAGTCAATAAAGTATATATGGGTATTTTAAAGGTCATTACAGCTCCTTGCTCCCTCAAGATAATTTTCACTTAAGACAAGGCTTATGCTAAAAATCACATCAACTGTATTAGAACTAGGATGTAGGATTGTAGAGTCTAAGTATATCAATAATTAGATAATCAACTTTTTTTTGACGGGCTCAAAATGCCTACTGGCACGTGCCTTTGTCAAAACAGACAGGAGAGTGCTTTTCCAGTAGGTGTGTTACTCAGCATGCTTGATGCTGCAATATCAGGCAATGCAAAAAATTACGTAAGAGGCATTTACAAAGCTTTACGGAGAAGCAAAAAAGTAGAGTGTTCTCCTTCAGCAAAAAACTGTTTCCAACCAAAGATACATGAAGCTGTCAGACAACAGAAAATACAGGTTGCATACCCATGATGTGCAAAATTCAAAATTCACCATTGTGAAACTACAGTCAGAGTTCTTTCCTGGACATACACTTTTCTCACCTAATCTATCTATCTATCTATCTATCTAGCTAACTAGCTATATATCCATCTGTCTGTTACAGTAGATAGGTGATCTGATTTATTTTTTAATGTATCTTTGCCATAACACCAAGATCCACATTCCTAATCTCTTTATGTAAGGACAGGGCATCTCAAAGAAAAAGCCAATGTGTCCATGTCAGGATTTCAAGATTTTTGAAGATGTTTCTGAACTTTTGAATGTTTATCTGATCATTCTGGCTACTATTATTTTCAATTTCTGTGGAGAATAGCTGGGGAAAAGAAATAAAATCAGGAACAAGAAATCTATTGAACATAGAATAAGAAAGTGCATTGGTAACATAGACCCTAAAAGAGCTTGGTGTTTTTCTGAACTACAATCACTCCCGTACAAATTGTGATCTTTAGTGATGTCACTGAAAAATGACTCCATAATTTGGCCTGCATACTTGCTACACTGTGAGCAAAGACACCTCTAAACATAGATCCTAACCAGCCTATGACTTGAATCTGCTATCTACTAATGAGTCTCATGATGGCTTTATTGATTGCCTGTGATATAGTGGCTGGCCATAATCTTTGGTGATCTCTCTCTTTTTAGGTGTCATTATTTAGGCAAGCATTTCCCAAGTCGCTATGCTCTTTAGGAGGCATGCATCCAGATGGCTTCTGGCTCACCATAACCACTTCCTCAGAAATAACCTCCTTAAGCTTTTTCCCTTGAAAGCATCTGTAAGCAGTTGAAGGTCATGATGGTTCACTCATTCCCAGATCAATATACCATTAAATTGTGACAGAAAGCACTACCACACTATTAAGTCTCCAGTCATACCCTCAATGATTCTGATAAAATGATGAACTATTTTAACCTCACAATGACTGCTAACAGTTGCTTGAAAACACATACCAGTAAGACAGTATTGAGATAAAACTTAGAGAAATCCTACCTTTCAGATATTATTGCCCTAAATGATTCACCTTATTTGCTTTGCACCCTTGTCTGTATTAAATTAGAGCCACACACCACCACTTGAAATCAGGTGGCACACAAGATTCAGCAGAGGTTGTTCTGCTAAGGTCTCCCACTCCTGGCAGAAATTCCTGTTAGTCTGAGGCCTCCTGTAATTGAATTATGCTCTTCTAAGTAAAGAAGCAGTGATGTGTCTCTGCAACAGCTCAAGGTATCTTGGAGTGAAGTGGGATTTTGGTGAGCAAGACACCACTAAGTGGAAAAATGCCATAACTTTACTTACATGAAAAAACCTATTGTGACTGACAAAAAGGAAACGTAAATTAGTTGCATTCATTATCTCTCCTTTTCACCCCATACCAGAATGCAGCATACTGGACAAGATACTGCAGGATATTGGACAGCCCCCTGTAAATGCAGTTTTATTAAATAAGTCCCTAAAAGAGAATACAAACACTTGAAAACTTCTGATATTCTGGCAGTTGTCTAATAGCCCACTCTCTAACTGTTTTAGCCATCAGCCCTCTCTAGCCAGATCTCCCTTGATATGTTAATGGCCTAAATGTGTGAAAAGATAGGAAACAACAAAGCTTCAGGTCAATTAAGGCTTCCACTGATCTACTAGTGTATCGTATGTAATGAAGGAGCCTAAAATCTCTTGGCTGCATCCTAGACACTGTCCTAGATACTTTAATTAGGAAAAGAGACCCTGTTTTAACGGTACCTATAACCTCATCTAATTTATCTTCAGGGGTTTTTTAGACGATAGGAAGAGGCACTATTTAATTTCATTTGCACTTCCTTGACATTTCTAGTATTTCAGGTCATCAGACTTTTATAATTCTACAATGCTGAGATTTTCTGGAGCATTCAAGCCCTCCTATTAGGTAAGGTACAGCTCCTGAAGAAGAGGTGAGAAGAAAGAAATCTAAAACAGCTTTTTGCAATTTCAATAAGCAGCAATAGAACACTGAATTGAGAGATGGGATAAATGCACTTTCCACTAACACGGAAGACAGTGTCACAAAAGGCGCCAGAGCTGGCCACAAGCAGAGCGTCTGCACCCTCTGTGGACATACCTTGGTGAAGAGATTGATACACTTTGTTAATCTGAAGTCTAATCAACATTTCAGCTCAAGGTTTTTTCCCTTTTTTTTTAAATACACGATGGCTTATTTAGCACTCAAATTGACAAATGAACCCAGAATGAAGCAACACACATGACCAAAATTTAAAATATTTCTGATAATTATTATGCATATGGTTGATATGCCTAATGCAATTGCTGGGCTTTGAATTCCCTGTACAAACCTTGCATTTAAAACTATTTAAATGAATAAAAGAACTAGTCCCAAGGATGCTTTGTTTCTGCCTGTGTAGTAGCCTCTATACTACTTTCTGGTATTCTAAATTAATTTCTATTTTGCAAGGTCCTATAGAAATCTCTCGCCAGGATGTCAAGTCAAGTATCTGGCACTGGATTGTTTCTACAAGGAAAGTTTTGTCTGCAATATTAGCAACCAAATTGCATAGTTCTTTGCAGCATTAGCTAATATTTCTCCAGTGCATGCATAAAGCATTAAAGAAATGTTTTAAAAGACTTTTAACTTGTTCACTTGTCCTTTCTTTCAATCAGCACAAGCAGCCAATTGTGAAAGAGAACTTAAAAGAGTAAGTTTATGTCACTCTTTATTTATATGAAAAGAACATGTTAAAACTTACCTAAAAAGAGAAAAATATTTATGCCTGAGAACTGGCATACCAATTTAGCCAGACCCTTTTTCTTTTTCATAAAGAGAATAAATAAACCCTAAACTCTGTCCTTACAGCATGTTTCTGTAGGTTTCAAGTGATGGGAAGTACGGTTTAAAAACTTCAGTGGAATCTTAATATAAGTGGTGTCATTGGCTGATACAGGAAAAAATTACTGCATTACATTCCTCAAAATTTAAGGTTTATTTTACAGGAAGCCTTATTTCACTAATACTTGTTAGTCAGGAAATGAAAATATCTTATTGTATCAGAGGTACTACTTTGTCTCATGCATTCAAACCATAGCACAATAGAGTCAGTACATATAAAACCATTGTGTCAGCACTCTTTTTTTCTGCAGTCACGGCTCCTCTCTCTACTTGTATTCATGCTTTATTGTAGATTTCTATATTTGAGTCTTACTCTCAAATAGATGCCACTTTCCATTAGGGTCTGAATTAAGGAAAATAAACGGACAATGGTGACATATATTTCATTGATGAACAGAGTCCTCTTTTGCTCAGAACACATTTTTTCCACTATAGTTCAAAAAATATGGTGTTATGATATGCGTATAATTTTGGTACAAGGACCCCACCTGGAGTACTATATCTTGCTCTGGAGCCCTCAGCACAAGAAAGACATAGAACAGTTGGAGGTGGTCCAGAGGAGGGCCACAGAAAAGATCAAAATTATAGAACAACTGAGGGAGTTGGGGTTGTTCAGACTGAACAACAGACTGAAGGCTCTGGAAAGACAATATTGCAGCCTTTATGTTCTTCAAGGGCTTACAAGAGCGATAGGGACATCCATCCTCCTTTCAGCAGGACCTGTAGTAAATAGGACAAAGGTAATGGGTTTAAACTAAAAGAGGGTATATTAAGACTAGACATAAGGAAGCATTTTTTTACAAGAGAGTGGTGGAACAGTGAAACACGTTGTCCAGAGAGATGCTGGATATCCCATCCCTGGAAAATTTCATGGTCAGGTTGGCTGGGACTCTGAGCAAACTTGACCTAGTTGAAGATGTCCCTGCTGTTCACAAGGGGATTTCAACCAGATGACCTTTAAAGGTCCCTTCTAACCCAAACCATTCTATGGTTCTATGTACAGCCTGCTACAGCAGAACCAAATAGTGATTTCAATACATAATTTGTTAGCTCCTTGTATCAAAGAACTCTGTGTATAGCTATGAAAACTAACCTTCATTTCCTCAAAAATAAGACAGGATGTTTGAATTATTTTTACTGGTTAGACCAAGAATTGCATTAAAGTTCTAGCATAAAAAGGCTGCTACATCTGTATTATTTTCTTATGTCTCTGAACTGTGGTAAGGTCAACCATCTCACAAAATGCAAAGCTCTGTCCTGTCCAGCTGTAACACGTTTGCTGAAAGACCAGCACTTTTTTTTTTTTTTTTTAAAGTTTTTCTGGATTTCAAGGTCACAGTCAGAATGGAAGGCCATTTGCTGCTGGTTTCCTTTTCTTGGCAGAAGATGACAGGTCACCAGCTTTGTTCCTGCTGTTCTTCAAAGAAATAGTAAGGGTCAGGTGAAGATGCCTACTATGCAAATATTCTCTTCTATGTCCTTCACCTCTTGTTCTAGAATAGGATGATGTATAACTGGCATCTTTCTCCCTCTCCAAAGAAAAAGGATCCATTAGCAGCAGTAAAAACTAAAGGAACATGAAAAAAGAAGCACAAAAACCTATTATTTTTTGTCAAAAAAAGGGAATAGCATGACAGGCAGTTAGGAAGATGATATTACATCACTAATGTATAACTGAATGGAAATGGGTAGAAGGGGGTTTTAGGACTATTTCTTTTAAACATGTTTTTTTTCAATGATATTGCTTTTCAACTGAATGAATTTTCACTGAACACCTTATTAACAGTAGGCAAACCTCAGTCTTTGCAATTTTGCAGTACTTCTGAAAACATTTGATGTATGAGTGTCATTGAAAGCAGAGTCAGAGAAAACGCTATACCTTTTTTTTGGTGTCTGCTTTGTTTAAAAAATAAACAGTGGGTTGATTCTATGTATTAGGATAGAAGCTTCCATATGCTACCCTTTTAAAACTCAAAGTTCTATTGGTGTCTACTGAGGTTGCATAGCATATGTGTGCCTACATTTGTGTCCACAGAAAAAACCCTTAAAAATGCAAGAATATACTTCATTTATTTTTTATCCAAACTTTCCCAAGTTTCATTTTTCATTACATCAATTATCTCTTGATTTTTTATGTCAGTCTTTTGCATAAGAAGTGGTGCATGGAAGAAAAAATTCTACTGTCATCAGCTGAATATGAATCTATGACTGCTTTTTATCTTGAGGCTAAAAAAAAAAAAATCCCTTTTTTCAACTTCTTTTTTGAGGCAAATATAATTAACATTTTGTCTAGCATTGTTCTGCATCCATAACTATAGCCTGCTGAAAATGTATCTTTTCACAGTCTCATCTGCATTGCTAAACAATATTTGAAACAGAGCATTGTTCCCTTGATATACAATAACACTATCACCCCCCCTCCAAACTGTGAGTAGCTTCTTGTTTCTGAAAGATTAAAATAATTATTGTGGTTACCTAAAAATCTGCTGACTCAGTACTTGATTTGAATGCTGATTGGATCTCTAATGAGCTAAAAGTGCATTTTGAAAATTAGATATCTCTGAGGAAAGTAATTAACAAAAAATACATAGCTGTACATACATTAGCTAAGTGCAGAACCCTAACTGGATCGATGCTGCAGCTGGGGCTATCTGCAGTGTGATAATATCACCATGCCACTCTGTTTATTAGAACTGAAAAGCCTGAGAAGAAAAGTTGGTAGATATCTTTGACAAGTTACTGTGGTCTAACTCCTAGTGGGCCTTTTCCTAGTCCATCAAAAAACTAGTGTTACGTGGCAAAAATTGACATGATTAGAAATCTCTCCATAGCAGAGTGCGAGGTTGGAATTATAGTGATACAGTAGGAGTTAGGTCCAAAATTTAGTTTCCAGACTGTGAAGGAAGGTTAGCCTGATGTCTGCACTACCTAGTGTTGTATACGGGTGAATTCACTTAAGAAATGATCCAAATAAACACCCCTTCCCTCATGCCAAATAAAGAGCACCCTTGTCATTAAAAGAACAATCAGTTCCTAACTTGTTCACTGTGGAAAAACAGAAGAGCTGCTGAGTATGGAACCCAATAATTTTGTTTGATAATGAACACAGTAGCCCACACCTAGTCTGCTATCATTCAGCTTCTGCACTTTATGTAGGAACAGTGCCACTTCTCTAAAAGGCAGCCATGTGGGGGCTTGAACACAGTCCCAGTGCTACAGCCCATTAGATTACCTATTAAAATTATTCTTTTTGCTCTTGTCAAATTTGTTGCACTTCTCTGCATCTTTCCTCTTTCTGCTACTTCCTGTTGGAAGAAAGCGAAAGAGAACACTGTCTTATCACCTAGCATAATCACATAATAATATTTTGCCTTTTTTTTCTTTACACCTTTCTCAATGCAGCCAAAAAGTTTGTTGACACTTTTACAATGTTTTTCTAATTGTCTACATTCAGTTTAAAACTGCTTGATATTTATTGGCTCAGGACTTTTTCCTTTTGCTATGTGCTGCCTTGTGAATTTCTGTACCTGCTATTGTATTGACTAAACACATACATCTAATCTAAAAAGAAAGTAGAAAACTTAAGGTGTCTCCTTCAAGTTAGGCAGATGCACTAAGCAAATGTTTTGGGAATGACTGTTAATCATCTGAATGAAAAAATATGCGTGCACAAATGAAAATGCTAATTATTTGTTGTTCACTGTTTTACTGTTTATGCTATTGAGGCAGTACAAAAAATATTATAATCTTTAAACAACCAGAAATACCACAACTAAGAATTAGTCATATTAGAGTGTTCCCTTGAATCACTTAACAAACTGGAAATTATTCATGTGAACTATGTAGAAATATAAATATTTATTACAGCAGGCAAAACAAGGATCTGATTGCATGTTATTCATTAACTGTGTCTTTTCTAAAATACAAAAATTCTTCTCAAATAGACTGACGAGTTCTACTTTTACCTTTCTTCTTATTTGCTTCTTTTTTCTCTCATTTGAAATTTTAGTTTCAAATTTAAGCATTAGAAGGATAGCAGATGAAAATTTAGTGAGATGTTCTGAAAATATCCCCTAATTCCCTAAACCTCTCTTTCTTACTTCAGTATAACCATCAGTGATAATAACTTCAAGTATTTAGGTTTTACAAGAATCACATGAACATGACAAAAAACTTGGGCCATTTCACTTCATGACCTCAATACTGAAAGACATCTGGCAGAATTTAGTGAGATATGGGTTAATGTAAAACACAGGTACTAAAGAAAATAGTTGTTCTTTATATTCCACTGATGTAAATATTCCAATTCATGTTTCTCTGAAATGGCTGAGGAAGGTGGATATTCAGACCACATCAGATGGAGGACGGTGTATGAACATCTAATTATGAGAACACTTCTTACTTTTCTGTTTTAATCATAGGAAAACCCAAAGTCAGATATGAACTAAAAATGCAAACTAGCAGTGAAGCAAAACTAAATCTACAACCTGAATGTAAAATTGCAAAAAATCAACACATGTTGGAAGGCTGTTGGCACAGTGAAATAAGTTAGATATCACCCTGAAATGTATGAGAATGTGTTAATTTCTGCCCAGAGAGAAATGATTTTTGTATCAGGGTTGATAGGAAAAAGCAAGCGACACAAAAGCAAGGTAAGTCACTCTAAAATAGTAGTATAGAGTTCTGTAAAAGTAGTAAAAGACATACAGAGAGACCTGTGTGATGACATCAGCAGAGAGAAACTTCAAAAGGCACAATATGGTAAGGGAATTGATCAGAAAAAAAACCAAACTGAACAAAACCTACCCAGAAATTAATTCAAAAATTACCTTATCGAGTGAAAAAGAAATATTAAGTGAAAAAGTGAGTTTAAAAACTGTATAAGGCATGCCAGCTAAAGGAAAAGGCTAAGGTACCTATATTTGGATTTGAGAATAATGGGAAAGAAAATAACTGTTGCTAGGATAACTTATTCAAAGAATGCAGGAAAATATTTGAAATATATTAGGTAAAATTTCATAGGGACAGAAACAGGGAAATGTCAAGTAATTACAATCATCTATTTATACAGCAACCTGCATTGCAATTGCAGCTAAAGCATTCTTGATTTCCTTTTCCAAATCAGTGTGTCTGTGTACGTGCACATGAACATGCGACTGCACAAATCGCTTAAATGCAGAAAGCAGTGGAGCAGAACAGAGCAGCTGTTTAGAACTGCTCAGCAACAAGACATGGCACTTTAGGACAGGAAGTAAAGGAGAATATGGTATCCAACTGAAGTTGCAGAAGGGATTTTATGTCAACAGAATGCAATTACTAAAACTGGAATATTTCCAGAACAATAGAACTAGCATAAGGGAATAATCATTATTGCCTGAAATTGAATATAGTAAAGGAGTTAGTTAGGCAGAGATAACTTGTTCAGAAAAGGGAACAAGATGAGATGGCAGAAGAAATTGGAAAGGGTTGTAAATGGCACAGTCTCCTAACAGCGATTGCAGTTATAAACTAGGTCATACTGAGTGATGGATATGAATCAAGCAGTTTTACAGATGTTAAAATGATTTAATCTTTTATATTCTAAAGAAAGGTAAGAATTAGGGCCAAACCTTTCTCTACTTGTTCATTCAATGAACTATGGGTGCATGAGAGAGGAAAACAGCATCTGGCTAGTAAAATAGATCTGAATCTTGCCATATCTATGAGTAATGCATGGATATGTGACAGTAGTATCAGAGGCAGGCTCTCTGCAAAACAACCACAAGCTGTTAAAGTTTGTCATTAGATTTGGAGACTATCCCTGCTCACCTTCCAAATTTCTCTGTGTACATTTCAAAGAAACAATACATAGAGAAAAAAACAAAAGGTTGAAGATTTGAAAGTTTTAAAGATTAAACATGACTGGTTGCTTTTCTCTGCAACAAAGAAGCCAAGGCTGACAAGTATACAAACTAGAACCAAACTCCAAATGTATAGCTACCTCACATATCTCATAATTTCATTTCAGTATCTTTATCAATGAGTAAAGCAGAGGCCAAATTTTTCAGCTGCTGCGACTCTCTGTAACATCTGCATTAATTTAATCCCATTGAGGGCCCAGGAAGAACATTCAGCTATGTGTTTCATTCCACCTGTGCAGACAGCACTGTAAATGCACCTTTCAATGGAGTGTGTGATTAGAAAGGATTGATAATACATGCAGAGTGTTACACTACAGTACCAAAGAATAAATGTGACAACATTTGCTAAAGTTGATGAGCTGTGATCTTTCTGAGTCATAATGTAAGTCACCCTTTCCTAAGATATTTTTTTTTTTGCTCTGTTTTAATTCTTTGAAATCTTAAGTAACTTCTATGTAAGTCATCAAAAAAAAAAAAAAAAAGGAGAGCGAAAAAGGAATGAGGAAGGCAACAGAGAGGGCTCTATATGAGACATTTAACTTAATTAAACATAAATCAGCTTGAGCTCACACAATGTGGTCATGCTTAACATATCTGAAAGAACTGTTTAAGTATCTGAAAGTCTTCTCAGAGAAAAAGCTACAGACATATTTTACCTGGATTTTAGCAGAAGCTTTTCATACAATTCTATATATGAATCTAATCCACCAGCTAATCACTAAATTTATTATGAGGTGAGCTACTTGACTGGATTAAACTCCAGTGTGTGAGTTGATTTGGTTTAGAGTGGAAAGACCGGTGGAATTTAGTAAGAGAAACAGGTCCACTTGGTGATGGCTGTCCCTCACTGCTCTTGCCCCTTGTATGGAGATTTAAGAGAAGAAGATCAGCTATGGGTGAAATTTCACTTTTCTGCTGTCCTATTAGTATTCTTCCATGGAGGCATTAGAACATTTTCCTGTGAGCAAAATTAATGTACAGGTCTTGATTTTTGAGAAGCCATAATTTTTTGTTTTCAGTAGCAAAACCTACTTGTATTGAAACAGCTGGCACCTGCTTACAGAGTAATGATTTTAAGGGGGGAAAAAAGAAGGAAAAAACATACTAGAAAGACTTTTAAATAGTTTTTTATTTTTATTGTTCTGATCACTCCATTTTTTGTGTTGCAGTTTTTCACTTTTCTCAGTGGGTCTCTCATATGCGTATTTAGTGGTCATAGCTATGGTGGGTGTAGCAGAAAAACATAAATGAAACTAAGCATACTTAACAAAGCTCTTCCAAGACTATTGGACCATTTACGGATTCATTAAGCCAGTGGAGATACAAGGCAGGACATTGTGGTTTTGGTATGTGATCCTTTCAATCTTAGAGATGTGAAAGCGTTTACAGAGGTTCCAGTTGCATTATTCCTGCTCTTCGCCCATGCTTTCAAGAACTGCAAAGATCAACACATTTCCATAGATTCATAGTTTCCTCATGTCAATAGGCTGTACCTCTCTTGATGATATTTGGAGATAGAAATGGCAAACCTTACTGTAATCTCCATGAATTTCTGTGGATTGTTCGATGATTCACTAAACTGTTTCCTCTCCTCCTTCTGCTAGATTTCCTTGGTTTTTGGCTGACCAGGTAATGTTTTCCTACAGCATGGCTGAACTGCTCATTGAGCTCTTCTTTCAGACCAGATGGGACAATTTCAACTTTCTACCTATATAATTCACAACAGTCACTGGTGAAAATCATAACCATTTGAATGGGATTAAGGTATTTTTCTTCATGTGTTAAACATATATTCCATGCTCCTTTGGGTTCAGATTCTACATAGTTTACCTATCAAAAGTATATCTCAGCCATAAATCTGTCCTTACTACCAATTTCCTGCAATGCACAGTAATTAATTATGTCATGTTATGTCTGTTCCTGAGATTATGATAAAAAGAGATTTCAAAAGTGGTAAATTCTTTAAATCATCAGTGCAGTGTTTCTTTTTGTATTAAGGAATGACATATGGAAATGAAACACGCTGAAGTGTGCTACAGACTCATTGTGTATTTGCACATAAGGTGCTTAAGGATGTATATTCTCAGGTTTTCACAGTATGTTTGAAGAGAGGAATCAGATGGGAGCAAAAATAAAAATCAGTTTGGCTTCCATTTCTGACAGCCAATTCCTCCCCTAATACTTTTGTCTTTAATAACATGGCAGGGATTTTTTCAGTTTCAGGGTACGGCTACCACTGAGAATTTTGCTCCTTACATGTGCTTGAACCCTTTTGACCCCAAAGCACTTGTTTACTACTGTTCAGTTGTCTTCGTATTGATAGGTCAAGAAAAACCCCACAGAACATGCAAAATCTGGGAAAAAAGTGTGGATTACATAATAGTCTGCAACCTGCTGAAGATGGCCACCAGTACTAAGACTAAAGGGATCTGGAGACACTGTCCTGTACAACCTCCTATAATGGTCCTTCTTATGTGATGGGATTGATTCTGGGCTTATGTGTTGTGAACATAATCCCTGCAGGAGAAATACTTTCTGATAGCAAGACTTGGCAGAAAAATAACCTCTCACTCACCTGTAGAATTATTAAACAAGTCCTCAGTCTTATTTATTGCTGTCACCCACACTGCTCCTTCTTCCTGTTTTTCAACTGGCAAATAGACCTTTCTCCAGAACATGAGCCTTGCAATTCTTTTTAGTGTGGAAGCACAAATGTTTTATTCAGTTCTTATATCTTTGCCCAGAGCACAAAGCAAGTCCTTAATAATTTAGTCTTACAGATGACTCAGAATCATCATATCCTGGGCTTAGTCTTAAACCATAGCTATTCATGGACTGAACTTAGTATTATGGCTTTTAAATTCATGACTTTGGGAGCAGACAGTACTTATAAAAGCACATCGTATATATTTCTTGTGCTAAATGTCAAACTATTAAGGTTTATATTTCCTAACTTTTCCGAAGATTAGAGGAAATACAACTTAGTTGCTGTACTTCACAGAGCTTGAGAAAAGCTTGAGAATAGTTTTTTTTGATTTCAGCCTCTCTGTTGCTGTCTTCATAATGCTGCAAGAAAATTACTTCAAAGTACTTTTTAACAGTCATTCTTGGATACATAGCAATTACTGTTATGCATTTTATGCAACCATTCTATAGCACTTTGGTGTATGCCCCTGCTATGGGGTCTAGGAGTCAGTTTCAAAGTTTCATCAGAAAGCATCGTTCTTCAACAGTTGCTTTGCCAGAAAGATTTTTTAACAGATAATTCATTCTTTTCTAGCATAAATCTCTAACCATAATCCAGTCTGTAGTCAC
Organism: Corvus hawaiiensis; assembly: GCF_020740725.1. NCBI lineage: Eukaryota > Metazoa > Chordata > Aves > Passeriformes > Corvidae > Corvus > Corvus hawaiiensis. The sequence continues at coordinate 41,942,768 of NC_063255.1, read as the reverse complement.
CTGGGGAATGCATAAAAAACATAGGGCTTAAAATATGCAACTTTTTCACTTGAATGACACATCTCTCAATTGAATGATATATCTATTTCACCTGACCTCAGGTAGTGATCTATTTATGCTGAGAAGCCTGAAGAATCTTCTTTTTTTCTTACCACATGTCCATGCAGACATTACTCTCATCATATTTTTAGAAATATCCTGAAGTGTCTACTTAATCTCATTGGACTTATAAAAATTAGCAATTTTAATTATTAGTCATTCAGCACTTTGCAAGTGTTAACAAGTGAATGAAGTTCTACAGGTCAATAATATGTCAGATCTAAAAGTGGGAAAAATGCTATTAAAGAAAAAGTAGTCAGTTTGGTGGCAAAATCCTGGAGGATTACGGGTGTTGTCTTTGATTTGTTCTTTATCTTGACATGCCTTGTAGATGAACTGTAGCAAGATTACAATCATGATCATTCGCCAGAGCCTCAGTCTTTGGTGAACAGCAAATTTTAACGTCATGTATTCACATCCTGCAGAAATCAATCCTGTTTAATCCTTCTATTGCATACTTACAAATCTTAGGACAACCTATGTGTTTTAATATCACTGCATGCTCACGAAATCAAAACCAAGTGAATTAAGAAAGGCTGTTTAAAAATTAAACTCCTGTTTAGCTTGTCACCTTGCAAACGAAGGTGAATGTTCATAAGCATGACAGTGGGAAGTCTAATGTAAATGTAGCTGAAGTAAAGGAGAAATACAAAGAGAGAGGTTACTTTATTCAAGTCATCTTTCTCTATTTGTGTAGGTATGAAACAACCACGTATGAAGAGAAGTAACTAATGTAAGCCTCTTAGTAGGTAGTATAACGTTCATAAAGTGTCTGATGAAAGACAGAGAGAGTATAGCCAGGCACTGATTTTAGCTATGCATATGACTGACATGACTCAAATACCTGGGGTTAGAACAAGCCTGGATTTTTTTTTTTTTTTGCTTAACTTTTGATGACTGAATTCTGTTTTTCCAGTATACTTCTGCTTGCAGTCTGTCAAAAAGAGTGCTCAGAGTATGATGATGTCTTTTTGATCACCAGAAGCTTGACTTTCTGAAATTTTATGTGACTAAATGATGAAAGGAATGATTTTGTTTTGAAATCAAGAAACTATTTATTAGCTAAGTCTTGCATAGGATTTTGGTTTGTAGCACAGGTTGAGATTTTGCTTCAGTGGACACCGAAACTAATTATAGCTCTTATTTGGAAAGAAGAAAACTAACAAACCTATAAGCCTACCTTCCCTATCAGGTCAGGCTGAGAGGCAAAGGAAGACTGAATGTACAGAACTGGAATCATCCCATCTCTTCTTCAATGAGAAAGTCAAAGAAATGTCACAGGATGTGGCTGGCACTCAAAAGTGAATCTGAAGAACAAAACCAACAAATATCCACTACTTAAGCCAGGTCTAAGATGTGATGCCTGTGGTACAGGGTACATAATCCAAACTGATCAGTGGGTAAAGCAATATACAGATATTAAAGTGATGTAATAGATAACCCAGCAATATGCACATGCTGCTTTCCTAAGAGCATGGATTGCCACTAAATAAAATTGCTTGTGAATTTTCTGTAGGTGGTGTGGTCCAGCATTAATCTTATCTGACCCCAGACAAGTTCAATGTTAGGATCCTTGTAGAGTTGTCAGCACAACGTGTTAATCAGGCACGTGAAGTGCTGCCTTATGCTGTTCATATTTATTCAAGCATGGAGGTGTACAGTATGGTAACCAACAATTACTCAAACAAATATGTTTTGTCCCTCAGAGATTTTTTTTTGTTATAAGTTGTCCCCATAGAAACATCTTTCCTTATTTTTTTGTCAAATCTTTCCTTATTGATCTCCAAAAAGCTCATAAATTTAGTTCCATTTTATTATCTCAGTTGCACAGTAATGAAGCACCAGCTGCATGCAACCCTGCTAGTATTTATAACTTCTTGTGCAGCAGTAGGTGTGTAATTTTTTTATTTCTTTATGAAAGACAAACTTAAGTTAGTAACATACTGTCTGAGGGTCTACTACATTTTTCTTACTGTTGCTGTTGTATCCTTAGACTGTGTTCACCAAGCTTTACTCATTTTTCTGTGTATTGCTCAAGAGCAGAGTAGCAGAGGTCTGGTGTCCTAAAGGTCTGGGTCTTTTCCAACCTAAACAATTCTCTGATTTTATGTTTATAAAACGAAACTGAGTGTAGCTGGTGGGTACACTGTGTCATCCCCAAGTCAAGAAGCTAGACCGTACTTTTCCTTTCCTGTGTACAGAAGCATAAATATCTTTTGAGAACACAATTTTAAATGCTAATAAGTTATACTTATGTCTCTTAAAATGGAATCAATCAAAAAACATCTTGAGGTGATGCCAGAAGCAAGCTGAGTGACAAAGAGTCTGATATTCTTCCTGTGGCCTTTCCAGGAGAAAGAGTCAAACCAAGAGCTTAAATGAATATCTTTAAAATAGTATGTCTCTGTTTATTAATATTTATTTTACAGTTTTTTATAGTAATCTTTTAGAAGACAGTTTTTATTTTGAAGGAAAAGTGAAATATTCTTATTATATTAGAACTAATATTAGCATATTTCTTGGTTATCCCTGGAAAGCTGATATTAGATATTGACTTAGATCAAATAAAAGTAGGCTTGGTGGCAAAGTTTAGATAATGATCTTATGACCCCATTTCATATTAAGGCAACAAAATTCAGCACCATACAAGATTTCATCTGTACATCCTGATTATTCAGGACACTGGTTACTTTCTGTGAATTTTGTATCTCCTTTAGATGTTGGAAGTACAATTTAGCTGCCTAATCAAAGGTGTGTATATATATATACACACATATATGTATATGTACATATATATGTAAGTCATACATATGTAGTATATCCTCATCTAGGATTCAGTCCTTGTTCATCACAGCAAATGATTACATGATGTGTGACTAAGAAGAAGAGGTTAAACCTGGAATACTTTATTTTTGTGCTGGCAAATCTTACTTTCTGCAGATGAAATAGCAAAGGAAATGATACAAAGAACTGACTGCTTCCTCTACCTTTAGTTCAGTTGGAGGTGTGGTCAGAGTCGCTCTCTTTTGCAAATTTTACATCTTCTTTGGAAGATGTAAAAAGTGCCTGCAACTCCCAAAGTTGCAGTTTTTCTTCCTAACTCACTGTTTTGCTTGACAGATAGACTTAGTTGTTTTTCATTTTTCCAGAGTGAAGGGCTGCTGACATACATCATTCCATTTGTATTGTTTTACTTCCCTCTTCCTTTTTTTTTTTTGGAGGATAAATAAATAACCAGGCACTGATGTAGGAAAGAAATTAAAAGGGCACTGCAATTTGCTGCTATGTGCCTTGCTTCTCATTTTCTAACAATCCAATGAGCTGACTTGTTTTCGCGTTTCCTTGAATACACATTATAACCAAAATCTGATACTCTTTAATACATCAAAGAATTCATCTTCCCATGCATTAAAGGAAAAAGTCTCCCTGCCAACTGGGATTTGGACGTGCATGCTTGTGTATATATGTACATGTGTGCAGTTAAGTCTTTTCAGAATTGTTTAGAAGTTGACAGTTACTATTGTATATTAACTTACACTTACCCACTTTTTCTTACTTTCACCCAAATGACTGTATGGGTAATTGGAAATGCATCTGCATAAAATCAGAGCGATCCCTGAATGAGAAGGAGTGTCAAGGAGCATATAAATTCGGAAACACAGCTAGTCTTTATCTGAGAAAAAAAAAATCAGTGTTCTCCCTCAAATATTTTTTTAATCCATTTTTGCTCTAGCCAATAAATTTTTCAGTTATCCAAGCATTAAATATCTGAACACTTAGATTTTATTAAGCATGAAACAAACCTCAGATTAATTGAATTCTGACAAACCTTAGGAAATTACAGCTGTTGCTTATAAAAGGAATAGTTCAAATAAACAAATATTTCTTTTTAGATGGTTTACAAACTTAAAATCACTTCTTTCTCTGTCTTTCTTTCTCTTTCTTCCTTGTCTCCTGCTTTCATTCTTCCCCTCCTCCTTCCTCATTCCTTCTTTCTTTTCTTCATCCCTGTTTTCCTTTTCTTTCTTTTCTTTCTTTTCTTTCTTTTCTTTTCTTTTCTTTTCTTTTCTTTTCTTTTCTTTTCTTTTCTTTTCTTTTCTTTTCTTTTCTTTTCTTTTCTTTTCTTTTCTTTTCTTTTCTTTTCTTTTCTTTTCTTTTCTTTTCTTTTCTTTTCTTTTCTTTTCTTTCTTTTCTTTTCTTTCTTTTCTTTCTTCTTGGAATGTATTTTATCGTCTGTCAGTTTTGCCCTATGATATGTCCTCTTAAATTGGATCTGTAAGCCCTTCATAAAGTTTAATAAATCTTCAGCATTTCACCCTAAGGAAATTATATTAAAAACCTTCAAATGTGAAGTTGGGCCTGCAGACGCACAGCACTGGGAATTATATCACCATAATCAGCTTGTAATGAAAGCCTCTGTCGCTGTTCTCTCCCAATCATAATCTGCCTGTCTTTATGAAAAAAGGGGGGTTTGTCTGGGTTCATCTGCAAGCTTTAATTGGAAGATGTCTTCATTTCATTCCAGCCTACTGGGATAATAACTCAGCCCCATGTTTAAACACAGGCCCTTGCTGCTGATATTTTTTCATTTAGTAAAGCATGTCTCTTTAAATGATTTAGCAAATCACCATGAATGCCAAGGCGGGATGATTGGCAGCTCATTGCTGGTGCACCATTTGCATGACATTTGTTCTTCAGCCCGGAAAGCTGCGGCAGGTAAACAAGCAGGCCCTGTACCGACTCCCTGTGAGTCCTTCCCTGTTTATTTTCTCATAATCAAATGACATTTATGGAGAGGCAAATGCAGCTGCACATATATGGAAAAAAAATGCAATCAGGCCAAACATGATGACTTCATTCAGGTGATATTTTGATTAGAGAAAGGACAGCTTTATGGCATAGAGTTTCTTGCAAGTGAAGTCAGTCAAATTCCATTTTACAATCTCTATTTTTAATATAAATATTAGGTTCAAATAATTCATTGCATCCAATGGCACGGTCAATGTTACAATGATGTGCAAATTTCTTAAAATTCCTACTTCCAAGAAATTTTTAATTTCCTGAAGTTTTGTTCTGCTCTCTTCTGAGTCATATTTTTTGTAAGGGTCAGATCTCTCTTTCTATATGTAAAGCTGTTCTGTTGTGTGACTGGAGCTTTTTCCTTAAAGAGACTTCAGAGAGGAAAGTTTTTCTGAAGTTAAAAGTTTTAAACTTATTTACTAGCATGTCATGGTGTCAAGAAACATGGAAGAAAACAAATTGAAAGGTTTAAAAATGTATATAACATATAATGTATATTGCATCATATGGTACTTGTACAGCAACTGATAGTATTCTTCTAATACACAAGTTTCACTTCAATTTCAAAGGCTGTTTGAGAACAGAAGTAAAAATGGCAATTACTGAGCAAGGAAGGGGTGTGTACTGTGAGGAGTTTGTAGCTACCTTGAGTGGCTACACTGTTTTTCAGTTATTCTTCAGGAAGTATATTCTCATCTGTTTGCTGAAGGAGACAGCCCTTCTTCATGCTGTCTGAAGAAGATTTTCTGTAAGAGAAACCATGAAATTTGAGAGTCTTTGGTAGCTGTGTAAAATGGGAAAGTAGAATCGTGTAGTCCCCACAAAGCTCGATCCAGGAAAGTTCAGAGCAGAGGGCAGGATTTTTACCCACCTGTCATACCAGTCTTTTTTGAAAAAATACTCAAATAACATAAGGCAGGTAGGTGTACATGGAGGGAAGAGCTATGGTCTGTATTTAATAAGGTGTTAAGTGTTAGAAAAATCTGTTGACAAAGGTCCCACAGAGAGGGGTCCTACAAAGATGGGGCTCAGCATGCTGTGAAAATCTGGCCAAAGAATAAGAGAAAAAATTGCTTTGGCAGAGAGGAGAGCAAGTAGGTTCCATGGAGTTGTCTTAACCATATCTTTTCCCAGTAGCAGTTGTACTCATACATTTTCATGTTGGGTCTTTGTCCAGTTTTTTGGAAAGACACACACTTCCAGCTCTGAAACAACACAGATGTATTGTTATTTCATGATGCAGGGCTTTGTCTCCCTGAAGAGACGGGTGTTTATTTCATAAGTCTTTAAGTAATCTGTAGAAAGCATTCAAAATCAGACTTACTAATTGGTCTGATAGAGTTTCTTCTACTGCAAGAGTGTGCTTGGGGTCCTCACACAGAGCAGGGTACAACTGCTTAGGCACTTGCTGTGCACCTCAGACTTATACAGAACAACTGAGTTCAGTGTGAGAAAACACAATATACGGAGTGCAGCCTGAACTCGAAAGGAATCACTAATGTGGCTCAAGAAATTGCTGGACCGGGTAACTGGTGGAAAGCTGAAATAACAATTGTGCAGAGGTAATTGGGCCTGCAATTGGAGCTGAGCTGAGAGAGAGGAACAGGAAATATTGCCTTTCAACTTGGTAGCTGGGAAACTGTGAAGGAAAGAGTGAAGGGACATACAGAGAAGCAGATGTGACAATAAAACTGATGGATCAGGGAGTCATTTGGAGAGTCTGGCTCTGTCCTACCCAATGCTGAGAAGGTAATTCAGTCTCAGAGGCTGAGAGGAATAAGGATGATAAGACTCACTGCTTGAAGGAGATGTGGCTTGGGAGACCAAACGTCATGCATCTCTGGTTGTTGCCAAAGGGAGACTGCAAAATCAGAGAGCAGGGAAGGTAAGAAAAATTAATTTAGAATTGCCAATACGTGCTAGCTATGGTCATTTGAAGTCAGTGGAGGCAGTCTAATGAGTGGGATTCTCAGGGAGCCGGGAAAACAAGGACCTTCTTGCCTGCTTTTATGCATTTATGCATTGAGGTAAGTTGCCATGTTTCCAAACATATTCAATAATGTGCTCTTTTGAAAATCTCAATATAGGAGTTACAACATCATTAGACCTAAAAAAAAAAAAATCACTCCTGTTTATGACTCTTTTAAAAAACATAACACATAATATCTATTCTTCTTCTTTTTATCATTCCGATTTTGAATTTTAGGCAGAAAAAAACCCCATGCTTCATGTACCTATTATCAAATTGAGGTAGAGGTTGTCTAATTTACTTCTCCTAGTTGCTTTACTAGAAACCTGATGGTGCACATGATTTTAATTGCTAATACTTTCTTCCTTTTTAATTCATTACTCTAAGCAGAATTATGTGAATAGTTGTGAAAGGAGATTCATCTAAAATAAGGATAAGAGCCTACAAATTACCACTGCTTAAGGATATCTTCAAGATGTGGAAATATGAAGGCACTTTGCAAAATTAGTAAGTTAAAAGATAAAAATTCCACCCCCACAGCCTCTTTATACCACTTCACCTCACACCAGTGTCACGAAAACATAATTTCTGGAAAAATCTCTTCATACAGGAAATCTGTCCAGCAGCTTCCAATGTGGCTCTTAATGATTTCAGTACAGGGGTCAGAAGGATACTGCAGAAACTGTTCAAGTTACCTTTTTTTTCTATTAGCCTTGACTGTGATGAGCAGAAAAATCTTACAGGCAGCTGAACAAGCATCAACTTGGTATCTGACAAGACTGACAAGATGGTCTCCATGGACCTGTTTTACTCACTATGTGAATTCACTTTGCCTTCTCAGGTTGAACTCTAGAGCATCAAAAGATCATTATTATTGTTGCTTGCTAGGTGAATGAATGCGTTATTCTCAGAGATATTTGGAGAATGGCAGCTGCTTGTAGCTATTCATCCATTCACATGTGCACAGGGTCTGCTATTTGCTATTTATTATTATTAAAAACTACATCACTTGGCCAGGGAAGAGAAAAATACTTCTAACATTAGGGATATACACAGTGGCACTCATGCACATATTAAACAGCATGCAAGCACCCCATAGTTTCAGTTCTGTTTGTTCAGACCACACAGCAAACAGATATTCGGAAGTCACTCGCTAAAAGGCTGGGAGCTGCATGTGTGCTGCACAGTAACTGCTGGAAAAGAATTGGCCATGTTCTATAGGAGGAATGCACACCTTGAGCCACTGCCAAGTCAAAGTGTCTATAATGTTGTATAGGATTGTCCATGTACAGTTTTGGATCGAATTCAAAGACCTTTCAAATATGACAGATAAATGGATTATCAAATGTTTTCAGTTCTGCTTAGATGATCAAAGTGATGTGCAGAGTTGGTCAAAACTTCTCCAGAGCTTGAGGCAGGAAGAAGGGGAGGATGAAAAAAGGCTAGAGGAAAGGAATAAAAGTAGAGTTGAAAGGGAAGGGGAGAGGGAAAGGGAAAAGGAGGAAGGGGGACAGGAGAAACTGGGAGAGAAAGCAGGAAGAAAGAGAAAGGGGAAATGGAAATGAAAATGGGAAAAGGAAAGGAAAAGGGAAAGGCAAAATAATAGATGCATCTTCAAAGATTACTATTTCCCCCTTTTCTCTAATGAAAACAGGATTGTTCTCTGCAAGTTTTATGAGGAACAGTACAATCCCACACTTCTTTAATCTTTGTGGACTCTTAAGTTCAGAAACCTTAAAAAACGACACTACAAAATGAATTTCAAAGAAGGTTGTTTAAAGACACTGATTCATAAAGAAGTAACTTTAAAATAATTCAGTATTTAGTTTAAGAATCATTAATCAAGGTGACTGGTTTTTTGCAACTGGAATTCTTTTCACTCAAAGGATCCATCTTCCCCCCAAATCTGTGTATTTGAATAATTTTCAGTGTCTCTATATTTAGTTAAAACAGTGCCATCAGGATTTAGTATAAGCTGATTTGTATGAATTTTCAATGAGTATAGAAAGAAGTGGACAAGCTCTCACAATATAAGCAACTGAAAAAATACAAGTATATCTGTACTGCTAGACATTATTGCAAAAGTTATGAAAATGGAATTTAATGATCAGAAATTTCTACTTTAACTATACAAAATAACAGCAATACATTTTCTACTCTAATTTTTTTAATAATAATTTCATTCTCAGCATGAAATTTTGCATTCTACAAGGTATCTTGGCTTCTTAACATTTTCATATTTAAAAAACCAAAGTGATTCAGTGCTCACAATTTTTGAAAGCAGTGGATGATCATATGCAGAAATTAAAGGGATAGTAATCAAAAATTTTAGAACAGTCATTATTTCTTTTGGAAAGATATTTGAAAGTAAAGGGGTTTGATAATTTTATCACATAGAAAAATATCCCAGGGTCCAGTTCCAGCTGGAATTCTTTTGACTCTTTTATTTGGCTAAAAATCATATTGAAACAAAAAGTATTCATAGTCTGCCAACAACTCATATTCTTTTGATAGAGATACTAGATGCATTTCAGACATTTCACAGAGTACAAGGGCATATATCCCTTTTAGAATAATTTGAGCACAAGACAGAGCACCGAGGAGATTGGCAGTGACACTGTCTAGTCTGATTTGTTCATAGCATATAAAGCTGCTCAGCGATGAAATATTTTTTTAATTGAAAAAAATTATCAGACAAAAGATTCATCATTTTTTATGCATTTTTAACCAAACTGTCTGAAACATAAAAAATAGACTTTGGCAGGATAATACTTCAAAAGCATATCACAGCATGTCTAGTAATGGCATTATCTAAAACATGAAAAAATTCTGGTACAGTCCCCACACCCTGGATAGGTACTTTAAGACATTTCTTCTGAAGCATGTTTCTCTCAGTTTCTTATAATGGAGCTGCTCTATTTGCCTAACAAAATAAAGATTGAAAGAAGAAGGCACTTGTTTCTTCAGCCGTTAGTCCACTAGCAGGTTTTACATTCAATTACCCTGTTGTCATGTCCCATCCCACCATGCCTCTTCCTGTCCACGCTGGTTTTGATTCTGTGGTCATTAATTTACATGGATCAAAATGGTTTTAATTGAGAGGACTGAGGACCCTCTTTGCCTTTTCATGCCTTATACACAGCATCAAGAGATTAAAGTCCAGATCAAGCAGCTGCATTTGGGTAGCCAATGCTGAAGACCTTCAATGGTCAGTGGCAAAGCAGAGCCTGGGATCCAAGCCTCAGCAGTGAGCTATCTGTTGTCACTTTCTCTCATACCCTGAAGAGTATGGGTTTCATTAATTAATGAGCAACAAAATGTTTGACATTTTGCAGCAGTTTAGAATATGTCAGTGATCTTTCTCCTCTGTGATATGTGTTTGACCCTCCCTTGTTTCAAAGAGAGTGTGTGAAATGCAACACATAACCTTTGTTCAGTCATTTATTTTCTTTTTCACTACATCTTCAGCCACAGTTGGCCCATACTTTCTATTTTATTAATTCAGTATGAATATTTAGAAAGCAATATATACTTGACTATCATGTCACTTGCTTTTAATGTTCCTGTTTGAAACCATTATGTAGATGTCATATTCTATATACGTAGAGGAGCAAAATCAAATAGAGATTTTGTTACCTTCTGACTAAGAAAACTCTGTCAGAATCACCTTAAACTCTCTCTGTCTCCCTTTGAATCATTGTAACAAAGTTCAGAAAGGGAAGATAAAAGAGTAACAGCGAAAAATTCTTTATCACCAGAACTGTAATGAATAAGAAAGTTAATTCAAAATATGTGCAATAAAGAAAAAAACTCTGTAACGAACCTGTAGAGACCTTTGAATTCTTGAGTAAAAAGTAGGGTGTGAAGACAGAAAGTGCCAAAATACAAAGATTCAAGAGGCTAGAGGGCAACTTGTAGAAAATGAGTAGGGTTACATGGTATATGTAACACTAAGCAATTATCTGTTAAATACAATAAATGTTCATGACAACTCTCAGACAAATAGAAGATATGAAGTTTGTTCCACACAGAATTAAATCAATGGCAAAGCATCAAACAACCTTGATTGCAGTCTTGTCTTTGTGTCTATCTGAATGATGTTCACCATGTTCCAACAGTGTCAAGAGCTCATGTTCTTGTTCAGTTTTGGAGTGCTCCGGTCCACCAAAAGAGCTGAGACACATGTGAGGACTGTATAGCAGAATTCACTAACATGACCAAGGCAACTATATTTAAGGTTTCAGGAGACAAAACTTATTCCTTTCTTTAAAGTACAGGCTGCTGGGAATGATAATACCGCAATAACAAATCGAGAAAACAATGGTTATGAGCCCACCAGTATCTTTTTAAAAGGATTTTTTGTAAATTATTATTCTAAGTCTAAATTGTTTAGTAGTTTGGGGAACAAATTTTTAACTCTTCTGTTCATTCCCTAGAAGCATCAGGTCTACATATTGGAGGGTTTTAATTATAAAACAGAACTCATTCAAAAAGAGTTCTGTTCAGGTTGTGAATGAATTGAAGGTTAGGATCAAATAATAAATATTTTCTAGATGTACAACAAAAGAAAGAAGTACACCATCATAGGCAAGCCTGTTCAAGCTGGTTGACATCTCTGGGCTTCTGAACTCCTTGTGGCCAGACGCTTAGGCAAATGCCATCACAAGTTTGGCAGCTGTAACTACACCATTTTTCCAGGGTGTTGTTTCAACATCTGTTCAGTGTATGCCATGACACTTGGGGCCTGGTCGGAGTTCTGCACCCCGTGGGGTCTTTGGCATTCTCACCTCCCCCAGAACACAGTAGCCTGCACGGGCCCCCAGCAAGGCCTGTCGGCCCTCAGCCGTCCAGCTGAATGCCCTGCACCAGGTGTTGACAGCAGCTTTCCTAGGGTTTTGCCTCTCTGCATGCTGGGCACAGCTTAGGGACATGGCAGCACAAATACGGGCTGGTGTATGTCTGGACAGCATGTGTAAGACAGGTAGAGGATGCTGGAATAAGAGGTAGGGAGGAGGATAAGGATTGGAGGACAAAATTTAGAGAGGAATATGGATGTGGCAGGTGTACCATCTAATCACAGTTATGTACTGCTATCTCGTAAATTCATTGCTGTAAATACCTGTGCGTTTGCAGTTTCAGTAATAATATATTGCTCCTTGGTGATTGCTTATTCTCAGGAGTAGCCATAGCATGAAGCAGCTGGTCAGCAATGGCAGCTTATATCCAAAAATAAGCAATTACTACTGATGAAGATGACCACTGGTCAGAAGTTGTGAACAGCTCCTATATCCCCGTAGATGATGGATACTGACAGATTGATCCAAGTAGCAATTAATCACTGCCTTGAGCTAGGCAACACTGATTTCACCAATAGAAATTTACTCCTAAGAATCAAATACTTCTCCCTGGAATTTCCTGTAATTCAATATTTTCTGCATACGTGCTCCTTTCTGAGCACCCACCAAATGCCTTGGTAACATGCTGATGCCATTGACTTGCCCAGTCTTTCTGGCTGTCTGGCAGAGCCATTTAAGCTAACCTGTGCTGCTTTGCTGTAAAATGGACTGGAAGCACTCATGCAGTTAGTTACTAGGTAACAGCTGTGAGGATGCAAGAATCAGCTTCCCAAATTGTTTTCATATACAAGTCTTCTGGGTAAAAGGTTTGGGCCATTCCCAAGAAAGCTGATTTAAGTCTTGAGGTCTGAGTGCTGTGCTGATTTACTTCACTGGTGACTGTAATTACCCTGTGCTCAAGTTCCCAGTTATCATTTTTGTTTCAAGAGCATTTGCTGTGTGGATGCTTTGAGTAGTTAGCCTTAAATTTCAGTTCATTGACATAATGTCACTATACAAAAATACCTGTGCATTTGTCCTGAAATTCCCCCTGCTCAGACCAATAATGCCATTTAGTTTCAGCATTTTAATTCAACAATTACAACAGCTCTTCCCAACTGCACTTCAGAGACAAAGCCACTTGCACATACCTAAACTGTACGTCCACACAGCAGATCTCTTTCCTTGCAATATTTTTATCCTTATTGTCTTAATGACACAGACCACTGGTTCATACAGCTTTATGCATTCCAACTCTGTATCATGTTAATTTATTTTAATGGAAAGAAGACATGAATTCTGTTAAATAAAAACTTTGTTCTGTAAGCTTACACTTTTCACTCTAACATTCAACTATGCCTAAAGGACGGAAATGTTTCATTTATTTTATAGAAAAATAACATTAAGCAACAGAATTTATCCTGCAGGACAGGAAGAATTTTAAAATGCTGAGTCTGTAATGTCTCTATGGTGTTTCTACAATGAAAATATGAGTGACTGCTTTCTGCCAAAACTTTGATATTGTTTTCTATTGATAAGAATATAAACCAATGAGAAACAATTGAAAAAATTATTGAATAGACAATTCTCCTGCTATTGATTCCAATCATTATCAGATTATATATATGGAATACTAATGAATCAATTTATTTATTAATCCAAGATGAATTGAAATTATTCGGAATTTGCTAGGTATGCCTTTGTCCTTTTTGAGAGAAAAAAGAGGCGAGGTATGTCAGACTATGAGAAATTCTAAGTAACACAATCTCTATGTGTTTTTTGTTATTTTCTCTGTTCTTGCCATAGTGTTGACCAGGTGTCATTTCCAGTATATTATGCTACACAAGCACCCCTTTTCACATCAGGTTTCTTTCAATGCTGAAAGGAAGTTACACTGATTTTCAATGTACCTAGTATCTATGGACAAAATGGGAAATGAAATCTCTCCCTCCCTCTTTGTCTACCCATGTGACACTTCACCTCTTTTGATTATGGCCCAGATAATAGGTGAAGCCTTGCTTGTTCCTGTTGGAGCAATTACAAGGTGGTTCGATTATCCTGGGTATGAAAGGTTCAGGGTAGAAACAGAAACCTACTCCTCATTTCTCTGACATGAGGTGCTATCACAGAACCACACAATCACAGAATGATTTGGGTTGAACTCCAACTCCCCTGCCAGGGGCAGGGACACCTTTCACTAAAACAGGTTGCTTAGAGCCCCATCCAGCCTGGCCTTGAACCAGGGATGGGACATCCACAGATATTCCAGTATCTCCTGACCATCATAGGAAAATATTTCTTCCCAATATCAAATCTAAACCTGCTCTCTTTCAGTCAGAAGACATTCCCTCTTGTCCTGTCACTACATGCTCTTGTAAAGAGTCTCTCTCCATCTTTCTTTAGGTTCCCTTCAGGTACTGGAAGGCCACAATTAGGTCACCCCAAAGCCTTCTCTTCTCCAGGATGAATACCAGTTCTCCCAGCATTTCCTCACAGGAGAGGTTCTTCATTCCTCTAATTAACTTGGTGACCTCCTCTAGACTTGGTCCAACAGGTCCATGTCCTTCCTGTTCTGGGGACCCCAGATCTGGATGCAGCACTGCAGGTGGGGTCTCACCAGAGCAGAGCAGAGGGGCAGAATCCCCTCCCTCGCCCTGCTGCCCACTCTGCTTTGGATGCAGCCCAGGGTACAATTGGCTTTCTGCTGGGTCTTGTCCAGCCTCTCACCCACCAGAATCCCCAAACCCTTCTTGGTAGGGTTGCTCTCAATCTGTTCTCTGCCCATCCTGTATTTGCTTGTGAGATTGCCTTGACATAGGTACAACACCTTGCACTTCGATTTGTTGAACTTCATGACATTCAGGAATGTCAACTGCACCGCTCAACTTGGTGTCATCTGCAAACTTGCTCAGGGTGCATGTAATCCCTCTGCCTATGTCATTGAGGAAGACATGGAATAACACTGGTCTGAATATGGACTGCCAAGGCCCCCCAGATGTAACAGATTTCCATTCAGACATTGAGCTCTTGACCATTACCCTCAGGACATGACCATTCCTTATTTGTTGAACAGTCTACCTACCAAATCCATCTCTTTCCAGTTTAGTGAGAAGGATGTTGTGGGCGACCATGTCAAACTCCTCACAGAAATCAAGATAAATGACATCTGTAGCCCTTCCCTTTTCCAGTGATGGAACCACTCCATCATAGAAGGCCACTGGGTTGGTCAGGTGGGACTTGCCCTTGGTGAAGTCATGCTGTGTGTCCTGAATCACCTCCCTGTCCTCCACGTGCCTGAGCACAGCTTCTAGGATAATCTGTTCCAGGTTTTTCCCAGACACAAAGAGAAGGATGACAAGTCAGTAGTTCCCAGGGTCCTCCTTTCTACATTTTTTGAGCTGGATACCATGTTTCCCTTTTCCTAGTCCCTTGGAACTTCACCTGACTGCCATGATTTTTCAAATGTCGTGAAGAATGGCTTGGCAGCTACCTCAGCCAATTCCCTCATAACTTTGGGATGCATCTCATTGGATCACTTACACTTACGTACGTTCAGCTTCCTCAGATGGTCATGAACCTGATCTTTACTTACAGTGGGAGGGACTTTGCTCTCCCTGTTCCCATCCTGCTGACCATCCACTTGAGGTGTGTGGGAAGAAAGGTTTCCAGTGCAAACTGATGTAAAAACATTGTTGAGTACTTCAGCCTTTTCCTTGTCTATAGTTACCAGTTTTTCACTCATGTTCATCAATGTGGTTATGACTTGTTTGACCTTCTTGCTATAGCTGATAAACGTTCAGAAGCCTTTCTTATTGTTCTTTGTTTCTCTTGCCAAGATCATCTTTGTGCTTTGGCCTTCCTCACAACTGGATTGTGTCCCTATACTCTTCCAGATTATCTGCCTGTCTTACACTGCCTGTACATTTGCTTCTTGCAGCAGTTCCCTACTTAGCCATGATGGTTCTTGTCTCTTGTCTTCCTTGCCTAATTCCTTATACCTGGGGATCACAATCTCTTGCACCCTATGGAAGGCATCCTCAAAGATCTTTTCCACTCTCTTGTTCCTGAGGCCTGTTTCCCAGGGAGTCCGTTGTAACTGCTTGACTCTGCCTAGCAGGCCGCAGCTCTCTGTGAGCACAACAGGGGTTACCTAGGGCTGTGTGACTAGTTGCATCCCGGAGTCCATTTTGGACAGCCTCGTGATCTGGCTCCAGCAGCTAGCAGCGTTACAATGCAGTGGTGATAAAGGAGGTAGAGAAGGGTCTCCCATGAGGGTGGTAAGATGGCTTTATTCACATCCTGTCCCAGCACCCTCAGAGGCAGAAAGAGAGAGACCTTGTGGTCTGGGTGCGGGGTGGTTTTGTCAGGGGCCCAGGGGCGGTCCCTGGGCAGGATTGGGGTACAGGAGCCAATAGGGAGAAACTGAGGGAGTGGCCAAGGCTAGGGCAGGGAACAGGGAGAACATGGCATCACAGAATCAGGGGGTTAACAGACTACCCACAGGAGTCCTACTGATTAACTCCTTGAAAAGCTGGAAGTGTGCTTTCTTCAAGTTTAGGGTCCAGACTTTACTCTTCTCCTGACCCATATCCCTCAGGACTGTGAACTCCCACAGTTCATGGTCACTGCAGCCTGGACTGCTTCCAATTTTGGCATTCCAGATTGGCTCATATACATTAGTGACTACTAGATTCAGTAGCACATCCAACTAGGGTCACATGTCATTTTTCTGCAGAGGAGTGTGTTGGCAAATTTCTAAATCTTCTCCTGTTCCTGATCAAGTATTTTCTAATCTGCTACTTCTGGAATCACTGAAAACAGCCTCGTCATATACTTGATCCACACAATCATGCTGAATCACTTTTGGCTGTGGTTAGATTAGGATCAAGTGTTTTTGACAAACAATGCTGCTCATTAGATCATGGAAGTTTCTCCCTGGTCCTTAATTTTTAGAGCACTCAAATATATAGAAATGACATTTGGTTGAGCACTAGGCTTTTTTTGGAAAAATAATCCACAGCTTTTGACTTCTTGTGTAGTATAATGTTCCAATGAGATTTTTTCCTACTTTTGTTTTCTGCCTTGCTGCCTGGCTTTCCTTTCTTATTCTCTCTGCATCTCACTTTACTGGAAACAGGACAAAATGCCTTACCATTTAATGAAAATGCAAACAGTTTTGACTGGAGGGAATCTTGGAGGTGTTTGAAGTTAGATGGCAATGCCCACTTTCCAGCACAACTATCTGCTTTCTGCTTTCAGAGGAACAAGGAAGTTAATGTGCTGTGGTGAACACAACATTTTGCGCTTATAAGCCCTTTCTTTGGGAAAAGGGGATGTGGGAGGAGAAAGTATCCACGTGGCTCATTAGTACACCATGAATTAGAAGAATGCCAAGGATTGTGAAGGCATTATGGCACAGAGTTTGGTGTCTTATTAGCCAACACTGCAGACCTAACTAAGAAGCATGCTGGATGTCAAGCAAGAAAAAATGTTGTTAGGTTGACGTGAGTACTTATTCTACTCAATTCATTATTCATCAGGTTTGAAAAAATAATCTGTGGCAATGGCTTGACTAATATTAGCACACTGTTGAGAGAAATGTACAAAATATGTTCTTAAATTGTTCAGCTAAATTGGATTGGTTTTGCTATTATGGAGGTAAAGAGCTAGAGCAAATTAGGTCATGAGAACATTCAGGTTGCTTTGTAAAACAGCAGTGGAGGTATATATGCTAGACTGCATCTGAAACAAAATAATCTCAAAGTTAGTCAAGCTACTGATATGTCTAACTTGAGTGTAAGGCCTCTCAGCATAAAACAATCCCATGAAAAATACTCTTGTATCTGCTAATCACTGAAACTACATCTATGTAGACATACTAAACAGCTTTACAATTTTCAAGCAGGACTTCCTTGCACCCATTAGGTGATAATTTGCAACCTCAGGTCACAGGTCACCCACATCAGTCTATTTTCAAGTGCCTACTAGTATTTTGGTATGTCTAGGCAGTCTTCTGCTCAGTCAGCTTTTCCAACTATTTTAGCAATTAATTCTGAAGACTTTTTAGACCGTGTGTGCTTGTTTTGGCTGAGGTAGAGCTAATTTTCTTCAATGGCTGGTATGGGGCTATGTTTTGGATTTGTGCTATACACAGGTTTGAGATGTCTTTGTTATTGCTAAGCAGGTCTTGCACAGAGAAAAAGCTTTTTCTGCTTTTTGTACTCCATTCTGATGAGGAAGCTGGGGGGTGTATGAGAGGTTGGCAGGAAACATAGCCAAGATGCGTCACCTCAACAGACCAAAGGGATATTCCATATAATAAGACATCGTGCTCAGTAGAGAAAGCTGGGGAATGAAGGAGGAAGGGGTAGACTTTTGGAGTGATAGCGTTTGTCTTCCCGAGTCACTGTTAGGTGTGATGGGGCCCTCCTCTCCTGGAGATGGCTGAACACCTGCCTGCCCATGGGAAGCAGTGAGTGAATTCCTTGTTTTACTTCGCTTGTATGTGGGGCTTTTGCTTTCCCCAATAAACTGTTTTTATCCCAACCTAGGAGTTTTCAAGTTTTACCCTTCCAATTCTCTCCCCCATCCTGTTGACGAAGGAGTGAGTGAGCAGCTGTGTGGGGTTTGGCTGCTGGCTGGAGTTAAACCACAACAATGTTGATGGGAAACTACTCCAGGCCTTTCCTTTCATTTTATAATATACCAAATTTTGATTTTTTGAGTTGATTTTGGCTAGGTGGCAAGTATTTGTGTTCTTGGAGTTCATGATGAATGCAATTTGAAAAGGAGCTTTGCTTCCAGAAAGAACAGTGGGAACTTTTGGGCAACATTTTTGCCTTTTTCTGGTTAGATATACATGACATTCAATTGGAATGAACAATGAACTGCTGCTAAAAATGATAAACTATCTGTCCATGGAGACAAGGCTTTGTAAACATATAACATTATTATTTTGTCATCCCCTTTGAATCATTAGCCTGCCAGAAAAATTGGTAGAGCTCTTTTGAAAATTTTTGAAGTACATTTGGGGATTTGGATGACTTTAAAATATGAATATTGTACATATGTGAGACTGGGTAAAATAGAACCTTTCCACAACAGGGGCTTTGAGAACAGAATTTCGTATACGACCTGAATGTGACATGACTGCACAAACTGCTTGGGTCCCAGAAGCAGGCTAGAGAAACTCCATTCCACCAGCATCCACCATCAAGCTTCAACAACTAGTTCAAGTGGAAATGCAGCTTCAAGGAGAGTGAGGTAGACAAGCAACTCTCTTCTTAACTGTCTCACAGCATGTAATGTGAGTATTCCTCTAAAATCTTTACTAAATTCAGTCAGTCTAGAGAGTAATATCATGACTCAGAAGGAATGGGAGTCATTGGATCTTGTAAGATGACAAAGAACTTTTTCCAGGCAAGTGCTGCAAATAGGCAATTCTTCATAATGAAAAAAAAAATCCGTAGTGCACCCATTTTACTGCAAGACTAAATGTCTTAATATTCAGAGGACTTTCATGCAAACTTTCTTCATGCCGTAGTTGTTCTTGCTTACTCCTTTTCTCTGGGTACCTGTTGGATTACCAAAATGAAACTACTAAGTTCTTCTTTGTTGTCAGTTCATTTTCTTCATGTCCTGTATGCCTGTAACAGCTCTAAAACATTTTTCCTCTGAAAGGACACATGCATTACTTCTTAGTGCTTCTGAGTATAAACCAGAATTTGTATGAGAGATGACTTCATCTAGAAGATGGAGAGGAGAGGAGAGGAGAGGAGAGAGGAGAGGAGAGAGGAGAGAGGAGAGAGGAGAGAGGAGAGAGGAGAGAGGAGAGAGGAGAGAGGAGAGAGGAGAGAGGAGAGAGGAGAGAGGAGAGAGGAGAGAGGAGAGGAGAGGAGAGGAGAGGAGAGGAGAGGAGAGGAGAGGAGAGGAGAGGAGAGGAGAGGAGAGGAGAGGAGAGGAGAAGAGAGGAGAGGAGAGGAGAGGAGAGGAGAGATTTCTAGATCTTGATTCCTAGAAATGCTGAGCACTCACATCTGCAACTGAAATTGAAGGAACCATTATTTTGAAAAAGCTCTGTTTTGAGTTGGTTACACCATACTGATGGACACTTCAGTCATTTTGGCTCTGTTCTCCATGAATATTGATTTTTCATTTGAAAAATCCATATGGTAATAATAATAACAACATCTTTAGTACTCTAGCTTAGTTGGTTAGAGCATGGTGCTAATAACACCCAGGTCACGGGTTCAATCCCCTTATGGGCCATTCACATATAAGTTGAACTTGGTGGTCCTTTGGGTCCTTTTCATCTCAGAATATTCTGTGATCTGTAATTAGATCATATTTCCAACAAGTTAAAGAGTTAGAAATGTAGATCAAAAAGATCTTAAAATGCTTCTTTAGAAGTTTCAGGTAGATTTTTAACATTTAAATATACCCTATAAAGTTAAATGAAATACTAAAAAATAAGTTAGAATTTGAAAGTTCTTTTTAAAATATTGCTTATATCACTCTTAGTAAGGACAAAAATACTAGGCTTTTAAGAAATAATGGAGTTAATTTTTCAATGTCTCTCAGTGGAATGTTTGTCTTTTGCAATTTGAACTTTTACCAACCCTGCCCCCCCCCAAATTTTGCCTAAAATATTGTACATAGTTCTAGCAATACAATTCTTCACAGTAGTGCTGTGAAATTTATTAGTGCTTATGAACAAAGAAAAGTAGATCTGAGATAATATTTAAGCCTGTATTTTATTTTCATTGTTCCTACATTTTTTTTGCCTTTTTAAAGTGGTAAGGATGTGATCTGCTGTGTGCCTCAAAACAGAAGCTGGGGCACTTTCATGTGTTTTGTCTCTTTTTGCATTGTACTCGAACTCACAACATAAATGAGAACTGTAGTTACCACAGTGGCATGTTCTTTCATGTTTGCCTGATTCAGATAGTGAAGTTTATGTGTGGCGAGAGGTTTCCTGGGCACTCCTGTCAGTGACAAGTACAATACAGGTAGCTCCCCTTCTCCTCCCTGTCTCATTTATGCCAGAATAGTGTATCTAGCTGAGAAAATGATCAGCCAAATACTAGAAATTTCTCAAGGTCACCTGAATTCATGTTTTCTTCCCTTTTATCAGACTGTGTGTCATGGGTTAGCAAAGCATAGTCCTGGAAGTGATGTTCTTGCAAAGGGATGCTTACAGCTTCCTCTGTGACCTAACAGAACCTATCAGCTGGCCAGTTTGAATATGGACAATTCTTTAAGCCACTTAAAATTGTGACCGCCTCTGTGATCCACACTTAAGAATAGAGAAACCCCCCTACAGCTCTGTCTTGTTTCCGGCGCTGGGACAGGTGGCTGCGGGCCCCATGCGGGGGCTGGCGGGCCTGGCCCAGGCCAGGCCCTGCTCGGGTCAGTCCGGGCCAGGCC
The DNA here is from genome assembly GCF_020740725.1 of Corvus hawaiiensis. Classification (NCBI taxonomy): domain Eukaryota; kingdom Metazoa; phylum Chordata; class Aves; order Passeriformes; family Corvidae; genus Corvus; species Corvus hawaiiensis. Next base: position 41,921,639 of record NC_063255.1, on the reverse strand, counting down.
ACGGCCATCCTGGAGCCAGTGGGCCCTGTTCCACCCACAGAACACCTCCCCCCGCCCAGCCCTGCTCTGTGCAGCCGGAGCAGCTCGGCTCCCCCTCTCCAGTGCGGCCAAGATTCAGCTAAAGCTGCCCTGCTGTCCAGCAAAAGATCGTGTGACCAACAGCGATAAGCGAAATTCCAGCTGCAAGGCCTAGGTGAGATTAACCCTTTTATTGCTGTGAAGAGCTGACAACTTGAGGGAGAAGAAAGAGGAGATGCTTAAAGCTGAAATTCTGTTGTAGAGCTATGATGTACCAGAGTACCTGTTGTAATTTCATGAAGGCATGGGGGGTGGAGCGTTCAACTTGTACTTGTGAGCAAAAGCACCTGTGCCAAGATAGGCAGATGCTGACGCAGCTGTAATTTCATGAGAAGTTTGAACAGGGAGAGATGGAAGTGATGAGGACTTTTGCTCCAAATGGAAAAGGAGAAAACCTCAGTTCCTACAGATGCTTCCAGAGATAGTCCTAGAGATGAAGATGAGGAAGACCCTTTGCTCCCAGGGAAGGAGGAGGCCTCTGTTCTTAGAGATGAAATGCTCCCAGAAATGGGTGAAGAGAACTTTTATTTCTAAACGGCTCAACCTTAAAATTGAACCCCAGTAATTCAAGAGTGGACCCTTGAAAGCAGTTGTGGGAAAAGCTGCAAGTCGGGGGAAGGGACTCACATGTGAGCAGAGAACCAACCCGGGCAGCTGTCTCGTTGTGATAATGTTTTCATAGCATGGGCAAGAGAGACTCCTCTTCCTAAATGGACTGAACAAGGTTATTATGGAAGTGGTAAACAGACTGAACATCTCAAGGGTTGTCTTTTTACATTGTCAGTGGGAGAAGGGAGAAAGGCGGGGGGGGAGGAGAAGTGTTCTGAAAGTGTGGTATGATTTTTTTTTTCTTCTTTTAGGTCTGTTAATAAACTCCATTATATTCTTTCAAGTTTGGTGCCTGCTTTGCGTTTCTCCTAATTCTTATCTCACAGAAAGTAAATAGTAATGAGTATTTTGGACCAAACCACTACACTAAATTGGTGTTTCTGCCCGGTTACAAACTGAACCCGCTACACTGTGCAAATATTGTGTTGGGGCAGATAAGGGGTACTGGAGAAGGGAAACTGAAGGGGTACTGGAGAAGGAATGGTGGCTTCAAAGACAGCTGAGCAGTGGACAAGGAATGTAGATTGCCAAATGTTGCCTTAAACAAATACCTGTGGAAACGAGACCTGGCTTTAACTAGAGCAAGTGAGGTTTAGAGATAGTGTCTTTCTAGGAATAAAGTTTACCAATTCTTTTAAATAATGGATTGCTTTAATGTAGCTCAGTGAAAAAAAATATACATATATATGTATTTAGTTAGAGAATAGAGCTGTACATACCCTTAGGCAGTTTCAAATGGAGAAGGGAAACAAAAACAGAATGAGAAGTTGTTGCCAATGCAAACCTCTACTGATTAAATTTGATCTTATGAGCTCTGCCGGGAAACACACAAACACTACAGAGTAAACTTGCTTAAGAGACAACATTGAATAAACTTTACAAAACTATGAATTGTCTTATTAAGAAAAGGCAAATCAGCACTTCCAAGGAGGAAAATACCATACTACTTCTTTATTCCCATTATAAACCCAGCAAAACTTTAGGTTTCAGCTGTTGACAGTCTCCTTTTGTCTTAGTAAATGTTAGGGCTCAGGTCATCTGGTAGGATTAAGGTCTACAGAGATTTTTTTTTTTTTACGTGTGCATGTGAAAAATCTTTTACCTCACAGTTCAAGGAAAGTTTCCATGGTTCAATATTCAAGATGTTTGTCAGCTTGATATTCAAATACTGCGATTTGCCTTCTGTCATGGTTTAGGAATGATATGCCCCAATTTAGTGTTCCCAATGAAACAGTCCAAATCATGATCTGCTCACTCACTCCCCCATCTACATCCCCCTGTGGCAGGATGGAGAGGAGAATGGGAGGCACAAAGGCACAAGTTGAGATAAAAACAAATTACTGGAAAACAGCAAAGAAATAAGAAAATGAACAGTAATGGTTACAATATCAATAATGGAGGGAATCAGTGCTACCTGACTGCATCCTCTGCCATGCTTACTGGGCTGGAAGAGACCCCCCGTCACATTCATGGAAAATGACATGAGATAGTATAGAATTATCTCCAGGTTCTAGCCATGCCTGCTCCTGGCTACTGCAAAAATTAACTCTGTCTCTGTCCTGGCCAGAACCGGGACTACTAGTAAAATATTTGTAATAGGCAGTACTGATGTGAACAATATAAAGGTACTCTTTCTCTAAATGTATGTCAACAGAGGTTTACAGTCCAAGTCTTCTTAGTTTATCAATTTCTGAAAGAAAAAAAAGGGAAAAAAAGGTGCTGTGCTGCTCTGTTACTTGGACTGAAAATATCTGTGATGTGTCAATGAACTTTGCAAGGTCAGAAAACACCTGAAAATACCTTGGCATGAATGTTATACCACAGCTCTTATGCTGGGCTGAGAGAACATACCTTAGGTATGACCTCTTCAGCACCCTAACCTACACCAATATTAGGATAATAAAGGCATATATTCTGCAGGGATAGTCTGAAAGAAACATTTTGTCTGCAACTGGAAATGTCTTGCACTGACTTCATTCAACTTAATAGCGTATACCACTGGCTGGGATTTTATTTCATTTCTCTAGTCTAAAGAATCTTCTGCATTCAGAGGAGAGAAAGAAGATGGTTTCTTAAAACTGGATACTGTTGATAAAGTGTGGAAAACTTCTCTTCCTGAAAACAATATACTACATCTAATGGTAGATCACCAGCAAATTCCATTATGTTTGTGGACTTGACATGTAGTGTTTATTAAATGTAGGAACAAAGCCACTTTATACATCATAATGTTCATGTTACAAATTCACTGCTTATAATGGTGCTGCAAGTGTGTATGCAATTTTTCTGAACTTATGAAATATATTTCTGACACCTCTGGTACTGATGTATGCATGCATGATATTGTGCCAGTGCAGAAAGGGAGACTTAACTGATGTCTGCAAGATTTGATTTATTACAAGTAAATAAGATTGCCTTCATAATCTGATTTTATTATGTTTGGGGCTCTCGCAGGTAAACTTTTAGTAGAAGGAAGGAGACCAGTTTTATTAAACCAGTCTATTTCTGCAAACTAAATCACTTCTTGACAAAAAAGAACAAAAGAGAAAAAAGAAGTAAGGTCAAGAAGAAGAAGGATTAAGGATAAATTTTTTATGCCAAACTTCTTTCCTCCACATGAATATTTTGGAATGCTGAAAGTTACTTTTTGTTTCTGTTAGACAAGAAGCCAGCGAACCAACCTGTCTGTGTCACTGAACCTCTGTAGAATAGAGGCAAATGCTGCCACTAGAACTTCTGTAGTTGCAATATTATTTCAATTTTGCCTCAGAAAATCTTGCCATAAAGTGCGGCATCAGATCTTAGAGTATTGTTCAGCAGAACATAATATTCCATACACACTTCTGTGCAGCATGCTTTTTTTGTTTGTCTTTTTGAGGTTTTTTAGTATATAAGAAGTGACAAATTGCAAAGAACAATTGTTTCCTGAGGGGAATATAGGATTATATATATAGACACATTTATGCATAAAAAGAAAAATTCAAAGTAGTATTCTGTGTCTTCCCATGCTGGTGAGCCAATTATTATCCAGGTTAAATGCTGTCTTATTCCCCTATGCAAGTTAAAATGTTCTCCATGTTGTCCAAAACTTTTCTGTAGAGAAAAGAAATGTTTTGTTCTCTTTTATGTTGATGTAAATTAATACTGAGCAACCTCCAGAAGTCAATATAATTGTGGGCACCTTATTGTATGAGCAGAACATAAACAAAATGACTAACTAAAAAAGCTGTCTAGCCAGTGTTTCAGAAAGCTGGAGAGCATCCTTTCAATAAAAATAGGCAGCAATTCAATAGTTGTTTCATCAGAGTAATTATCTGATTTGAAAGCGATTAGTTACTGTGAGATACCCTTTCCTGGTAAGACTTTAAAAGCTTGCTATTTATCCTACTACGCTATGCTGTCCAGTTCTGTGACTTTCAGGACTGTGTATTGTCTTTTTGGCTACAAACACTTAGACCTCTAAATTTAATATAAGCCTTTAAATTGAAAAAATTTTTGAAGACAGTGTGGAAAATGATGTTTCAGAGAGCTGGCTTCTTTACTTTTCTGCTCAGGTTTCAAAAAAAAAAAAAAAAAAGTGACTTGGTAAAAGCTGCTCTTTGACTTCTTTGAACAGGACCGGAGCTTCTGTCCCACTTCTTTATTTATCATTAAGTTCCTTTTCAAATGTAAGAGTTGGAAAAAAACCTGTTTGATATACTACCCAGAGTCTCTAAAATCTTAGGCAGGTTAATGACACTTTTAGAATGCTCACTAGTGTCTAAAGGAAGCTAAGCATTTTTTTTTAAAAGGAAGGAAATTTAGGTTGTCAGAGTGAGATGAAATAGGTTTAGAAATGGAAATGGAGCTTCTGTTTTTGCTTTGTTTCTGATGTGGGTGGTAGTACAGTCAATTTAGAAGGACAACTGCAGAAGAGCACTGAGAGTAGAGCTTTATAGTGATGAAGTTTAATTTTTTCTTGTATATGCAAATATTTTCCTATATAAAATTTATTGCATACTCTTGTTCAAAAACATCACCTAGAGATGTTTTTTTTTATTTGCTTTGATTGCTTTTTGTATTGCATTCATGACAATTTCTATCCAGCAATAACAAAGACCTATTCCTAGATGATGTAGGTGTCTCATCTTAGTTGTTGCTGTTACCTATTGCTGTCCTTTATTGGTAAAGGTGGTAATTATGCCTCTACAGCTAAATCAGGGAAAAAGGCCTAATTCTGTTTCACTGTAAGCTGATTGCATGTGTTGTTTTTTAGGGAGTTATTCTTACACATAACAAATCCAGGATCACATTCAGAGACTGAAAAGATGTAAAACCCCTGATGTATAAATCTAAGGAGCAGAAATTCCATCATATCCAGGGGACAGAAGAACTCATTGCAGTAGCTCTCAGAAACAGACTAGGAAAAACACCACATTATTAATGGGGGTGTATGTGTGTGTTTACTTGTATGAAATACATATTTAGATGCTGTCAGTGGGAAATAAAACCCAGCAATATGTCTTTATATTTCTTCAATGATATTAATTTCTTCAGCAAAGGGTAATGAAAAGTTTAGTTACTCTATAGACATAAGTCTCTGATATGGTATAAATATAATATGTGATGGTGGACAGTGTAATGGAATTTTATTTTCATCCAGTGGGGATGACTGTACAGAATCCATTAGTGGCTTTGCTTTGCTCTGCCACCTGTGAGTTATACAGTCATTCCTAACTCATGAAAATGAAGTATGCTGTCCTTCCTGCCATCAGAAACCCCGTATTTATGAACACATACAATGCAGAATATATTAATGTGTATAGTACTGGTTCATCTGTGGACCTTCAGGTATACATGGACTACACAGTATGTTCATGTATAGGTCTTAATGTGTGGCTACCTACCCATAATTATATAGGCCTGAGGTCACCATTTATGGTAAATGAATTAATAATTTTAACAGAAGATAGGCCAGAACATGTGTTTTTACAGGGAACTCAGCCAGCAGGTAGTTGCCAATACAGGAACAAAGGCAACAATTTCTGTTCTAAACACTCAAATTGAAAAATTCAGAATGTCACGTAATGCAAATGACACACAGAGTCATAACAATGCATTATTATCATTTATATTGCTTCATTTCATGACACAATCGCTGATAAATTGAAAGTAAAATGACAATAGCATCGTGAATCTCTCTTTTTTTTTTCCCTGTGCCCAATTTTTTTTGGTAACTATAACCCTGGCTAGCATTTGAAAGAATTCATCATTCCCTCTTTTGGTAATTTCTTGTGAGTTAAAACTCTGTGTGACAGGGGACTTTCTAAAACCAAGCCCATACTCTTTGCATAGAAATAAAGCTGTTCTCTGTTCTTGTTTCCTGTCAATCCAGTCCATTTCATGTGCACTAAATTCACTTTAAAGAGAAGAGTCCATGGGTATTACAATTGCGTTCTTGAGGTGGGTTGCTGTCTTGTTTTTAATTTCTCTATAAAATATTAAACTTATTCAGGACACAGGAATATAACAGATATTTGATAGGATAGTCTTCCAAATGCATTGATGTCTTGTAAAATGGGACGGAAAGTGGGAATGTTGTGTTGACTGCTCTGCTTAGAATGACCACAGGATGCAGGCACTGGGACTTCAGATATCAGGAAAATGGCAAAAAACAGAGGACCTTTTCAATCAAAGAAAAATTACTGTACCTTTATTTAAAAAAGATTTCTATTAGCAATATAATTATTCTCTTTGGTCTCAGATTTGGGAAAGTCAAGAAGAGGAAAGGGTTCAAATAAAAGAGTTTGATTCATGTCTTTTTGCCCTGGATGTTTCTGTGTGCTGCTTAATAATTTTCCTCTCTTCATTAGTTTGACTGAAATGTTTTTGAATTACATATTTTTGTGTTCTTAAACAAACTCTCTCAAACCACCGTGGTCTCTGTCAACAATTAGGCTTTCAAACCAAAATCCAGTAAATTTTAGAAAACAATGGAAAATTTTCAAAATTTCTGTAAGAAGGAAATGCATTGGATGTCATTTTCATTTTCTTTTTATGCAAGGGGTTACCAATACTGAAGATCACTGTTCTTCACCCACTCTCAAAACAAATTCAAAAACTAAAAATCAAATTTTACAGAAAAGGTCTATCACAAAATGTCTTGCCTTACATTGAGGATAATTCACATCTCCTACAGATAATATTATTTATTTGCTGAAAGTGTAACATACAGAAGGCTTTAAAAAATGAGACAATTTATAACTCAGTAAGTAATAAAGTCACACATTTTTCTTTATATTACAAGATCACGTATCCTTAATAGAAACAAGTCGCAAATTCCACTGAATTTTGCGTGTTCTGATATCTGTTTTTGGTAGTGATTGATTGTGGAATGATCATCAGTTTCTGCAAAATGCCATCATTTGGTTGTTTTCAGCATTTCTATGTTAACTTAAATAAAACTGAGGGGTATAGCAGTGACTTGTGGACATGGACCAGATGTATTTCCTGGCTCCATCCAAACGCCATCTGCCTTTTTTGTCCTAAATTATTATTCGGATACATACCTATGACTTGCTGACAGTGTTCAAAGGGTCTATTAAACCCTCAGTTTCTTAGTCTAGATCTAGCTACTGAAGTTTAAGAGCAGATGACATAAAAGGAATCAGCCAAAGCAAAAGAGCTACAGCCAGTTGTGGTTGCTCTTAATTCCAAACTCTCACTTATATACAATTCCTTCTTCTAAGGACCTGAAAAGTCACATTGACTTTCCAATGGAAATGGGTCTGGAAATGTATGCCTCGATGTTGACTGAGGTGATTTCTTTAAGAACTGCTTTGCTGTGGGATAGAAAGATTTCTGAGCTGACTGAGGAGTCCTGCATTGTAGACTGATGGATGACTCATAAAGTTCTGTGGAAGCATTTATTTCTGTGATCATTCTGGGATAAGATTATATGTTGAATTCAATTATTTTTTGTTCAATTTATTAAATTGTCCTTTCTTCTTTAAGGTAACAGTCTAAGGCCATGTCCTCATGGTCTGCTTCTCAAAGATACAGCTTGCTCTGCACAAACTGAATAGACTGGAAATTTTAAATATGGAATATCTCAAGACTGAACCCAAGTTAATAAATTCTGCCTCTGATTTGTGCATATTAAACTTGAATTTTTGGAATGCTGAAGTATTATCACAGCTTTGCATTCACACTGTTATGGTCAAGGAGAGCATGAACAGACCAAGCTTGCTAAACACTTAAAAATTTGTCCCTCTTGCTCACAGTATTTTTCACGTGCTATATCTTTGAACAGTTTACATATGCAAAAGTTGTGTGACCTAAGCATATGACTAATGGTATTCCCACAGCTTTTTGTAGCTTGGACAAAGTAAAATTTTGGGAGCTTTATGCTCCCAAAAAATACAGCAAAAAAAAGGGCAAAACCTCTAGACCTCACCATCTTTTACTGCCCATAAGTGTCCACAGACACAGAAATTTTCTGTTCACTTAAATAAAGTGGTAAGTGACTGAAAGCAGGGACCTTTAACGAAAAATATCAGGCAACCTCAAATTGAGGCAACTTTATGAGTACTGTCTAGGAAAAAGCTGAGGATGTGCTGTTCATTCTTTTCAGTTCAGAGTAGCATGTGGTTCTAGATGCCCCACATGTTACATGCATGTGGGGCAGAACTACTGGAGGATCATTTGGCACAGACCATCATGAAACAGTCTTTTTTTTTTTGCTCTCTGTACAGAGATGCTGAGGCAGGGAATTGTGAAAAATTATAAAAACTCGATGTGCATTATAAGATCTGGATTCAGCTATATACACAAAAGGATAAAGACTATATCTGATGTGATTTAATCATAAACAGCATTCATTCTCTCCACTGCGAAGTGCAAACCTAAATTCAGACAAAAAAGTAATATTTATTACATGCGACTCTCAATACTAATATCCATCCAGTGAAGCAAAAAACTTCACCTGAAGCTGACAGATGTCCAACATGATGAATCATAATTTAAAACAGGCATAAGTAAGTCAGTGGGACATAACCAAGCAAAATATAGAATAAACTCAGTCTTTCTGATACAGTGGAGTTGCCTGTTAAGGAGGGAAACTATAAGGAGGTTTTCAAAAGAAGAACTACTTTGAAGGTGCTATTGATCTCACAAAGGTGAGACTGAAGCACAAAGATGCTTACTTTAAAATGGAAGACTTGCATCCTTTAGTTCCCACAGGCAAGGCTTGACATTAAATACGTCTGAGGAAAATCCTGCATAGTCCTTCAAGTAAGGAGAGAAATTGCCTCATAATACATAGCAGCCTGCCACAATGGGAATCAAGAACAATAGGGGAGGAAGTCAAAAGATCAATCCTAACCATATTGTGAAGGCCTCTGCCAAGAATAAGCTTTCTGTATCGGATGCTAATCCTCAGCTACATTTCAATGTCCTTTTTGAGCCTGTTGCTCCACATAGTGTTTTTTGAAACTTTTTACATTGGTCAACATGTGTATAGATCATCAGGCAAACAAATTTAAATGTAATTGCCAAGCTGAGGAAAAGGAGTGGGAGGGGCAGGAGTTTATGAAAACATACATAAAGAAGTTGCAGACTGTGCTTCTAGAAGAAGAATAAAGGTTTGTGGTTTTCCTGTCCCTGACTATAACAGACGTCTGCTTCTTACAACCTAGTGAAACAGGAGGTTTTCTAGATCCTGATTTTAATCTCTTATTCGTGTTTGTATGAATGTGGGTGTTTTCAGGACATCCCTGGACAGTTATTAAACCAGTGACTGGTGGAGGCTCTGCTACAGATGGATTTAATTCAAGACTGGTGCTATTATATTAATGGGTTTAATTTAAACAGGACTAGCCTTGCTAGCCAAATTACTGCCATTTAAATCAATTGGCTTAGGGGAAAAAACAGCCTGACCATAGCCATTAGCATTCAATTTATTACTGTATCAGTTTTAAACTGGGTAAGGCATATTGCTCAGTGTCTGTCCTCCTGTCCTTTGGTGCTGCTTCCTCCCCCCACCATACAGTAATAAAAGACCTACAGGGCAAAAAAAAAAAAAAAGAAAAGAAGAAAATCTGAAACATCACATTAATTTAAAGTCAATGTTTCATGAGGAAAGACCAGGTATCTTGTGAAAGAGACTCTCCATAGGATCCAATACTTGCCTTTGATGTCACCTCATTAAATTGAGATTCAAATGATCTAACAGATGTATTAGTTTAAAAAGACATTTTACTGCATTTTTTTAAGATATAAAAAAGTCGCAATGTCTTTTTTTTTTTTTAACACATTTCAACCTGATTCAAATAGAAAAGCAAAAGGGAAGAAAATGCTTTAGATGTGCTCTTTTGATTTTTTCCAATCTTGCCTGAATAAAATGGAATAGGAGATCAAGAACACTCAATTAATTTCAACACTGGGTGTCAGAGGGAAAAGGAGAGGGAGGAGGGGGGGAATATTATAGATGCACAACACTTAACAAATGCATAGATTGAAAGAAGGAAATATGGGGGGGGAGTGAGATAAAAAACCATGTCTATATTTTATTGCACTCAGTAAGCTTTTCACTTGTATTTATAGCTGCAATTATATCTCAATGAGGTTTGTCTACAGTGTTGGCTTCACGCTAATTTTCCCCCTCACTGCATTCTTGGAATAGCCTCGGACTGTTTATGAACCAGACATATTGACCTCATTTACAGCTAGCAGTTTAAATCCATAATTTTTCCACCCACAATCCCTCTTTGACATTCCGGCAATGCGGCCGGCTCACTGAGACTGAACTAAAAGTCTCACACTTCATTGAACACCATTATGCGGCTTTATGCTTATAAGCCTGTTTCCCTCAGCTGCCTTTCAGCTTTGCTGGAGATCCGTTTGGCCACAGGCCGGCAGTGATTAACTGGAAGAATCCAATAAATCAGCCTGTCAGCCAGCAGGCTCTCCTCACTGTGTCTACAAATCGACATTTGGATTTGCACTCTCTTTTTTTCCTCCCCCTTTGCTCTCCTTCCTTCCCTCGCCTGCCTCCCTCTCTCCCTCCTTCCCTTGCCTGCCTCTCTGCCTCTCTTTACTCAGCCCCCATCATCATCTCCCACCCCTCCATCACCCACCCTCCCTGAGGGCAGCAGGCTGCCCCTTTTCTCCCCACTAAAATGTGGACTTGAAGGAAGGCTGTTGTTAGCATGGCTGGACCTTGCAAACAGTCCTTCAGTGAAACAAGTTGCTTTTGAATTATGTGCTATGCCAGCACCCCTCTATTTCCACATTTCATTTAAATTCCATCCTCCCCACACCACACACCACACACCACACACACACACCTTGTTAACTCTTGCCGTTCCCCTTATATCCGACAAAGAGTAATGGAGATGATTGAGAGGGAGAGAAGATTGACTTTCCTGCACTGCCTTTCCCATCTACTATTAAAGCAATAGGCATAGAGAGAGCACAGAAAAACAGGGGTACCTGCCACTGAGCACAAGAGCAATAGTTCTCCAAGCTCTGTGTGACCTGATCCTTTCTGCTGCTTTTATATTAGAAAACTATAATTAGGTCTTCTGCTTGTTCATGTGGGTTTTTTGCCTTTGATTTCAGGTCTTTGGTAAGTGCTGCACTGGCAGCCAGCCTGCTCCCCCAATGGCATGCTTGCGGACACACTTCCAGGTGTCTCTGTCTGCCCACTGCTGTTTCACAGGGACCTCAATTGTCCCTTCTCTCTGCCCCCACTTTAGTTGTGGTTCTGAGAGAAGGAAACCTGGACCTCAAATGCCTGCTTTGTCATGGGTTCTGGATGCCCAGACAGGGCACTTTACTCCTCCAGCATGCTCCTGGGCTTCATTTTGTGCAGTGCTGGACTCTCTCCCATTGGTATACCCATTGGGGCCACCCTATTCTTCCATTCAGGATTACATCTGCTCTGCAAGCTAAACATTTTCTTGGCATCTGGAGGTCAAACAAAGCACTGCCTAGCAGCTGGGGGACAAGAGACCACCACAGACTCTGAAATCTCCTGGGGCAGCCTCACTGGGAGCTCTTCCTTGCCACCACAGCACTGTTGCATCCAGCACGTGTGGCACAGAGGGGAAAGACCTGGGCTGGTGATGATGAGTTGCCTTCTGCTAGCAAAGCAATTGCTAGCTGTGACAGGTGGTGACACTCTGGATATGTCTGCTGTCTCTCCAAATGTTCCCAGAAAAGAGAGACAAAGCTGGACAGACATGCCAGTCTCACCTTTGGATGAAATCAAAAAATTAAACCCTAAATGTTTGGGGTTCTCAAATTCACACCAAAGAAATTGCAAAAACTTGAAGGCTTATTTCTTCTCTTCGTTTCTTCTGGAGAAGGATGTTCACCCTCTCCTACCAACTTTGGCCATTCAAAAGCTCTATGGTGAAGGTCCAAGAAGACACCATTGACCCTAGACCCTAATAGAGGGAAGGAAGGGCAACTAGGAACTCTGCCTGCCCCATTATCCATGGGTGTGCTGGCCCTCTCAGTCCCAGCATGACCCTTGACTAAAGCTGCCATTTGGCTCTATGAGAAGAGATAAGGCTGTATCACTAAAATTAATTGATTGGATATGAGAGATGCATGATGGTCCAAAAATACCAAATTTACAGGAGGTAGGAGGGACTGGTAGCTCTTAATTCCACCCCCACTATGAAGGCAGTATGTTGTGGGATGCAAGCAGACAGAATTACCATGTGGAGTTTAACTGGTGGGTCCTTCTCACCTCCTTTCTCCTCAGATGGCAGACAGAATAACTTCTTCATCAAAACCCACTACTATCATCATTTTCTCTCCTTCTCCAGGGTTTCACTGGAACAGTGACTGTCTCTCTCTTTTCATTTACATAGCATTGCTTTATTAAAAATAGATGAAAAAAGCATGTGAAATGTCTTTCTTCAGGTCAGAAGATAATTTTATTTAGATCTCAACAAACAAAATATATAAAAGGAAAGAAAATGGCATTTTCACTGAAGAACAGTACATTGTTATTTCCCTATTTCCAACACCCTGTATACTCTTTGGCAATAACTAATAAAAAATAAAAAAGATGTAGCTGACATGAAATTTATGTCTTTGTAAGAATATGTTTATACTCCATGCAACTTCTGGCTTTGCTTATTAGCCATTTAACTAGCCATACTCCAGACCTTGATGAGATATTGTAGTGATGTATTCCACAAATTAATTATACACCAAAGGTCTTTCTGAAATTTGGTTGCTTTCTGTTCTCTCCCACTCTCATGGTATTTGAAAACATAAATCTGAGCTGATGATTTACTTTCTCTAAATTGTTCTGTGTGCCTCTGACTTCATCATCCATGAATTAAAAAATCTCATTCTGCCTTTATACATACATACATATATATATATATATATATACATATATATATATATATATATATATCAGGTCTCTCCCTGGTTTTATTTTGTTCTTTGGCCTCTTCTATTTTAAATTAATTTCCCTCACAAGAAAATATGTTAGGCCAAATTTGCAGACTCTGAAAATGCTTTGGAATCAGTTTCTGTTATTGCAAGAAGTTTTGAAATTATTATAATTTATGAGTTTTCCTTCTTTATAAAAATTGTACCAACAAATTACTTATGAAACCTTCTTGTTAGTAAAACTTCTATACTTCTAAACTTCCATAAAATTCTTAACATGAAATGTAGTAAAAAGCATCAGATTTTGAGAAATAAAAATTAAAACCACCCAAAATTTCATTTTTTTCTCTATCTCAAATTAATTTTCACTTTTCAATAAGCCCTAATTTTTAAATACTTCTATCTTTTTCTGCATAGTTATTAGACTTCTGAATGGTTCTGAATTCTAAATTATTTATTTTGGGTTGGTGCCAATGTGTTTGTTTTAACACCTATTGTCTAATTTTATTAAATCTCACCCTTTTCTCTTAAGTCTAGTTTATGTTCGGTTTGATATGAAGTAAAATGACACTTCAAGCTGGAGGTTCTGATTTAGAAAGAAAATTAATTATTTCATACTTAACATACAGGTTTTCTTGCACTTCTTAGAGAGTGAAGAATTACAGCTCTTATAACCAGACCTGTGTGCATCCTACTGCTGTCTTTAAACAGCCACAATAGGGCACCAGTAACTTCAGTATCTTTCTACTTTTGTTTCCTTGTTGATGTGGGGGTACATGTAATGCATATATAGAATATATAGTGGGGGAGGTGTATATATACATATTACCAGCTTGATAGTTGGAGACTTGAGAAAAGCAGTTCCAAAGGATTTTTTGGCTAGCCTGAAAGAAATTAAACAGAAGGAAGATTGCTTAGAATGTACTGGAGAAATTAAAGCTGCCTTCCTAGAATGAGAGCATAGAAGAATACCCAAACCTACTCTAAACCCTCACTAGCCATGGTCTGGAATTCCTTCTCCTCATGCCCTTGATACATGAGGTGATCCTTATGAAGATCCTATTTGGACAAGATCTACTTTCTGGGTCTTGGCAATACCCAGAGAGCTGTGTACAGCTGGGGCCACCCAGATAGGTGTCCAAGGAAATTACGCAGCTGTGGCCGTGGCAGAGGTGGACAGAAGAAGCTGTAGGTTATTTATTCCCCTCAGTAGAGGGTGAAATAGTGGTTTGCCTCTCTTGGCGACCAGGGTTGCTCAGGAGTGACCATGGCTCCAGTATTTTTGCTGTTTGCAGCGTTACTTAACACTGCCTGCTCCAGGGCCTGGCACAGGATAGGAAGAGGTCAAGCTGCCAGAAACCTGTCCCTGCTAAGAGTAAGGACTTGTGTCTGTACTGCCTATTGTGCTCCTAATCTCTCTGCTGCTTAAACAGTGTGCAAGAAGATATTTCTGAGTATTGGGATGTAACTATTTCAGCAGTTTAAAACCTATCCAATACAATAAAACTGATTAATTGATAGTGGTCACTTTGCACTACTGATCCTGGAAACATCTGCCTTCTTGTGTCAGCTACCTTGCGGTCTCTGAAGAGGAGTTCCCTAGCCAAACGGACATTTCCATGCTTAAAATGATGGAATTCAGTCTGATCCATGTCCACCTTGAATCATTATTCCAAATGGCAATATGCCATTTTTCTTACTACTGACTTCTATTATTGATTGCCTTTCTTGATTCAGTCAAGAAATATGCTTTAGTCCTGGGTGTCCTTTCAAGCCAGATTTGCATCTAAATATAACCTTAAGTGAGGAATTTATTGCCTTTTAACTATGCTAGCTTTAATATTTCTGTTTAGCATCGAATTGAACTGTTTCCAGCAGCTGCTGCTAAATTTGCCAAGCTTCAGAAGCAGCTAAACATCCTACTCTAGATGGAAAGGTAAGCCATTGCTCGATTTAATTTTTTTTTTCTGTACAGCAGAGAGCCTTCAAGTTATTTCATTAAGGCTGTGTTTCACAGCTATGATGTTGCCTCTTCCCTGCAGGGCCCAAGATCTTTGATCAGAGATTCAGCCTGAGAAACAGAGGCTGGAGGCTGAGTTCCAGCGAGGCATGATAACTTGTGTTCTTGGTCCCTTTTCCTTAGGAAGTTTTGTGTAGCTAGCTAGACTTTTCCTTGTCCTCTGTTGCAGAAATATCCCTTTTTTATGCACACACAGTCCCAACACTTCAATTCAGACTTGCTGCTGCTCTGCCTTCTTCACTGGCCACATTCTGGCTGTCTTGGCAAGAACAGTAACACAAGGGTAGCAGAAGAGGCAGCATTTCAGGAGTCATTCTGACAGGGTGACAGTGACAAAAAGTGAAGTGCTGCAGGTTCACAGCAGCGGGAGCAATAGCTGGGAACACCAATGGCAGCCTGTAAATAGGGAAGGGCATGCCCCAAGCACCCTTGTATGTTGCTTGACACTTGGTGCCTGCTTGGAAAAAAAAGTTGCCTGCTTTTACTCTGCTGAGGCCTACAAAAGATGTATGTTCTTGCCCATATCATGCCCATATTCATGAAAAATTGAACACAAACTCTTGTATGCTGTCGAAGCATATAATTTCAGATATTACATGGGCTGCTGGGAAGGCACAGCTTATCTTGTAACCCTCATATCTCTCAAATAACCCAACTGGAGCACACGTAAAGTCTGCTCCAATTGGGTTGTATGGCACTTTTTAAATTGCTAAAGTGAAACACTTTCAATTCCTGGCAAAGAGACTTCTGCTGCTGACATTAGAAAACCAGTAATATGTCTATATTGTAACCACTTAATTATACTCATAAGCATAATCATATAATGTGTCACTACTCTGTAAAAAAGTTCTGCCTGTGAAACTTGTACAGAGACACCCAGAGCAACATGAACAGTATTGCATTCTCGCAAACGTAACTTTCAGAAGCGACTGAAAAAACACAGCTTCCTTCCTGTGAGAAGGAAGTATCAAAACTGGTTTCGTTGTGAACTGAGAAGCAGAAGAACAAGTATCTTTCTAGAACAGAATATTACCTAGGAAAGATCAAGAATTAATGTAAAAATACATTTTAATTTCCATCAGTGTGAAACCTTGTCTCTTTCATCACTCCAGTGGAATAGTGTATGTTTTCTAATGGGAAAAAGACTGATTTGGCACAATTTGTTTCTGTCATTTGAAATTTAACTTGATTTTGTAATGAGCTGAGAAGTTAAAAGTTTGCTTTTCTATCTCCATTTGCACTCAGACATTCCATAAATAAACAAAACTCCCTTCTTAGTTTTGCAGAAACCAATCCAATAAATCATACATGGTAAGCTGGTTGAATACCATTAAAGCGTTATTTTTTTAAGGTATCCATCCCACCTCCAGTGTCACCTAGAAGAAAAGCAGATTGTGGTGGAAAGTATTGTGAGGAAAAATTACCTTCATTATCCATACACAAAATTGAATCCTCTTTGACTTTTATGAAGGGTCAGCTGAGATCTGATACCATCCAGTCCAGACAAGGAATGCAGACAATTAAACAATCCTTCATCCTCTTAACAGCTTTAAAAATTAATAATACCTGTGCTAGCACCTGATTTATTTATGTTTGTTCACAGCTTCAGGAGCTGATAAGGCTAGACACATGTGGGTGTAAAGCTCACTGAAATGGGCTGAGGAAACCTGTTAGATACCCCATTATGATTACTTAAGTAGTATTCCATTAGAGGGGAAGAACTGATAGGAAAGAAGATTAACTAATTCTTCTGTTAGTATCACCCCTGGCATTCCTTGTCTTCCAGCAAAGAATATTCCCCATTAGTGGGCTCTCCTTGAAAGAGTGGTCAAGGGGTCACATTGATCAAAATAAACTGAATTACCTATGACATAATGTATGTATTCACAGCAAGATATGCATAAATGGAAGGAAAATAATTAGTAATTCCAAGCATCATGGTGATGATGAGACACCTGCAGGATAATCATCCAAATCAAATATTTGTCTCAGCTTCTTCAGATGATCTATCTCTTCCTGCAGCCGCTGAATGTCAGCGGTGCAGAGTGTGTGCTGAAAGGCAAGGCTGCCAGCTTGACAAAGGCAGGAATCCTCCTCCCACATGCAGCAGCAAAGCCCTCTCTCCCTCTCAGTATCATGCTTTGCCCTCAGTAGCAGTCTAAATGTTGAAGGGAATCAACAGCATTGCATTGCATGAAAAAAGAGAATCTAATTTACTCAAGGCTTGGCCACAAAACTTCCACACTAAGCCACTTATACACATAATAAGTTTGTGGAAAATATTTTTCTTCATCTATACAGTACTTTATGTAAAGGATATTGGCTTTCTGAGGCTCTCAGGGCATATCAAGATGTGGTATTTTGTCTCAGATAGAAGACTTCTCTTTGGAAGAACTGCTTAGTATTTTTAAAATCTTATTCAAGGAAAGACTAGCTTGAAGGCTGGCCAAATACAGAACAATGTGCTTATTTTCCTCAGGTAGCTGGGAAAATAATTAAGCTGGAGTTTTTCCCCCTAATTCACTGAAAGGGCATATTCATTTGACTGGGAATTTCAACTGTGTCTAGGACAAAATTTCAAAAATTAGGGGAAATGCTAGATGGTCTTGAAACCAGACATTTGAAGAGTGTTTCCAGGTGTGGCCTCAGTGCTGCCTTTTTCACCAGAATCATTGAGATTTGCATACAAAATGGAATTTATTCTTTTTCTACAAAAAAATGTCGAGTTGGCATCATTTTGTGTTGACAAGTGTTGCCACACTGGAGGAAACATTTACATTCAATTGTGGATACTTTCAAAATCCATTTGGGGTTCACAGGAATGCCTGCCGTCAGATGCTGCCAAGTAAAGTTGCTGAATAATACCTAAATCTGTTTCCTTTCTGCTTCTACTGCTTTGGCTAATTTCTATGGTTGTGATGTCCACTCTTCACTTTCCCAGCAGAGGTTTTGTGTGGCTCTCTGGGGTCACAGAAATTATTACCTGGAGTGGATGTAGGTTTAAGAGATATTTATACATCCTACAGTGTGTGCCTGCTTTTTTTACCTTCCTGAGAAGAAACATATTCTTCAGTCACATCATACAGGTGGGCTAGAGCTTTCAAAACCTGTTAGATTCCTGGGTAATCACATAGGGCTCAGGTGAACACAAAATCTAGTAGTAAGTAATTGAAGTTTTATCAATGAAAGTGTTTCACCTGGAATTTCCAAGTCCAACTTATTTTTGAAGATTTGAAACTTCATGCCTGTGTGTAACTCCACTGTAGGCAGCAATAACAAAACATTCTGGGTTTACTCTTTTATGAGGTTAGAAACTCATGTGGATAAAATTTAAGTACTCTGAAATACTGACAGTGAATACATTTGTCATCTTGTCAGTCTACCTCCCTGTACTTATTTGCTTCTGCTGTGATTTAGCTGAGGACCATCGGGAAAAAATTTAAACGTAACAAACAGGTACTCTCTCCCTTCCTCCCTCCATCCTGTATTTTGAATCTTGAATATCACACAAGTATATACATATGCGTATAATTGTGTATACTTTGGTGATAATTGAGGTTCAGAGAGAGGTGGATAATCCATGTAACTTCTTGGAAACTACGGCTGTTTTGCCTTACTCTTGTCTCCAAAACTTCTGAGATTTCAATTGTTCAGATTGTGGCTTACCTATTCTTTTAATAACTGCAGTTAACATGTTTTCAGAAATAGCAAATATTATATGACCATACTACGAAATTGTTTGTGACTTCCCTCTGAGAAAATGTGTGTTTAAACAGCATCTTTCAGCCAAGTTGTTCCAATTTCATGTACCTCTTTCACAGTGAAGTGAAAAATAAAAGGACGGCCAGAAGGAAGCCATGCTCATGCTCGTATTTAGCTTACTTAGAAGTCTGTTTTCCCATTGATAACACATTGCTACCCTAGAGAATGGGACAGGGATGGTTTGTCAAAGATGTTCAAATTCCTCTTAAGGTAAGCATCTCACTCATATAACCTATATATGATATGGATTACACATGGCTCCTTTCTCCCCCTTGCCTGCCCAAACTGATGAAGTAGTGGCATGTATTTCTAAGATTCTGTTTCTTCTTCTTTAGCTATAAAGCTGGCAGAAAAATAAAATCCGTGTGTTGGGGTTTTTCCCTTTGCCTATCATGAGTCTAGAGATAGATCAGAAGACATTATGAATATGAGCTAGAGTGAATGTGACAACAGCCTGTAGCCACACTTCCTAGAGCTGTTAAATCTTGTTAAATCTTGCTAGCTAAGCAGTCAGACATTTCCTGATACTTAAGTGGAAGGACTCAGGTGTATTTAGTAGGAGTGACTGTGCTGAATTTTCTTGTTGATGTGGAGCTAATGGGTCACTGCTGATGGCATTATCACCATCTGTGGCTTTTAAATATGCTATTAGGAGAACGTGTCAAACTGAATTTTGAGCTTTGAATGGAAAATCTCATTGCATAAGAAGCACTTTAAATATTGTATCCCAACATAACTACATAACTTTAGCAGTAATTTCATTCAAATTGATTATTCAATGGAACAGTTAATACTTTGTCCCCTTTTTTGTGAAATGCTAGCATTTTTAGAGAGAACTCTTCTTCAGGGCTTGGGACCAATGGTTTCAGATTT
Organism: Corvus hawaiiensis; assembly: GCF_020740725.1. Taxonomy (NCBI): domain Eukaryota; kingdom Metazoa; phylum Chordata; class Aves; order Passeriformes; family Corvidae; genus Corvus; species Corvus hawaiiensis. The sequence goes on along the minus strand of NC_063255.1, from coordinate 41,901,901 downwards.
GAGAGCACATTTTTCTTTGAGTCATAGTAAAATGCCTATCCCTCATCTTTTCTTCCCAGACATTGAACAGAAGAATTCAAATATGGTAATAAAGTAGATAATGAGAAAAAAAATTCTGTATATGTAGACAGGAGCTAAGAGAATTATGAAAATTAATTTTACATGAGATCTGCAAATGAAATCTCATTGCTAATACTGATCAGTGTCTTCTTTGGAATTCTAATGTGTCTCATCCCCAAGTTTGAAAGTGTTCCCCTCATTTTGCTCATGTTCTTTCCATAAGAATCTGAAATGCTGCTTTCTTAAAAACAATCCAGAAAAATTTCAGCTATGACTTTTGACTCAGTTCTTAAGCTTAGTTACTGTTTAATCAGTGATTTCTCTAGAAAAGATAATATAGTTATCTGAATATCTCCACCTTTATTTGCTGTTGGCTTGGAGGTTTTTTACTTCATCCTTTCTGTTCATGTCAAGAACTTATCACTGGGAACCTGAGTGCCAGAAAGTCTGGGAATGGTTTACACTCCAAAATATTGCATGGTGTATTTTAGTAGTCCATAAAATGCTGATGCTGAAGAACTTTGCTGAAGGTGATAAGATGATACATACACAAGGCAATAGATTTGAACTACGTTTAAGGATGTAAAGAAAACCTAATCTAAAGATCCAGCAAGGTAGCATATTTATTGTTCTGTGCAAAACAACAGCAACAACAAATCTTTGTAGTAACTGATTTTAATCCTTGAGTCTCCTGAGGCCAGGGTGAATTATTTATTCAAGTTCTATATATAGACATTTCTTATGTAGATATGTCCTTTGAACATGATGTGTGTACATTAGGTTATAATACTCTTCAAATTGAATTATCTTTATGATTTTTAACTTTTAGAATTCCTACCACGTCGCAGCGGGGATTACTGCAACAAGTATATTTCAAACCAGGAGTCCCGTGGAAAGCGAAGTATATATGGACAGATTTGTGGTAGATGTTTCAGAGGTGTTTATTTCTCCAGCCGCATGGCCGGGGCTCAGCTCAGGAAATCCGCAGTCACTGGACCCGAGGGTCCTTGGCGTTATCAGGGAACACAAACCAACCAATGGGGAACAAGGCTGAGCAGGGGCAGGGAAACCCCGTGTCTCCCCTCAGGGCCCCTCTCCCAGGGCTCCATGGCAGGGGAGGAGACCCCAACATCTCACCCGTTTTATTTAATAAAAGGAGAATGAAAACAACTGGATAAACATAACAAGAACAGTTTCAAGACAAAACAAGCCACCCTCTTGAGTTTTTAAATGTCTAAACAGATTCTGTGTAACATCTTAGGGCTGACACAAGGGAGACAGAACTCTCCGGGCATGTTTTGTGGGGAAACTGAGGCAGGAGAGGGTTTAATTTCTTCCCTCCCCTTTTCATTCCCCCCTCGGCATCGGAGAGGAATTGTAGGGAAATGGAATTGTATAGGGAAGCCATGGGGTGAAAAACAGATTAGGAATAAACTGGGGATAGGGTAAACTTAGGAAAGGGTTCATATTGGGTATAGGGTAAAAGGGGGAAGTAGGCTGTGGGTAGGGAAGTTGCTGGGATGGATATTGTTTATAATTTTGTGCATAACGGCTGCCTTTGACGGGAATACCTCCAGGCCCAGTAACATTTGCTGCTTGTAAACCCTTCTTTCCTTGCACTATATCAAACTGTACAACTTCTCCATCTCCTACACTTTGCAGGTAATTTTTAGGGTTATTCCTTTTAATGGCAGTTCTATGGATGAATAGATCTTCCCCTGTATCATCTCATGTTATAAACCCATAGTTGTTTTTACATTGTACCATTTCACAGTTCCTGTGACTTTCGTGGCTACAACTCCTCCTATCACGTGCTTGCGTGTTTGTCATGGCTGCTGGTCCCGCGTGGCCGCCGCCTCGCCAACTCCGACGTCTTGGCCGGGCCCCCGCGTTGCGGCTGCTCCGCGCTCTCTGAGCGGCGCTGCTCCGGCGCGTGTCTGGGCTCTGCGCGGCCCCGCGTCACCATCGCCGCTGGCTCCGCGTCCCGGGAGTGGTTCTGCTCCGCCAACTCCACACTGCTTTGAGAGCGGCCCCGTTTCAGCTCGGCGCTGCGCTGCGCAGCTTCTCGTGTTGCTGTGGGAACCGCCGCTTCTCCCTCTGCAGGGCTCTCCGAGCCGTGTGCTCAGAGCGGCCTGCCACGCTGATGCCCGGTTCCTGGCCGCTCGTGGCCCACGGCACCCGCGGCGCCTCCGGCATCGCTCCCTCACTCGCGGCCGCGTGGCCGGGGACCCCGAGACAGGGATGGGGTCCGCGATAAGGTGCGCGCTCCCAAGGGGGCCGGGCGCATCCAGCGCAGGCACCTCCGCTGGCACGGCTACAGTCATGTGCTCCCGGGATGGCGGCCGTGCGGCCTCGGCCACGGGATAAGTATGATCCTCTGCTTTAGGGGTAATGGGACGATACAAATGCTCCTCAAGAGCTTCCCTGATTATAAGGTATGCATGGAAAGCTTCTCTTTGATCCCATACTTTATCCCATATCTCGTCCCAGAAACACCCCTCACAAGATACAGGAGGTTCGATATCAAAAAGTAAGTCTCGAGAAATATAGGAGAACCTTTTGAAAAGCCAGATGAAGAAATGTTCTAGATTTCCCGGTTCCAATACTTTCTTGTTTTGTTGTTCAAGGATTCCTTTAACTTCTAGGTACATTTCTTTCTGTGGCTCAGAGAGCCCCATTTCCCACGATTCTTCCATAGTCCAGAGAGAATATCCAAACCAAGACGAGAAGAGAGAGGTCTAGAGTGGTTATTTTACTCACGAATTGTCCTCAGGGATCGGTATCTTGCTCGCATTCCTCCACCAGTTTGTCGCAGCGGGGATTACTGCAACAAGTATATTTCAAACCAGGAGTCCCGTGGAAAGCGAAGTATATATGGACAGATTTGTGGTAGATGTTTCAGAGGTGTTTATTTCTCCAGCCGCATGGCCGGGGCTCAGCTCAGGAACTCCGCAGTCACTGGACTCGAGGGTCCTTGGCGTTATCAGGGAACACAAACCAACCAATGGGGAACAAGGCTGAGCAGGGGCAGGGAAACCCCGTGTCTCCCCTCAGGGCCCCTCTCCCAGGGCTCCATGGCAGGGGAGGAGACCCCAACACTACCATATCTGATATATTTTTAAAGCTTCCATCTTGCATTACATGACAACTAGTCTATAAATCACAGGCCTTTAATATTTCTTTGAATATGTCATTTTACTTTATATATGAAATTATGTTTGTATATAAGACAGGTGACAAAAAGTAGATATTTTTTGTTAATTTCCTGTTTTGTTAATTTTCTGGCTGGCACATCTGGTCTTCTAAAGACTACAGTTTAGATAAGAATGGATTAGAAAAGAGAGTTTGGAAGCTAGATGAGATGACCTTTTTACAGTTGTTACCAGATCCTGGCCTTTTTAGCTCTGTGAGAATCTGTGGCAATGTAATTCAGAAGGCAGGTAGCTGCCTTAATTTCATGTCCTGGGTTTCACTTGAAGTCAGGCACTTGAGTAATCTTTATTTTAGTTTTTGTCTGGTTCAGGTAGCCCATATCTTGGTAATCTATAGGAAAAAAAAAACCAGCTTAGAAATTAGTGCCTAGTTTTTACCAAGTGATTGACATTGAGTAAGCTCAAATTTTATACTTAACTATTCTTCAAAAGGCTAAAACCATTGCATTTTTGCACTTCTGCTATGTCATATAGAGAGAGTGAAAAAGATACAGTTTCTCTCAGGAAACAAGCTTTTCCTAACTCAGAATTTAAAAAATAAATAAATTTATAAGAGGCAAAGCAAGGTGCAATTTTAGTGATTTAACATTATTATTTGAAAACTCCAAAGGTGGAAGTAGTTTAAGTTAGTGCAGTACAAAGAACTGGACATATTTTTATGTTGAATTCAGCCACTTTCTTCCCTGATTGTATGTACCAGACCTCTGCATAACAGCTGGGGCATCCCAGTGATCTGTTCATCCATTTGACTGAACTTTCCAAAACTAACCAGGAGCCATTACCCCATACTTCTCTCTGCGTAATCTTCAAAATTTGAAAAGCCTGTAAAAGAGGAACATCTTTTTACTGACAGTCCTTTGCTGGCAGCTTTATACCATAAAGCAGTAATGTTCACCCTTCTTCCCTCTCCAATGTCATATTGAATGTTTTTCCTGAGCATTCTTATTTGGCAGTGTTCAGCCTGGTTTTTTAAGGGTCAGATACAATGGCATTGTTCTGATAGTTGCTGGTAAATTTAAAAAAATCCAAAAATATTCACATTTCTTTGAACAAAAGATATTTGCTTCTCTGGTGCACTGCTTTAGCAAAAAAACCCACAGAGAGATCTTTAATCAATGGGGTTCAAAACTTTTGAACCCCATATCTTCAGGAAAAGCACTTGAAACAAGATGCGTGGCCTGTAGCTGTAGCTCTGTAAAGGCTCTCTGGGAATGCTATTAAGCCTTGTGTAGAACAAATACTCTGTGAGTTCTTCAGAAAGTACTCAGTGTGGCAGGAAGAGAGGAACTGCCACTGCCTGTGGCAGGCAGGAAGGGAGTGTATGAAGAGCCTGCAATGATACACTCTTCTAAAGTGTCTGCCTTGAATCTCAGAATCATGTCTGTGCAGAGCTATGTGAATCTGAGAAAACTGAAGTGGTGAACAAACTTAGTATCTCCCTAATCACCTACTGTCTCTAATGCTTCCTGAGCATAGTTCAAGGACTGTGCAAGACAGATAAACCAAGAATCAGTGGCCTCCAAGACGGAACAGACAGAGCTAGAGACATTTTGTGAAAACAGTAGTTGAAAATACCTGGAAATAAGAAAACCCTAAAGATGAAGACACTTAGTATTTTTCCTCTGCAGATTTGGATCCTTTTCTTAGGCTAGAATATGAATAGAAATTAATACAGTGATCTTTCCCAAGGGTTTTATTCACAGCTGAGTAGGACTGTCTATATTGACCTCAGTGGCAACCTACCTTAGATTCCTAGTCTCATTTGGACTATTTCATGTTTCAAAACCTGTGATATAATTTGCTATATTTGAAAATTACTGCATTATAGCCATCCACGAATAGAATCATAGGGAGAAAGGGAGTTCAGCTTCTGAAAACATGAGCAGCATTAGAGTAATGTTAATACAGCACAAGAGAAATTAAACATTGCTTTTACAATAATTCCTGTCTACCTTGTTCCTCTGAGTATCATATAAAGACTGTTTTTGTGTCATAAGTCTTTTAATGAACATGAATTATAAAATCACTTTAGATTTACTCTCTTGGAAATTCTGCATTATTGATTTAGAGAATCAAAGGCATCAAGGAGATGGAGACATAAAGTACAAAGATTATAAAATATATAGAAACAAATCTATAGCCACAAACACAGAACTGGCTGTTCTAATGTTATGTTTCCCTCCCAACCTCATACAAACAAAGTGCTGAGCTCTCTCAGTTTTGTGCAAAAGTGAACTTTCTTATGTTGCATGTCAATCCCAAGGATTCCTAAATGCCAAAATGGTCTGTAGCAGACTTCATTCCTGCAATCTTCTTTTCACTTTTATGCTAATGGTGCTGCATTTGCTCTGTATAACACAGGTATATGTGTTTTTTCCTCTCAAATTGCAAGGTCTTCCTTTTCTTCCAACTTCCATATTGAGCTTTCTAAGGTTCTTGTGCTATTTTGCTCTTGTGTTCTGGGTCAATTTTTTCCTCTTTTCTGTGTAACAGGTCTTCCCACATCAGCAATACAAAGTTTACCTTCAACTAAAAAAAGTAGTACTAAGTCATAAGGTGTAGTCTCACAAGAACTTAGATTTTCATTTAGAGCAAAGTAAAATAAAAACTTATGGGTGTGCAGTGAAGCATTTTTCTTTCTTTTTCTTGAATCCTTGTGCTCAAAATGCAAAGTCTTTATTTTCTCTCATTGACTGATCACAGCGAAATGTGTAGGTAGAGGTGAAAAGGGGAGGAAGAAGAGAAAAGAGTTTGCTTTAGAAAAGATCTTTGAATTTGAAGTATCTCAGAATCAGAATGAGAGGCATCCAGCCTGGGCAGAGAGAGCAGCAACAAGCCAAGTTTGATGCCTGTCCCTGCTTATCCTTTCCTGACCTGTTTCTACCCCAAGACAGGTTAAGCTGCATGTAAAGCAGAAAGAAGGTTTGAAGGGTCTATCCAATAAATCCTTTCCCTTCTGCAGTGCTGAGAGTGGAGGCAGACAGGTACGATTGGCCTGAACCAGCTTTAAATCAGTAACTGGTTTTTAGTTGTTTTTTTTTTTTCTTTTCACAATGATTAGTATTAATAAGAATGACAATAAAAATGCTTCTGCTCTAAAGTGGCTTTGGGAGTTGATTTGTACTCACTCATCTCTTAGTTTCATAGATACTTAAGAGGCTTAAAGCCTTTCAAAAGCAACGTTTAAGGACTTGATCCATTCACTTTCTTTCCACAGTTCCCTTCTTTCTGGCCCTCAAAAGATGTTTTAAAAACAAAGCTGTCCAGATAGTCTTGTTTCTCTCTCTCTGTGGCACCTTGTTTACATTTTCCTGACTGTGTTTCTGACTCAATCATCTCTACCAGTTGCATCCCAAATGATTGCAGCTCTGTGATTTCAAAACTTGGATGTGGTCTAAATTTCCCAGTGGAAATCCAGAGTGACGAACTATCTTCATCCCATTTTCAGAGCTTCTCTTCATGACTGTTTCCAGCCTTACAGCTTCTTGCAGACTTTTGTTGAAGAGACTGAAGGTCTTGTGACAGTACGATAATGTTGCTTGAGTAACGCTGTCCTGGCTCGTACTCACGAGCTCTGGCATGTCCTCAGTCAGAAGAAATGCAGAGTTACTTCTGTGATGTCCTACAGGACCGGCTTCGGTAGCAGGAAAAGGCGCTGGCTGGGCGCGCATGCTGGTTCCTCTACAGAGGAGGCACTTCAGGGGCCCGATGGTCTGGCTCACGTTAATCCGGAGGCAAATGAAAAGAGAGGGGCTTCTGGTCTTACTTCCAACAGGTTTATTGTCAGAAGTTCAGCAACCAGAATAATAATAATAATGGCGCCGAGTGGCTCTCGCCCTCAGTTTTATAGGGGGTTTGAAAACCGTGGGGAAAGGGAAGGCAACCAATGAGATACAAGCCAAGGGGAGGATACAATTCAACAAGAACCAATGGGGGAAACCGGGAGGCGGGAATTACAACAAGGAGCCCATGAGCAACCGAGTAACAGAGAACTTTCCCAAACAGGGGGAGGCGGTTTGAACCCGGCTGCCGCCCAGGGGGACATGGCTTAGGTCTCTGTGTCGCCCATCGACCCAGGTGGGTCATCATGCAGTCAAGGGTGGTAACTAGGAAAAGTATAACACAAATACAATTATCTTAAATAATGATGGCTCCCATTGACTCCCTCTCTTTTAGAAAAAAAAATGAGGGATTATTTTTGGGAAGGGAAACACATTAGGGAGACTGGGAAGGGGTTTGTCTTTCGGGCCTGGAAGAGGAGTCTTTTTTCTAGGTGGTTTGGTTTTTCTCCTCTTGCAGGCTGTGAGAGCTTCTTTATTATGTTGGGTATCTGTTGGTGGTTTCAGAAAAGGCTTGATCCACTTCCAGGGGATCCATTTTGGACCCTCTGGGGTGGAAACATACCCATAGCCTCTACCCTGGGTGACAAGGGGGTATGGACTATGTGTTTGTAATGTGTCAGGATCTTTAATTAGGACCTCAGGTCTCTCAGTTAGTTTATTTTTAGCAGAGTTTGTGAAGTGTCTCATGACAGGAGGGTTGGGTTCTTCATAGGAGCAGTTTAAAAGGTTTAAAGTGAACAACGCTTTAGAAAGTCTTAGGATGGGGGTGGTGATTTCATTGCCGCCTCTTTGTTGTTCTAACAGTTTTTTTAGTGTCTGATGTTTCCTTTCTACAATGCATTGGCCTGTGGGCGAGTGAGGGATGCCAGTGATGTGATCCACACCCCACTCACTCATGAATCTTTTTAATTCTGCGGAGGTGTACGCTGGGCCATTGTCAGTTTTAATTTTCTTTGGTGTCCCCAACATAGCAAAGGCCTGGATTAAGTGGTTAACATCATCTTTGGCCTTCTCTCCACAGTGGGCTGAGGCAAAGGTCGCGCTGGAAAAGGTATCCACAGAAACATGAATATATTTTTGGCGACCAAATTGGGGGAAGTGGGTGACATCTGTTTGCCATACCTCACAACTGCCTAGGCCTCGGGGGTTAATCCCCTGACCTAATGATGGAAGCTGATATTTTTGGCAGCTGGGGCATGTCGCCACAATGGCTTTCGCCTGGTCTCTAGTGAGGTGGAACATTCGGATGAGAGCTGGAGCATTTTGATGGAACATTGCATGGCTCAGCTGGGTTTGCTGGAATCTGTTAGGCAGATTCGCTAACTCGATGGGCATAGCTAGGGCATCTGCTCTCCTGTTCCCTTCGGCAATAAAACCTGGCAGGTCAGTGTGTGATCTCACATGCATGACAGAATGGTTGCTTTTGGTGGGAGATCAGTTGAATCAGTTTCGAAAGCAAGTTGTAAATTTTTGGGTTTGCAACCTCCTTTAGTACGGCTCTCTCTGCCCTGGAAACTACACCTGCTACATAGGCTCAATCAGTTATCAAATTAAATGGTTCACTGAACCACTCAAATGCTCTGACCACGGCTGCAAGTTCTGCAACTTGTGGGGATCTTTCAACTACCTGCACATCAGACTCCCACTTCTGAGTGCGAGGATCCCTCCAAGTGATGACAGACTTGCGGGAACGTCCGAAGCCATCTGAAAAGATTGTCAGGGCATCTAAGGGTTTTTGGCTTTGAATTTCTTTTGGAATGAGTTTGAAGACCGAATTAAACAGTTTGTGTTTTGGATTGTGTATAGAAATTTGGCCTGGGTAGCTGTCTAGGGCGAATTGGAGGTACTCATTGTTTTGTATTAGGTGGTCAAGTGACTTGGTTGTCAGATGGTAGGTAGATGCATGTGAAATCACACCCTGCAAGGGTGTGGAGGCGGGATCTAGCTTCCATCACTAGCTGAGCCATGAGCTCCTGTGGCATTGTGACACTTTTGGACGGCTGGTGCGAGAGGAAAACCCACTCAATGATCAACAGGGGATCACTCTGCACCTCATCCCATTGAAATATCAGCCCGTGGAGGTATGGCATTTCCCCTAATACAATACATTGAAAAGACAGACCTGGGGCACAGCAGTGTGCCTGCTAGGATGACAGCACTTCCTGTGCCTTACAGATGGATTGTCTCGCCTCCTCTTTAGATGCCTGGGTGATGTGAGGTCATCTTTCCCTCACAGAAGGTTGAACAGAGGAGCGAGATCTTCTGACGTCAGCCCTAGGAGTGGCCTCACCCAATTTATGGACCCGCAGAGCTGGTGGAGTTCCTGCAAGGTCTTAGGGTTAGCATTAATTTTGACTTGTTGGGGAACCACAGTTTGTTCATGGATTTTCAGTCCAAGGTATTTAAATGGAGAGGTTTTCTGGACCTTTTCGGCCTGGATCTCAAATCCATTTTCCTCTAAGGCCTCGATTACCTTCCCTAATGTCCAGTCTAGATAGGACTGGTTGAGAGCAGACACTAAAACATCATCCATATAGTGGAGCACTATTGCCTTTGCTGCTAACTTTCTGATGGGGGACAGAATGCAAGCAACATACCATTGGTGGATGGTGGGTGAGTTTTTCATGCCTTGCAGCAGAACTCGCCACTGGTAGCACTGCATGGGAGCCTCTCGGTTGATGGAAGGTACCGAGAAGGCAAACCAAGGTGCATCGTCTGCGTGTAGTGGGATCTAGAAGAAGCAGTCCTTGATATCAATGACCACTAACTTCCACTGCCTGGGGAGCATGGAGGGTGAAGGCATTCTGGGCTGCAGGGGTCCCATGTCCTCAATGACTGCATTTATTTTCTGCAGGTCATGGAGGAGGCGCCACTTGTCTTTCCCTGGCTTTTTGATTACAAATACTGGGGAGTTCCAAGGGCTATTGGAGGGTTCAATGTTTCCCTTTTTCAATTGCTCCTCCACGAGTGCGGTGAGTACCTTTAATTTGTGTTTATTTAGAGGCCACTGATCCTCCCAGATAAATTTGTCAGTTTTCCAGTTTAATTTCTGGGTGGGGCGCTGTGCAGTGGCCCCTATTAAAAATCCTAGGATCAAGATGGAATTTCAACCCGGGCCCCCCATTGGGACATGAGATCTCTTCCCCACAATGTAAACCTGGAGTTAATAACAAACGGGGGGACCAATGCTATCTGTCCCTCTGGACCCTCGATGTGAACAATATCCCTGCTTCTCTGGGCAGATATTGACCCCCCCTACACCAGTCACGATACCTTCTGCCAGCTGCAACTCCCAGTGTGACGGCCAGTCATTGGAGGAAATGGCTGTCACATCTGCTCTTGTGTCCATCATTCCTGCCAGGCTGATGTCCAAGCCTTGGCAAGACAGTTTGCAGCCAAGCATAGGTTTGTCTTGCCCAACCACCTCAGCCCAGAAGACAGAGGGGTTAGAGTTCTGTAGTGGACTGCTGGGCTTGGGCAACAACCTGGTTAGCAGCAAGGAAAAAGGATGGGTTAATACACTGGATGTTAATCGTGAAAAGCCCTTGTGACCCCACTTGTACAGGTGTTACACAGATGTCAGATGGTGCATGTACAGCATCTCCAAACATGAACAACGTACAGTCTTTCAGGTTTTTGCAACTCATGATGACTCTTTGGGGTGTTACTGAGTCCATTTGAGTTGCGGTGGTCACAGTGACAGTCTTTCTGGTTGTGGCCTTTTCATTTTTTTCTGCACATGGGGCTGCAAATCCATGCTGCTTCCTCAGTTTTTTGGCTGCATCCCAATGCAGGCATGTGATGTCATTTGCCCTGGGGAGACAGCTCGGAAATTCGGATTAATTGGAGCCAGGGCTCTGCAATTCTGGGCTAAATGCCCTGGTTTACCACACCTGTGACAGACCCAATTAGCATTTCTTTTGTCCTGAGATGCTGTTGCTTCAGCGGCACTTGCAGTTCCCACTATATTCCCCCTCATTTTTAAATTTGGCTGGTTAATTGGAACTAATGTCGTGCAAGCACGAATCATTTGGTTTAGGGTCAGTGGAGGGTCAAATGGAAGATTCAAAATCACTCTTTTACAAACTTCATTTCATTAGCTTTTGCAATTTGCATTATAATATATTCCTTTGTTTTTGGGTCTTCTTGTCTCCCCACCACGAGCCTCAGTTTATCTACAAAATCAATAAATGGCTCATTTTGCAGTTGCCAAATCTCTGTATAATTAAATTGAGGTGCCAGTTTAGGGGGCATCATTAAAAATGCTTGCTCTGCTGCTTGCTTTACAGCATTTAGGACCAGCTCTTGTGTGTTTTGAGCCTGGTTCTGTGTCTTGGCCAATAACCCCTCACCGGTAAGGTGATCTATGGAAACTCCTGGATTGTTTGGATCCTGCAGTAGAATCGGGAGGACTTCTCTCAGTTGCTTTCTCCAACCTTCTTCCCACATTTGGAATTCAGATGGGGAAAGCAAACAGGAAAAAATGCTTTTGAGGTAGTGCGGTATCATCACTGCAGTGGTGAGGGTTATCTGCAGGAGGTTCTTAAAATACTGACTCTCCCTCCTGAACTCCTTCTGGGCTTTGCAAAGCTCTTTGAGCCCAGATGGATCAAAAGGTTTCCATGCGGGATTATTGCCTGCTCGGTTGTAGGTAACCAGAGCCGCGAAGGGATAGGAATGGGCTTCCAGACCTGATTTCAAGATGGTGCTGGTTCTGGTTTCTACCCTGTGGGAACCGGAAGAGGAGGCGTGGGAACTGGAAGAGGAGGCGTGAGAACTGGAAGGTCCATCACAGTGGGTAGGAACTGAGGACAAGGAGGAGTGGTCACAGGAAGGGTGGGGATTCCCAATGCAGGGGGTGGTGCCCGACATGTGGGAGGAGCCTGAACACATCATGTCTGGGGGCAGAAACAGGAAAGGGTTGGGAGGAGGAGAGAGAAAGGAATTGTGGGAAGGAGAAGAGGGAAGGGCAGACTGTGCCATTCAGTCTCTGCCATTTTGTAGACACATGGATTGGGGGGGGGGGGGCATAATGGTGGAAGACACTTAAAACAATTTTCTGGACTTACAACTGGGGAAGAGAGCAAAGGATACTGGTTTTGGGTAGAGGTCGAGGCAGCCTGACCAGGGCTATCTTGATGAGGTAGTTGAGAAGACCGAGAGGGGTCAGGAAGAGGGTAGCAGCCTGGTGCCTCTGGGCATTTTACCGCTTTCGGTTTTTCCAACAAAGGGGAAGTGGGGAGAGGGACACGAGGAGAGGAGGGAGGAATACAGGGAGAACTGCGGAGAACTTAGAGCTTTTCTTTTACTTTCTGGTTCATTTTGTGCAAGTCCTGAAGGACTAAAACTAGGGGGAAGAATTTTTATCCAGAGGAATCCCCTCTCCGCTTTAAATCAGCGATATTATCTCCTACAGCCTGCCAGAAAGCAGGCAATTTTAAATTTGTGGGAGACGTCTGAGGAAAATAAAAGAAAAGCCAGCGAGTGAACTGTTTTAACAACGCTTTTGAAAATTTAAACCAAATAACTTCAAGGGATTTCACAATTTGGACAAATACCTCTCTTTGGTGCTGAGAAAGTTTTGAACCCATGGCTCTCTCAACACTCTTTCCACCCACCACCTGCAAAAGGAAAAAAGAAACAAAAGTTCTCAGGGACTGGGGATACTCACACAAATTTCAGTTCAGTACAGGTACAAATTCACAGTTACAGGCGTCCAGTCCTGGAACCAAAAAGCACGGGTGGGGTCCTCCAGGGATAGGCTGTTCTCCGAGATCGGGAGTTGGCAGCCTTCTCTCGGTGCACTCCTCTTAAAACAGTGTGCTGCAGCGAGAGGCGTTAGCGGCTCCAAAGCTGTTTACTCTTGCTGTCCACCGACAGCAAGGACCATGCGCATGAGACTCTTGTTTGGGCGCCAACTTAACGCTGTCCTGGCTCGTACTCACGAGCTCTGGCATGTCCTCAGTCAGAAGAAATGCAGAGTTACTTCTGTGATGTCCTACAGGACCGGCTTCGGTAGCAGGAAAAGGCGCTGGCTGGGCGCGCATGCTGGTTCCTCTACAGAGGAGGCACTTCAGGGGCCCGATGGTCTGGCTCACGTTAATCCGGAGGCAAACGAAAAGAGAGGGGCTTCTGGTCTGGCTTCCAACAGGTTTATTGTCAGAAGTTCAGCAACCAGAATAATAATAATAATGGCGCCGAGTGGCTCTCGCCCTCAGTTTTATAGGGGGTTTGAAAACCGTGGGGAAAGGGAAGGCAACCAATGAGATACAAGCCAGGGGGAGGATACAATTCAACAAGAACCAATGGGGGAAAGTGGGAGGCGGGAGTTACAACAAGGAGCCCATGAGCAACCGAGTAACAGAGAACTTTCCCAAACAGGGGGAGGCAGTTTGAACCCGGCTGCCGCCCAGGGGGACATGGCTTAGGTCTCTGTGCCGCCCATCGACCCACCCTCATAGTCACTGTCCTGGGTGGGGAAATCTAGCCAAGAGAGAGCCCTGAATTGATTGGCATTCGCCTGCCCCAGCCCAGCAGTGGGCTGGGTCACTGCAACCCTTGAGTATGGTTTGCGTAATTGTTGAAGTAGTGTTGAGACATGACTGAGTGGGAACAAAGCTGAGGGGTGACAACTCCAGACTGAGGAACAAGGGTCCTGGAGTAACCAGGAGATGTACTGGCTCCTCTTGGGCAAAATGCAACAACAGTAAGTGCTGTAGATGTTGAACTTCGGCTTTCAGCAACAGGCTCCCTGACTATCTCTTCCCTAGTTAGAAGTTCTTGCTAAATTCCAGTCAATCCCTTAGCTCTGTGTTTGCTTACGACCTTCTCACAACCACACCAGACCAGCCAGTGTGCCCAGGTGATTATTTTACAATGAACAATTTTCATCTGGATATTGAAGAGGTAGTAGAGTAAGCCAAGGGAAGAGAAAGGCATGTTCAAAGAGAGTTTCAGAAACTGCTCTTCTGAGTGACATATTGGTCATTGCCACTTTGGCATAATGAATGGTACAATTTCATCTTCCTTTCACACTGCTCACCCTGTCGTAGTGGCTTGTATCCATACAGTGTATGCTTATCCTTCCTTCTGCACATAAACGGTAATTTACACTCAAGCATTTTTTTCACTGTACTAATGCAAACATCCTAATAATGTCAGGCTATAGATTGATTATATCTATGAATAGCTGTCTGAGATCATGCAGGAGATACTGAGGAAATGAATTTGAGAACACTGGAAAAATGAAGAAAGTAAAAGATAGGAGCATTGTTAAACGAATAAGAAGAAGCAAACAATCTTTGTGTATACTGTGTATACATCTTTCAGCTTTGTGGGGGTTTTTTATTCTTTTTCTTTAATAAAACAAAATTTAAAATGAGATACGTAAACGTACCTTTTTTCAACTTAGATGCTTGCTTACACTGGTTTAGTGCATGGACTGGTCATCAGTAACTCACAGTGGTTAATGCACATGCTGCTAACATCTTTTTCTTCCACGTCTTTTGTCATTTGGTTGCTCCAGTCAGTTTTTCAGCATTTGTAGATAAAATATCTGAGAAGTTCAGCTGTGGGTTCAAGGTGCTTGGCTGGTCTATATAAGCCAGTCTGATATGAAGGAGAATATACCCATGTTCAGCCAATCTGTCCTGTGTACTCATCTGTTTTCTTGGTCACCAGCTCAGGAATCTGTGTTCCACCATCAGCTGTCACTATTTTCTTTTATCCTTTACATCCTCCTTGTCTTCCCTCTGATTTATATATATGTTCTATGTCATATTTCTGTTTATTCAGACAATTTTTCTCAACTTTGGTGTCTGACTGTTTATTCAGGATAACAGAAAATTGACAATATAGATGTAAAGAAACTTTTGTGTTTTAAAGAGCATTGTTTCTCCACATTCACCTAATCAGGGCTCCTTTGTCCCTGGGTGATTAAGAACTTGTCCATAGAATGGTTTTCACATTCATATGTCAGATGCACCCAGCAGTTAACTAAATATGAGTCTGTGTTTTTTGAACTGTCCCCTTGGGATATAACCATCACAGATACTACAGTTACCATCCAATTATGCTCCTCTTTCATTCACAAGGATCTATTTTTACAATATTTTTAAGGGAGACAAAAAGAAAACAAATAAAATAAAAATAAAAAAAATAATAATTAAAAAAAAAAAAAAAAGAAGGAAAAGCACAATGCCCTAGCATCCCTTTATTCTGTCCCCTGTAACTTTCTGCCATCAGCATTGGACGTTAAAAAAGTTATTAAAAGCACCTTAGTAGAGAGAGGGCAAATAGGCTTCTAGGAAAGAAAGTAAGCCTAAGGCAAGAAACCTGAAGAGATGTCGTGAACTCTGATCTAGTGTTACTTTTGGGAAAAAAAGTCACTGTAAACTCTAGTATCTACTGCTTATTTTTTGAAAAAATAAGCAATTTCACCATCCTTTGCTGAGAATAAAGTATAGTGCAAACGGTGACAATCTTTCGTAAATTTCACAAGTATTATCCATTTGTGTGGTGCTGAATTTTGGACAGAATTGGGATGTTTGTTGGGTTTTTGTTATGTCTTACTTTATGACAAAAGGAGCCTTGAACTTATTGTATCAAACACTTGCTGGATTACTTCTACAGAAATGTACTTGCCTCCCAATCCAGCCAAATGGATAAAAATGCAGTCAGCAAGGAAACAGAACTGTAAAGAGAGAAGAATGGCAGTTTTTCAGCTCAGAGTTCCTTAAGCACAAACTGTGTAACAACAGAGCTGAACCTTGAAAGAAGAAGCTGTCCTGCTTGTCCCTGAGAGCACAAGCTTATCCTAACACTTTATTTCTGAACATCTTTTAAAACCTGGCAGAACAAATGAAAGCAATAACTAACAAGACCTTTTGTAGTTTTAATTTCAGGTGGCAGTTTGTACTTTTATTATTTCTAAAGCAGCTTGTAAGATGCTTCGCATCTGATCTATAACATTTTATTTATCTCTTGGTTAATCTTTGAGGGAATTTCTTATTTTCAGCAGTTCTGTTCTAACAATTGTCCACAAAATTCATGTCAGACTCCCATCTCAGTGATCTCAGACTTAATGATTCCATGATTTATTCTTAAGCTACTCCAGTAAGGAATCACTCTCAGAACCTAAGCCCCATTGAAACTCATTAAACCAATTACATGATGGCAGCATTTGTCAGAGTTATTTATTCACTATTTCAGTGGAGAATTATTGGATACATGATGATGCAGTTGGCTTATATGTTAGCAGCAAGGAATAAGTTAGTAATGACATATTTACTAAATTCTTTAGCTCATAAGCAATGCTTTTTCTGAGCATTTACTCCTCTAAGAAGCTTCATACAGGTTTAGGTGGTATATATGTCTCATTGTGCATTTTCAATAATTGAATGTGGCTATATGCTTTTTCACATGTTAAAGCAATGCAGGCTTTTTCATCATTATGCTTGGGACCTAGTGGTAACTCTTTGTGTTCACAAGCATTAATCATCCATCATGCTGGATATTAATGGCCTATCTTCCCTGCCATTTATCATGGTATAGGCTTCCTTTTTGTCCTGTGGGTGCACTCACCCTTACTCTTGAGAACACACCCCTTCTACAGGGTGAAAGGTGAAGGAGACTTAGCACTGCTACTTGGTTTTCTTCTAATGATGATCCATTTGCCTTGTATATAAAGCAACAAATATGGCAGTTTATATGGCAGGTACCTAACTTCCAAGCTGACTTGCAGAAGAACGGATCAGGGGAATTACGTTACTTTAGATAACATTTTACTATAACACTGTTCAAATGGACACATGTGGTAAATACATAGAACACAGTATAGTTCATCTAACAGGCACATTGTTAGTCCAGCTAACACTTTCTGTCTGCATGAATTCACCTCATTTTTTATATTTATTGGGTCAGGAGGAAGAGGGGTGGGGATTTTTTGGCCCTAATTACTGGTACAAAGCAATGAAGGCAAATATATTTGTATAGCATAATTCATTACCATTGACCTAGATGAAAGACTACCCTGACACTTAAAGGGTGAACAAAATTACTTTAGCTTGTAGGGCAAGACAGTTTTGGACTGAATATCTTGTTTATATGTTTGGCATCTCAGAAGAGAACAATTCTCGTCCAAGCATGGCACTCTGATATTTACAGCCTCTGCAACATTAGCAGACTGAGACAGCAAGCGTTTCAGACAAACTCAAGATGAGGTCTTCTGCTAAGGTGACACAAGAAATTATATAGATGACTACGGGTTGCTTAGAGATGACTAGCATATCATGTTAATGTGATCACTGTATGGAATAATTGCACTTTATGTCAACAGTTCTGGTGACGTGGTCTTCATCAGTGAGATATTTCCCACTACCAAAAAGCTGAAAGCATGTCAACCCAAACTCCTGTGTTAAACTGTAAAATCCGTGACATTGTATTAATCAACCTTTTATTTTTCTCTTCTTTCTCTCTGATCATAGAATTGGATAGTTGTGCAGTCTGGGTTACAGTGTAAGAGACTGTGAGGATTGCTGGCTGGAACATTTGGGGGGGTGTGTGTGAGGGGAAGGGGCAGGCCGGGCCGTGCCCTGGTGAGGCGAGGCCCTGCCCCTCACAGCCCAGCCCGGGCCTGTATCCCAGCCCCGCAGCGGCCACCAGTCCCTGGCACACTGGAGGCAGTGCCTGCACCCCACCCCTGGAGCCCCAGTCTGGCCTTGCAGTGGCCAAATGGCCTGAAGTCCCACCTGGGGGAAGAGCCCAGGAAGGCCAAAGGGTGTGTAAATCAAAGCCTGTGGCAAGCACATGTCCTGACCCTACCTCCTCTTGGAAATTCTACCAGCTGAACACTGCTGGCACCAGGAGTGGTAGCTATATTTGTTCTTCTCTACATATTTTCTGTCTTTCTCTCTTCCTCTTTTCTTCTTCTAATTCCCTCTTCCTGGAATTTTGAGTAACTTAAAATCAGGTGGGCTTGGAGTTTGCTACATTGAATAGGCTAAGTTAATCCTTTGCGAAATGTTTTATGTTATTGAATGCTGCTCTACACTTTTGCCAAAGTTCTCTGCTTTTCTGAAGGTTGTCAGTAAAGTTTTTTGTTCTTTGACCTCTTGAGAATATTTTGTCAATATTTCTCCTTGCATCTAACTCAGTCCTTTTAAGAGTCTCATCCAGTGAATCTTTGGGGCCTTAAAAACAAAATTTACCCATTTACAATCTTCATGCTAAAATGTTGGCATAATTGTCACAGCAGTAAACCCAATACAATATAGAGGCAAACTTCAGGCAACCCAGGAGACTCCTGGAATGCATGGAGGATAATTTCCTGAGGCAGGTAACAGATAACTCTACCACAGGGAATGATGTGTTACTGGACCTGATTATCACCAATGTAAACAAACTAACTGGGAACATCAAGAGGCAGCCTGAGCTGCAGTGATCACATATGGGTAGAGTTTGCAAACCTGAGGAATATGGATCAGGACTCTGAATTTTAGGAGGAGGAGTTAATCTATAGGGCCTTCTGGGAAACTGCCTTCTGGAACAAGAAAGCAGAACAGAACTGGCAGATCTTTAATGACACTTTTCATAGAGCACTACAGCTCTCATTTCTCACATGTAGGATGACAGGAAAGGATGTCAAGAGATTGACATGGATGAATCAAGAGCTTCTGGTCAGACTAAAGGGCAAGATGCAAAAGCACAGTCAGTGTAAGTAGAGGTAGGTAACCTGGGAAGAATATAGGGACACAATCTGGTTGTGTAGGGATGGGGTGAGGAAGATCAAAGTGTGGCTGAGGATTAACTTGACAAGATTAATAATAAAGGCTTCTGCAGGTATATCAGCTACAACAGGAAGACCAACCACACTGAACACAAGTGGAAAACACTAACTATGGATAGAGAGAAGGCGGAGGTACTGCCCCATTGCTGGAAGTGTTCAAGGCCAGGTTGTATGGGGCCCTGAGCAACCTGATCTAGTGAGTGGTATACCTGTCCACAGCAGGGACTGTGTGATCTTTAAGGTCACTTCTAACCCTAACCATTTTATCATTTTATGGTTCATTCTCTTCTGCAAATACATGTATGTGTTTCTAAAAGAATTAGACACAGAAATTTGTACTTATTATTATAAATTAATTTGATTTGCTCAATTTAAGTCACAAAAGACAAGAGACAGATAAGAAATAAATTTCTTAGACTGAATTTACTGGACTACATTTACAGGACACTCTTTTTGAAATGTTAGAAACAGCTTGTTATTTTTACTCAACTCTTCTAAAAATAAAAACATAATGTTGTTTTTAATAAGTTAGAGGAAGGCTCATTGAAAGAGTTAGTTGGATCTTTCTTTTGCTAATGGACATCAGAGAATTCTTCATTTAAGAATGCTTAAGGACAATTAGGATGGAAGAAATACTTAATTTCAAAAAAGATCTGAGGGTTTATTAATTGCCATTGGTGTAGCTGACTTCAAAATGTAGGTCCTCAGTGTTAGCACAGATGTTGTACAACCATGGAAATCATTAATTCCCCCCAGCAATTTTCTGCCAAGTTTCTTTTCTTTTTCTCTTGTGGTCGTGCAGGATTCTCAAAGCTTGGTAACATTAAGCACCTGCATATTTCACTGCAGTGTCTTATCTATCCCACATGAAAGGTCTTATCCAGTAGACATTCTTAGTATATTTTTGCCAGGTAATACCTGGAGCGACTTAAAGACAACTAGAGCTCTGAGCCAATGCTCAAGAAGAGTATTCTACCAGGTCTGTTGGAGACCATGTTCTCTAATATCTAGTTCATAAAAGGCTGTTTGAGCACTGTTCTTGGGAGATGACTCAGGCCATCACACTCAAGGATACTCTTATACTGTCTTGTCCTGAGTCAGCTTCTTTGAAGCATAAATATGCAGCAGCAGAAAGAGGGTGTTTTCATATCGTGTATGATTTCTATGTGAGAGAAAGAAGATAGGGATTTCAGTTTCCTCTCCAAAAAGCACATAAAACCTAACCTAAAACAGTCAAGTCCAAAGCCCTCTTCTTCTCTTAATTTTTCCCTATTTCATTCTTTCTGTGAATTCATATTCAAATCTACTTCTTTTGCTTTAGAGCCTTCATTAATTCCAAGTGATGAGTGAAGTTAATGGGAAGTTTTCTTACCACTGTGGTGCAGATTTAATGCATGCTTAACAACACAGAGAAAGCCTGTCTCAAACTGAAAGCAAAGAGAATGCATAGGCTCCTTGAAAGGTAAGGCTTATAAAAATAAATTGCTAACATCTTCACTGTTTGTTTCTCAGGGGCTGAGCTGCCACTAGTACATTATGCATGTTGTTTTTTTAAAGACACTAATTATTTTACATTATGTTTATTAAGCCCTTTAAATCATTGCTATTCACCAGCCACCCAAATTCCTCAAGTGCAAGCCAAAGAAATAAAGGTCATCCATGGTTTTGACGTGCTTTTGATGACTATGGTCTGCATAACATTTACCACAACTCAGAACAGAAGCCATTATTTAAGTAAAGCCTGTTATTGTTCATTAGTACAAAGAGTGTGCAGTAAATACAATGAAAGATTGCTCGGTTTACTATATCTTTGTCATCCAAAGCAGCTCCATGAATAACTACAGGGATTTGTCTTTGAATGACTTATTTGCTTGCTGCCTAATAAATAACATGTAATTAGGTAAATATATTGTTTCCTAGTTATGCTAGCAATGTAGTGGAGGAAAATAAAAGGGTGATTTCAGATACAAAAGAGTGGTAGATAATTTTAACACTATCCCTTAAAATACTTGGACTCATTATGTATGGCTTAAACTGCTGGGAGGTCTATGTGTAAAGGAAAAGCAGGAAATAGGTTTAATGAGTTCTTTATTACTCAGGTCATGAGTTATTACGCTGGTAGGATAAAACTGCAGCAGCTATTCGGCATTGAATAAGACACCCATGGTGACCTGACACTGGAGAAAGAAAATATGCCGTGCTAGTTTACAAGTCTGCATGTTTTACTCAATCTACCAACATTTTTTCTGGAACTTGTATTTCAGGATCAACAGTGAATAAGTGTCCATTGGCTCCACTGGAAATAAATGTTTGATGAAATGCCTTGAGAAGACCTCATGGCACTCAGAGTAGTTGCTTGTTTACTGTGTGAATGTTGAACAGGCTAAATGCCATGATGTGTAAGGGCAGTGACAAAAAAAGCAGTAGGCAAAAAAAATTTTTGTTAGCTTTTTGCTAAGAAAACAATGAATATGAGCTCACCAGTGATAATTTAAAAAATTATAAGCTTGTTCAGTAATATGTTTGCATGCTACCATCTTGTTTTAGAAGAAATTTAGGGATGCTTTTCAGGATTTTGAGACAGTGCATGTGTCCCTTATGCCAATTTTAGAATTCTCTTAAACTGCGAATCCCAAATCACCTACCATTTGCAGAACTCAGTTTTAGAAGTAATGAAGAACAGTGGTCTTTAAACATCTGAGTAGACACATGAGTGATCCTTATTCATGAGTGATCCTAATTCAAATTATTATGCAATTTTTCTCTTCTGATGCAAATATCTTATTTATTCCCTAATGACACAAGGTTTATGAATTTTCAAACGGAGTCACATATAGAGAAAAAAATAAAATTCAGTCATGATTTTCAGTCAAAAACATACTCAAATGGTTTCTCCAAATCTCTTTGTGCTAACAGGGGAATTACAGGTGAGATTTAAGTATCAGTGATGCAGATCTTCTACTGCTTTTCCTTCAGTAGCATCTTAGTTCATGTTTGCTGTTTATAAAAGATGTCAAAGATTCAGTCCTTGATCTTAACCAGACTGAGTGAGAGTCTGTGAGAGTCACCACCTCACACAACAAGCCCTTTTCCTGACCCATACTTCTGAGGCAGCATGGCCCCAGTTGTTAGCACAGCCCAGAAGAGTGGATGTTGTTGTCATAATCAGTGCAAGTTGTCATAAATGTTGTCATAATCAGTGCAAGTTGCCAAGGAGATTGATTTTCCTCAATAGAAATGAAAAGGAATCAGATGTATCAGGTGATGAACTGGATTTGTCCACACAAATGTTGGTTCCTATAATCTGTGGAAGGTTCTGTCCCAGGGACAAGGGCTGACTTTGTTGAAAATGATATGACTTTAAAAAAAAAATTATGTAACTTTAGGCAGGGGTTTGTTCTCCTTTGCCCAGGGGCAGGGGAACTGAAGTTTCTCTTTAAAAGACTGTTCATTTGGTAAGGCCCGATGGGCTACAGATTGGGAGTAGATAGAAGATACATGGGAGATAAGCCAACATTAATGAATATTACCCCCAATATCAGCCCCTGGAGAGGTCTGACACACCTGGTCTAGGAAAAGATTGATAAGAGAACCAAAGAATGAGGACCAAATTAGCATCAGAGGCAAAGGGATCAATAACCAACAGGTGATTGAATACTAAGAACTGTGTAATTTAAGACCAATGTACAAGAATTTTGGGGGTTTTTCTCTATAAGTATGTGAAAAGTCTGGTAAAGAACCATGTGTGATGGAATGATTTTCACTGCACATCATGTGTCGATGAAATGATTTCTATAGCACATACTGGCCAGAATAAAGGTAATGCCTTGATTCTCTAACACTGAAAAGATGCTGTTGGAGAGTTTTTCCCGCAGTTTTGGTGACAACTTGATTGAAAGACACTGTTGGTGGGTGTCAGCTCTCTTGCTGTCTGTTCTGGGTCCGGCTGAGATAGAGCTAATATTCTGTATGGTAACCCATAATGTGCTGGTTCTTTATTTCCTTTTTTGGTAAAACACTGTTGATACACCAATGTTTTGTCTGTTGCTAAAAAAATGCCTGAACAGCTTCAAGGTCCTCTATTTTTTGCCCTCTGTTCCCAAATTGAGCAGGCTTGGGAAGGTCAAGAAATTGAGAGAAGACACAGCCATGAGAGCTGACCAAATCTGACAAAAGTGATACTTTATACCATAATTTGTCATGTTCAGCAACAAAAGTTCAAGGGGAGGGAGAAGACAAGAAAGACATCTGTTCTGGTGTTTGTCTTCCCAGTTAGCTGTTTTGTGTGCTCAGTCTCTACTTTCCAGGGAGTGGCTGGGCACCTGTCTACCCATGGCAATTAGTAAACAAATTCCTTTGTTTTGCTTCCATGTACAGCTTTTGCTTCACCTGTTAAACTGTCTTTTAACTTGATCCATGGGCTCACTCACCCTCTTTCTGTTGTGTCTTGATCCTGCAGATGTGTGGGTGCTCAGTTGTTCACTAGAGTCAACCCACCATGCTTTCCTTGTAAGTTTGGGACCGGTAACATGCATTTTTAGAAAAGTAGATTGTAACTCCAACCACAGTTCTAAGATTTCTCCAGCTCCTTTTGTATCTTGCATGGCATGTGTTTTGCACCAACAATCTATTATCAGCAATTTGAAAATCAACTGTATTCCCTAAGAGTGGCTACAGGCAACTGACTCTGCACACACTGCTTTGAACATCTAGCCCATATGCTCTGGCAAATGCACTAAGGGAAGGAATTTCAGAGACGAGATTGTTCCTTTTGTCCTTACCTCACCCCACTGGATATACCAGCAACTACTGTTTGCTGTTCAGCGTGTATCACATGCTGTTCTCCAAGTCCTATGCCTTGCCAGAGGCACAAAGGACAGATAGGAGAAGGTGATCAGCTTTCAGTTTGAAGTGAAATGGTAGGTCAGTTCTTCCTCGGGTTTAGAATAGGCAGGAATATAAAATATGACTGTGGTATGCAACACCTGATATGTTTTGAAATCTGCAGTGTACCCAGTTTGAGAACAAGCTAATATTAACCCCTCAACTGCACACTTCCCAAATATTTTCAGTCACTTTTCATGGACTGTTTAGTAAATGACTGATTTTAGTGCACATCTAGCCTGCTTAATAGCATTATTTAATGCTGTGTGTTATTTGTAATGTTGTTACAGATTTTTAATAGGGAATTGCATCAAACTTAATACATATACTGCTCGATCTTCAACAGGTATGATTTGTAATTAATTAATTAATAAATATATCATGTACTGGAAATGATCCTTTATTTATTGTCCCACAGCAAATTGATCCTCTGCATGTTTATGTCCTGTCAATAATGCTTTAAGGCTTGTTGGCTTGTTTATTTAAATCCCCTAGACAACCATCTATTATAAATTTTACATTATGTCCTTTCATATCAGCTGCCTGCACGAGCAAATTGAAATATGGTGGTGTGCACACAAACACATACATGGCTGTCTGTTTAAGGCCAAGTTTTTTGTAAAACAAGAATCTGAAAGTCTGACTTGTATTATCCTCCATCTTCCCCTGATATTTTTGCACACAGTGAAAAGGACCAAGATGGCCCCTTTTCAGTGTTTAAGTATGCCCAGTTCAGGGAAGTGAGTGCTAGAGAACTGCTGAACCAGAATGAACCAGAATAGGAGTGAAGTATTTGCTTAAATGTTTTGCTAATGCACTTTAATGCAGTGCTTACATTAATGGCTGTGTTAATTCAGTATCTATTAGCTACGATTCAACAAGGTGATCAAGTAAGGGCATAATGTAACACTGCACAGTCCCCCTACTTCATCACCAATGTCTCCTAAACTTGAAGTTAAGTGTATAGTTAACTACTTTACTGAGCTGCCTCTTTATTGAATATGTTTTATTTATCTATAGTTAATAATTTTCCAAGCTAAGTATTCTGCCTTCCCTCCATTTTCCTTCATAGTCTGTGTTTGCCACTGCCCATGAAATAATTAGTCAAGGGGGAAAAAATGTATCTTCTAATTAGCACAGACAACATAAACAGAATAGTGGCTTTCCTTAGTGCAATAAGACGGCTAATTGTTTCCTCTCACTCCAGTGTGGGAGAGACAACTGCAGAGATGGGGAGGAAAGCTTTCTCCATTGCACTGAAGGGGTTGTGCACCATTTATCAAGCTGACTGCTCTGTCATATCAGTGGAAGGACCCTGGCGAGCCCTGACCATGAGATTGAAGGTTGGTACCAATTTACTGCAACACAAATGCATTGAACAGGAAAGAGAGAGCTTCTAATCTCTTCAATTTTCTTACATTACCCTGAAGGCTAGGGAATTAAATGAAACAGTAGCTGGTGACAACTTTAGAGGATCCTGAATGCATGACAGGAAAAGTACTAAAATAGCTCAATAGTTTTATTTTACACATTATACAGTTTATACATTTATACATTTTATACGTTAATCTTACCCCTGCATAAAGAAACAGGTTATGCCTTTTGGATATATGTCTTCTCAAGAGAAGGAGAAAAGCTTACTGAATTCAGTATCTGTCTGGTTCAAATTTGGTAGCAACATGTATAAAAATATATATTAAAATATTTAAAATCAAACAAAACATATCCCTGGGTCTTGTAATTTTCTTTTAGTTCATTGACTTTGGTAAACTTGCACTGCATCTTTGATCTTTATCAGTGTCAGTCTCTGGAAAATCATTAGGACAGAAGAATTTGTTGTGCCAGTCAGCTCTCATGCCCACTTCATCCCAAGTCCTTACACCAGTCTCTGCAGAAAAGGGAAAGAGATCCATCCCAACACTGTGCCAATAGGAGGCAATCAAGATCTTGTCCAAACACTTTGGCTAGAGAATGTTTTAAACACCAAACATCCAGCCTTATTTCCTGATTAGTCATTTCTCATCTTGCATTAATTATTGCAATGGTGAGTATTTATAGTATTTATATATAAATGTCCATCTCCATCATTAAATCTTGCTTGTTTCTCATACTGCTGAATGCTGCAAGGAATCCTCCTCTCTTCAGAGACTGCAGTGTTAATTCCCAAAAGTATGAAAAGAAGACATTTATATGGCATCATCATCACCTGCACAGATTTAATTCTTGCTCAAAACACATAGCACCTTCCTTTACAAGGCTACCCACAGGAAGAGCTGCATTCCAAGTGCCCGTAGCAAGATTTAAATAATAATAGTACTACATGGTTATATATAAATGGGAGTAATCTTAAGGCATCCCTCTACCTTCAATTTAAAGGACTGCTAAAGGCCATCATTTCCCATTTCTTAGTAGGCTGGGGGAGTGGAGAGTCACACAATAAAAGGACATACAACAATTATTATAGCATTACCATTTGCAATCCTAGAGCTAAAGGTCAGTGTGGTTTGCTACTGTAATATTTCCAAGGATTTATAACTTGCCTGCATAAAAATTTTCTCCAGGTTAATATTTTCTACCTTGAGTGTTAATCTGGATATGATTTTTTTTTTCAGGATAAAAAAGGAAGAAAATATTTCACTATAGGTATGAATATCAGGTCCTAGGCTGTTTTAAATTTATGCTCTCTTGTAAACATATACATTTTAGACTTTAGAACTCTGCTTTAGAAAGTGAGATCTCAAATAAAATGAATCAAAGTGATTTCAGAGTTTGAAAATAAAACAAAAAGTAATAATATTGAAATTATTTTCAGGTTTTGTAAGGGCCAAAGCATTTTTGTGTCCACATACATATGTCATGTACAGATTTTATTATTCAGAAAATGGCACATGTCTTAAACAGGTAATTCCTCTTTCAACACTGAAAAGTAATTTTATCTGGACTATAAGAAGTAGTGATCTATTATCACAGGGAGAACATAACAGTTCTTCAAGATAAGTACCATTTTCCTCCCAAGAGAGTTGCTGAGCATCTGGGCCTCAGAGCAGTAAGGTATTTGAGCATGTGTTTTTCCAGGGAGCCCCCTGCAATTGGGCAGGGGCTGATGGTCTCTGTGATTCACTGCCCTGCATTTCAAGGGCTTCTGCTGTTTGTTGGAAAGCTCAGTAGCGAAACTGCTGAATGCTGCAAGGAATCCTCCTTCCCAGGCCTGTGGTGTCCCCTCACCTTTACTTCCACCATTTGTGATGACTTCCAAAAAGTCTCCTTGCTTCCACTCCGTGGCCCCCCCAAGTGACCAGCTTTCCGCTTTCCACACAGACACATGCTCGTTCCAGGTGCGATTGCAGCCCTCTCAGCTGTCTTGGCACCTTCTCAGCAGAGTCTCACTGCAAATCAGTTTGAATGCTTCAGGTTTAAAATAGTCTTCTTTGAAACCAGCTTCTTATGATACTGTTCTTGAACATGTAAGCCTTCATTAAAAATTAATCAGGCAGATTAAGTAGATTTTTTCCTCCCACTTTCTGCAGTTTTAAGCTTATCTTTTTTGTCATATGCCCCACCTAAAAGAAATTCACCCACATTGGAGTCCTGGTCCTGAGGACCAGGAACACATGAGACATAGTTTTTAGGCTTATCCCAAATTTAATTTTTGCCTCTCCTTCTTTTTGAAAAGAAATTCACTCTTAAGTAGTAAACTCAGTCCTTATCAGGTCATGTGGCTTTGAAGAGAACTGGTATGAGGGGCTTCATGCTTTGAATCCCTGGGAGGGAGATCCCTCTGTTTCCCACCCTGAATCCTTATGTTCTTTGTACAGGGGAAGTCATTTCTAGACCCTTGGAGAATTAGATCTGTAAAGGTCTCATTTTTGTTGTCTCTCTTTTCCTCCATTATTGTCATCTTCTATTCTTTTTCAATCTTGATATTTGCTGACTTTGTTTATTTGGATGTTAACTCTTACCCAGCACAGCACCATTCTCTAGCATCCATTATACAGGATCTAGCCAACCTCATACACCTCTGCATCAATGGGAACAGACCTTCAGAAAGCTCTTAAACCTTTTCCTGTCATCTGAAATCATGATCTAGTTTATGTTTGTTCTTGTTTTCTCCCACCTCTGTGAATTACTCCTTTTTGCACTTTTTCGGATTTCTTTTATTTTATTTTGTGAAATTATGTCATAAAGTATTTTCCAAGAGAAAAATGTGTAATTCCCATCCAAACACAGTCTCATGAAAACACGAGTTTATCAAATGTTTACATATTGCTCAGCAACTCGGAGTCTTTCCTCATACTAAAATATGCCCAAGACTTTAAGAAATAGGTTGAAATACTACTGTTTCTAGTTTTAAATCAAAAGAAAATAGATGACAGCAATCCACTAAATTGATTTGCAATAAGATTGTGTCGCACTCTAGTAGAATTTTTCAGCTTTCTCACTGTGTATCAGCATTTCCTATTTTAAACTTTCATTCAACATGAGCCCAAAAGAAACAGTGCTTCCCTTTGTCCCACTGTAAATTGTAAGACTCTGCAGTGCAGAATTATGACAATGAATCTAAAAACTGCTTTTCCTACATTGACTAAATTATTTCCTCTTTGTGAGGAGACTCCTTCTTTGCAAAAGCATGTTAAATCCCTTGTCTAGGCATTTCTTCTCTCCTTAAAAGGTAAATGGCTTTGTGGTGGTTTATTTTCCCTTCCCCCATCGAAAAGATTTTCTTTTTGAGTGTTTTCTATTAATCATTACCCACATTGTAAGATCTAATCCTAAGAAGCTTCCAAAAATGACAGAATCTTTTAGAATGCTATCTTTTTGAGAACAAATGCTAAAAGAATCTATTTTAATGTGAGCGCAGTTCCTGATATCTGCAGCTGTAATGCCTTTTCAGGTAAGAAATATCATGACATTTGATCTACTGTCATGGCGGCATCTGTGCAGTCTAACTCAGGACGGCTGAGAGAGATGATAAAATACTTCCTTTATTAGGAAGGATAAGAATTAAATTGCTTTCTACAGAAAATGAAATAATGATAAATGAAGTAATTAGCCACTCAGTTTTTATGTTTTAGGGTGTTGAATGTTTGGGTACTGCTCTTAAGAAGTGATGAAAGTAAGTACTCAAGGTCTAACCCTGCAGAGGCTGGGTTCCACTGATTTTTTGTTTTGTTTTCGTTTTGTTTGTTTTTCCTTGAGGCCTCTTTAATTCCAATGTCAGGAGGGTATGCTTCTTGCTATTTCAGGAGGGTGTGCGCTTCTTACTATTGCAGAGCAGTAACTGAAGGAAGAGTATGTCACAAACTTTTTAGAAAACTGTTGCAGTGGGGATCCTGCAACACGCATATATCAAACCAGGAGTCCCGTGGAAAGGAAATATATATGGACAGACAGATTCTTGCTAGCTGTTTCAGAGAGATGTTTATTTCTCCAGCCGCATGGCCGGAGCTCTGCCGAGGAACTGTTCCAGTCACGGGACCAAGGGTCCTTCTGCCCGCGCAGGGAACACAAACCAACCAATGGGAACGAGGCTGAGCAGGGACAGGGAAGCCCCGTGTCTGTGCCCTCAGGGCCCCTCTCCCAGGGCTACACGGCGGGGGAGGGACCCCAACACCTCACCCGTTTTATTTTAATAAAAGGAGAATGAAAACAACTGGATAAACATAACAAGAACAGTTTCAAAACAAAACAAGCCACCCTCCTGAGTCTTTAAATGTCCAAACAGATTCTGTGGAACATCTTAGGGCTGACAGAAGGGAGACAGAACTCTGAGCATGCTTTGTGGGGAAACTGAGGCAGGAGAGGGTTTAACTTCTTCCCTCCCCCTTTTCATCCCCCACTCGGCATTGGAAAGGGATTTTTGGGGAAACAATTGGCAAAAGCATGGTTTTGTGAGGGAAACCATGGATGAAAAAACGGATTGGGAATACACTGGGGGTAATAGGACATAGGGTAAAAGGGAAAGGTGGGATTAGGAAAGGGAGACTGTAGGGGGGACTTACAATGGAGATACTGTCTAACATGACTACGATTTTTTGCATATATACTGCCTTTTACAGGAACACCATCAGGCCCAGTGACCTGCGATGCTTGTAACCCTTTTCTCCCTAGTACAATATTAAATTCCACCACCTCTCCATCTCCCAAGCTTGGGATGCATTTTTCAGGGTTATTCTTTTTAATAGCAGTTCTATGCACGAATATGTCTTGCTGGTTGTCACACCTTGTTATAAAACCATAATTTTGCTTAACATTATACCATTTTACTATCCCTAAGGTCTTAGTTGCTATGATCTTTTCCTTTTTCCGAGTGGCTGCTGTTTTCTGTCTCGCTGCGTCTTTGCTCTCTCCTTCGATCGCTCCCGTGTTGGAATTGTCGGAGCTGCTGGTGCCTGCGCGCTCTTCCCGGGGTTGCGTTCGGGGCCGTGCGGGCCGGGCCGGGCCGTGCCGCTCAGTTCTCCGTGCGTCGCCTCCTCTGGTCGCAGCTTCGCTGCCACTGCCGGGCGCTGCACCCACGTCTCGGCCGGGCCCCCGAGCGATGACCCCCCCGCGCCCTGCTCCAGCGCGCGTCTCGGCTGGGCGCGGCTCCGTTCCACCGCCATCGCCGCCAGCCGCTGCCCGCGCGCCGCCCCTCTCGGTCGGGCGTTCCCGGGGTTCGCTCCACCACGCGCTGCACGGGGCCATTCAGGCACCGCTGGGTCCCGCCGCTCCCCGCTCCGCCGCCGACACTGCGGCTCGCTTGGCTCCGCCCGCGCGCGGGAACTGCCTCGCTGCTGCTCGCAGAGCGCTCGGCGCACGTGGCCTGGGCCGCACGGTCCCTGCGCCAGGCTTCCCTTCGCCAGGACACAGCTGACACTGCTCAACAGTCTCGGTAACTAAATAATATTCACGAAAATATTCTTCCATCGGCATATATTTTGACTCCAGTATTAACTGTGTCCAAACGGTTTTCCAAAAGCCCTTGGTAAGAATTAAATCCCAAGAAACATAGAAAAAGTTCTTAAACAACCATGCCAGGAAGTGTTTCAGTTCTTTTTGAGCTTGAATCAAGCTAAAATTTACAAATCGTTGTTCAAGAATCATTTTAAGTTTAAGATAAATGTCCATATGCGGCTCTGAGAGCCAAGAGTCTTCCCACGGTTCCTCCATAGTTTAGATACGGAATAGCAAAGCAAAACCAAGAAGAGGAATCCAAAGTTTCCAGGGTTTACTCACACAAATCAGTCGCTTAGGGATCGGGGATCGTTCTGCTCACAAATCTCCACCATTTGTTGCAGTGAGGATCCTGCAACATGCATATATCAAACCAGGAGTCCCGTGGAAAGGAAATATATATGGACAGACAGATTCTTGCTAGCTGTTTCAGAGAGATGTTTATTTCTCCAGCCGCATGGCTGGAGCTCTGCCGAGGAACTGTTCCAGTCACGGGACCAAGGGTCCTTCTGCCCGCGCAGGGAACACAAACCAACCAATGGGAACGAGGCTGAGCAGGGACAGGGAAGCCCCGTGTCTGTGCCCTCAGGGCCCCTCTCCCAGGGCTACACGGCGGGGGAGGGACCCCAACAGAAAACCTAGAATTGTGTGTTTGCAAAAGAATGCTGTCTTGTTACTTATATCTTCAGCAGGAAAAGGGATTTAGATGTTTCAGCCTTGGTGTGTACTTCGACAGGAATGGGTTTGGTGTGAGTTACTGTATGCTGAATGAGGTGACAGCAAATGGAACTGCATCACACATCCATGAAAATTGCTTGACTAATTTAATAGATCCTTTCTGTGCAGCCTGACGTTTTCAGATTTAACACACCATCGATCTGACTAATTAGACTGGGCAGAGGGCTGAGCTGAGGGCCACAAGGGGTTTTCCATGCCTCAGTCTCTGCACCTCATTGCACTGTTCCAGGGGAGCAGAGCAATGGGTCATGCACCCAGCTGGAGGGCACCTGAATGTGCCTGTTCCCTTTGGCATGGTGCAGCACAGGGCTGTGACACCAAACTGCTGCAGCCCTTTTTTGTCACCAGCCCACTCCCACATCCACCAGGAGCTCTTTCAGCTGGAATAAGGTTAGTACTCCACCATGGGAAGAGGGTAGGCTTATATGATGGGACAGGGTGTGTCATCACTGTGCCTAATTGCTTGCTGATAGTGATCGTGGCCTTCTCCTCTCCTTGTCCTGATGAGGCTCAAACTCCAGAGGACCCAGTGGGCACTTGTCATTCACTTAGGAGTCTCAGCTTTCTGGCAACTTTTTGTAGCCCCTCATAACACTATCAAAAGCAGTCTTCAGAGACTGAGACGTGGAGGCAGAAGGCAGGTAGATGTATCAGGGAAAACACCTGAATGAGAAAATGACAACTGCGCATGACATAGGCTTGGCCAGCAAGCTGCTGGAGGGAATGTGAGAAACTGCATTGCCATCCAAATGTGTCTAACTAATAGTCCTTAATAGGTGTGATGAGTAAGGTGGCTTAAAAACACACAGAGCTTTTACCTTCAGAAATGAGTTTAAATATTTCTGCTGTGATTTATCTCTTTCATAACATATTGGCAACAAGAGATGCACTGGAAAGCAGGGCACTAAACAGCCACTGAGTTAGTAGCCACATATGTTGTGGTTTGCAGAAAAAAGTCTTTTGTTTATTCAAATTAACCTATAAGTACACAATTTCACAAAATAAAAGCCAGAAGCCTTGGTAGGATCAGAAGGAGAGAAGGGGACTCTTATGCACTAAGGAACCAGCCCTATTTCTTATTCTGAGGCTTGATAATTTTAAAAAATGTGACAGCTAAAACCCACTGGCACATGCTGCAAAGAAGGATGTGATAAAATAATGCTACTCATCTTCAAGGCTGTCAGTTCAGCAATCAGTACTTCTATTCATCTCTGCGGCCTGCTAACTCAGTGCTACCATGCGATAGATAAACCCTAATCCAAGTGACAGCGTTCAAATCAGAACTGATTTGATTGTTCACATATGATACCACAAGACACCAGAAGCCTAAAGAGTTTGTAAAAATGCCTAGATGTCTCTTGTAGGCACACTTCCCGTCAGAATGTCTTGCAGTGTAGGATACACCAGCTCTTAAACCAGGGGTAATTTGTAGGTCACAAAAATGCTTTGGTGGCACAGTCAGTTCTTATCACAATCTAACTCTAGCTGGAGCAGGGAATGCTCAAAAATAAAATGTGGTTCAGACCCTGTGAAACCCACCTATTCTGCTTTTAAGTCTTCCTTGCAGGAAGTAAAATCTTTTTCTTTCTCTGCAGAGACCAGACTCGCTCTTGAAGAGATCAAACATGAATACATTTGTTTCCATGCATAAAGCAGAGTACATGGGAGAGTGGTTTTATGGCACACACGTCGGTGTCTCGAAAGTCGTCCTTGCCTCTCAGGATGCAACTGAGCTCCTTTCAACAATAGCTGCAACAGAGCTGCTATTCAAACCTGAGGCAGTAATTGGGATTTTGCAGGCGTTCAGTGGGAGCATTACATTTAGGTTTTGAAACATAATTTTGAACAAAGGTCTGACGATACAGTACTTTGTGGAGATTTCAAAGTTTAGTGTGCCTTTATTTTCATACTTTTCACTAGTGTGTCCTGAAGTTTTAGGTAACACTTAGGAAAATAATTGTTCAAGTAGTTCAAGAAGACAATGGCAATGAAGTAATTGAAAGCAGAATGTGACCTGTAGCTGTTCAAGATCAAGAATAAAAACTGAATGACTTTTCAAGGAAATTGTCAAAGTGCCTGAATACAGAGTGAAATTATGGGACTTCAAGAGACAATGGGTTTTCCTCTTGTGTCTGGGTCATTTCACAAAACAAAGGGTAAAGTTCTCTTTGTAGTCTTACGTTGAGGAGAACAGATGTCTCCATTTAATAAGGTACTTAAGCCTGTGTCTAGTTTCAATCTTAGGAAAAAAATTCTTCACTCCTGGGCTTTAAATACTCACTTGAACTAGGATAGTGAAGCTAAGTTTCTCTGCAACCAGACTTTGCATCAATTGTATGCATGTATATATTTACACATACACATCTATCTATCTATCTATCTAGATTTCTATCTATCTATTTTTATTTATTTATTTATTTATTAGCAAGACTGTGTGGTTTTTATCTTTTTCAAAGAACAGGAGTGTGAGAGATGTTTTTCTCACACATTTTTTATGTAAAATGGATTGTTGGTCTTGTAGTACTACTATATATTTTCTATTTCTTGTTGTCATGTTGATTAAACTATATAAATGTCTTCTTTTTTTCCTAAGCATGGATTAAGAGGTACACTGAATAATATTTTTCTAAGGTTATCCTCAAGAGAAATGCAATTTGAACTTGTCTGTATCGTACTATGCTTCTTTTCTTGGTGTTCTGCTTATTCTATCTTTGGTTCTACTTTTGTTAGTCATTGTGGGATGAATGTTTATAGAGAAACAGAGAGAAGTCCTGTACTGAAATATTATCAAGTTGTCTTGAGAAAGGAAAAAATTGCCACACACAATGTACAAAAACATACAGACTGCCTATGTACGTACTTCTTTGTGATGTCAGAAGAATTTCAGCACTTGTTAAATTTCCTGAGACACTTGTGAGAGCTTTAGGCATTTAAAAGTCTTTTAAATTGGATCTCTTGCTTTTATTATAGGTGGTGGTTTTTTCAGTACTTTAGGCCGCTGTTATAACTACTGCAATCTTTATACTACATGTAGGATCAAATTGGGAATTTATATTGCACTTGAAAAGGCACATCTCATTTGGCAAGTTTACTTGTGTTGGTGTCACCCTCCTCATCACATCTGAGCTGCATTGGATAGCAGTGGTCTCTGTCAAGACAGAGTAGATTGTCTCAAACAGGTCACATTTCTCTTGCTCTCTCTGTATGAGAAGTTTTCTAAGTGTATACAATGTGTGGCACCCTGCCCCAGGTTTTGATGTGCTTGTACCTGAGTCACTAATACACCAGTATTTAACTCAGTGGAGATTCTCCACACTTAGCAAGTGCATAATGTACTCAGTCCTGGGGGCTGAAATGCAGGCAGAGTCTCCAAATCTGTGCAAAACTGACCCTGCCTATACTGAATGGTTGCTGCTCAATAACCCACTGACTGGTCGGTCCTGCTGTACAGATACACTTGACAAGCCAGAAATACTTGATCTTTCCTTGGCATCCCTGAGTATATAACACCTTCTATGGTGAGTGTTTGCTTTATTGCTAGTGAAGGGATCAACAACTGCTCCTAGGGGCATGATTTTAAAGTCTGTTTGAGTGAAGAAACAAAAATGAACTCCACCTCTTTGATAACGGTTATTTTGATTAAAACCCCATGGTTTTGCATTTCTAGTTGAGGTTAAAAATTAACATTAGAGTTTGTATAATTTTTCTTTTTTGTTTGATTTGATGGTAAGAAAAGCTATAACCTTGCTGAGAGGGTGACAAATTCAGATACAGACAACCAGTACTTGACAGGTTCTATCAGAAAACCAAACAAGGGAAGAGTATGTACGCCTGCTACCAGCTGTCACTGTATTGAACAATGAATGTTTGATGAAGCTGACCTGCAAATACACACATCCCTGTGAAAGTGAGCTTTAAGTACTGTCTGGCTGACAAAATTAACAAGAGGCATTTGTTGATAATATATAAAAGTATATATTCAAAATATTTATTTAGGTCTCTCTCTATAAGCACGTCAGTAAAACTTGAAGCATAACTTCATTTTTGCTAAATGAGATCTGATGGAGAATTCACTCATGGTCAAATGGCAGCTGAGGCTGATGGAGCTGTGTCCTTTTACAGCAGAGATTAACTTGGACCATGCTGTTTATACCTTGAAAATCTCTATTATCGTAAAAACAATCACAATGAATCTTGCAAATAGGTACCATCGAATGATGTTCTGAAGACTTTTTTTGTTTACCGTAATAACTGTGTATTTTTGCTACAAGCAAAAAACAAAACCAAACAAAAATCAAAAAGAAAATAATAAAAAACCCAACCAAAAAAACAAATTAAAGAAAAAACAAACAAAAAACCAAACCAACCAGTCAAAAACCCCACAAACAAACAAACACACACATGACAAAGAGCAAGAAAATGTACTTAGAATTGTCCAGCTTCAGTAAATACTTTATGCATCCAAAGAGTAGTAACCCTCAGGCTAAGCCAACTTTCATCATTACAATGAAAATTTCCTTGTGAAGACAGCTTCCTCTAAACAGGAGATCCTGGGTGTATTATCCCATCTCATTGCAGTCAAGTGAGGTTCTTTGCATTGCCTTCTGTTACTGTTGCTTTTAACTTCTTGGAGAAAAACCTTTTATGTCTTTGTCCTTTTTATTAGAAGGCAGGTGTTAACAACATTCTTCTGTCTGGAGGCGATTGTAGCAGGGGACAGAGTATTTGATACAAGTGACTTCCTGAGCTAGTCACACTCCTGGTCAACAACACTTAGCACTCATTATTTTGTTTTACCTAGCTACGGCCATGATATAAACCCTTAAACAATGAAGAGTAGCTCAGAAATATAAAAAAAAGCTTTAAAAGGACACTGATGTTGGGCTTCCTCTGGGCTCCACTGTTTCTTTTTTTCACTAGGAGCTCAGAGTTTGGGCCACCTGTTCTAAGTATTCTCTAGTGCTCTGTCCCTCATACTACTATTGAGGAAAGCTTCATTTTGCGTGGAAAAAACAACCAAGGATTGGATCCTAAGTAGCCCTAAAAATAGGAGAAAAAGGAAAATGCTTATGCCCCAATTGAGGGAAACCAGTATTTACCAATCTGACTGGTTTTGCCTTTATATCCTCCTCTCTGACTCTTTCTTCTCTTTGCCAAAAGAAAGAAATTTAGACTCCCAGAGTTTAAATTACAAGTGACAGTAGGCAAAGTTTGGAGGGGAACTTTTGTCTTTCAATAGAGTGGCTGATGTAGTGAGAATAACAGATGAGCCCTTTTGGAAGACAGATCTATCTGCAGCTGGTCTGTTGTTTGTGGGTTTTTTTCCCAAACATGTCAGTTAGTCTACATAACAGATACGATTTTTCCTTACAGAACTTGTTGTGCTAATAATATTCTCAGAGTCTTACAGCTATAACAGTACTAAATCAGTGCTAGAGATGATATCAACCCATCTGAAGAAAGAATAAATAATCCCATAAAATATGGGATGTCTGATCCCTTGGCTTTAATGCAAAAAACCTGTATTTAAAAGAAGAACAAACAAACTACACGGAGTCACACGCTTTCTTGCATTTGAATATTGTAATTTGAGAAAATCTTCAAGATACAGTTTTTCAGAAGATCATTTGACTATTAGAAATGCCCACTCAGTGCCATAGGATGTGATTCAAAAAATGCCATTCTGTCTGGGGAAAGGCAGTAGTTGATGACTACTATCTTGAGTTCTGTTTCAAAATTTGAAGGATATTAATATGAATGACTTGCTTTGATACTATTATATACATGTCATTGTCTTGTGAGACCTTTCCTTATCTGCTGAGACCAGCATGC
This sequence comes from Corvus hawaiiensis, assembly GCF_020740725.1. Lineage (NCBI taxonomy): Eukaryota > Metazoa > Chordata > Aves > Passeriformes > Corvidae > Corvus > Corvus hawaiiensis. The sequence goes on along the minus strand of NC_063255.1, from coordinate 41,864,618 downwards.
ATGTGAGCTGTTTTGGTGCAATTCCACTGAAATCAATGGTGATACTTTCCCCTCCTAGGATGCAATTATTTAATATTTACCTGATGAGATGCCTCTTTTACTTTGCCTGTTTCTCACGGAAATTTTTTTTCCCCAGTGGTAACAATGAGAAGTTACGTATATGCATGAGCATCTGGTTAGAGATAAAATCTGTAGCATGTGATAGATAAAAAATTTGTCCCACATCCTGTTCCTATGCAAACATTAACGGATTCCACTGACAAGTATGAGACAAAAACTTTTTGTCAAAATTGTTTTTGCATTAATGCCTTTTTTTCTATATCATAATGAAGGGATAATAAACTGCAATAATAAACTTCAGGGGCTTTGATAATACAGCCTGCAGGTGGCTGGTAAGGATAAGTGAACTGGCACACTGCCTCGCCTGGCATTTGCTTCTGTAGTTCAGTTTTGGCAGCTTTTCTCAATCTGAGATTACTGCCTCCCCCTTCTCACCTCCGATGTAACCTTTAAATAAATGTAAGCCAGGGACAGACCAGATATTTGAGTGAAGAACTGAGCTAATATTTTTTTCTTTCTATAATAGGACCATTCCCAGGTCACCTGTTTGTTATAACCTGCCCCAGAAGGTGAGAGTAACCCAGGCTTTTGTTAATATATCCCTTGGGGCGGGTTAGAGTAAAATGACACTCAATGATCTGCGTTTATAAATGTATATATGTAGGGTTTATTTTAAAATTACTTGGCTGCAGTTGAAAGCAGGTATGTAGCCGTTTTGGTTATTATTATCTGTAGTAATATAGCAATATAAAAGCATGAAAATATCACTTAAGAAATTATACAAGGAAAAGAAAGAAAGGGAAAGAAAAGATAAGAGTAGAAAGATATCACCACTTATGGATCCAGTGACAAGACTTGATTGTTGCAGTTTAGATGTCCCTTGGTTGAAGCGATGGTCACAGTCTTGATCCGTCAGTCTTGGGGGAAGCTCACAGAACATAGAGTTCAACGGGTTATATACATCCAGGTTCAGGTGGGAGCACCCAATCATCTTCCCTGGTGGGGGGGAGCTTTACACTGTCTGATGCAACACTGTGGAACATGACAGCCCTCCTATGGAAGCCCCCAGAAATTAGTCTGGGGGAACATTGAGGGTCTTTAACGGTATATGACGCCTTCCAAGACATGACAGCTGCCTCTCACATCAGTGTACTTGAGCCAATTATGCCCCATCAGAAGGAATGTCCCAATACCTTCCCCGAAGTTGTAGGACTGAGTCAGTCGTGTAAAGGAGGACTTTGGCAGGATAAAAAGTATTATGTAACCTCGTGGGTGCAAACCCCTCCGCAGCAACGCACCCTGCTGCCTCTGCAAATGGTCGATTGTTTTGAGTCGTTAACCATTAACATTCCAGTCTCTCACACCCTTGCAGTAGGATTCCTAGTGCATGGTACCATACTGTGTTATTCTCTAGGCATATTTTGAGAAAACTGTTGAGTTGTATAGTAATTCTAGTAATTATATCATATTGGGAATAATGCATTTTGGCTATGTTGTTTAAAATTCCATCTCAGTTGTACTTTGAAGAACAGCAGACTGGTGTAAGTAGCTGCCTGCTGTGAGCTATATTTACCTGGCTATTGAGATAGTATTACAAGGAGACAAACTGGAGGCACCGTGTCCCTGTACAAGGCACTGAATAGTCTTGGGTGATGCATTGGCTTGCTTTGTAATTCTTCAGGCTGAGACCACACGTGCCATGCTTGCCTCCTCCGTGGGAAAGCAGAGGTTCTCTGGTTAAGCCACAGCCATTCCCACAGTAGAGACAATGCAGTTAACTTCTGATAGAAGAGTCCTGATGCTGGTGTCTCATTGATTAAATGGCATCAGCTCAGGCTGACTTACCTGTGTTTCAGCACTGTGCAAGTGAGCTATGAATGTGACATATATCCTTAATGATAATAACAGTAATAGTTAATATATATCTATTAGATTAGTAAGTTTTTTTATATTATGAAGTATAGTTAAAATATTTGCAATTTTGATTAAGAATAATGCTCCAAAGATGTCTTGCTAGGAAGTGTAACATTTAGATCAATGCAGAATTTTAGAAGAAAATAATTCTGGCCTTGCTTTATACTTTTCCTTCCTTTTTCTTACCTTTGGTGCAACAGTCATATATTTTTATTATCGTCTGAGTGAGATGCTGTGATTTCACAGTGTAAACATAAAAAGTTTACATTATTCTCCAAAACCTGACACCTATCACTTAAATCTCTTTCTTTTCTGACTCTGACACTGCCTTATTACCAGTATTTCTACCTTGCTCATACTTTTCATTATTTTCCCCATTTGCTCAACATCTTTCCTATTCTGATCCACTTTCACCTGTTTTTCTGTCCTTCTCTCCCTGTTTCTTTGAATCTTCTTAACTAAACCCTTTTCTGTCCTCCATGTCCCTGCCCTCTCTCACACTCACAGAGCTTGGTGCTGGCCTTGTGACTCTGTGAGATGTTTGGAGCTTACATATTTTTGCCCAGCTTGGTGATTTACATTTTGGATAAATTCAGCAGTGCTTTAGAGCTGGACTAGCAGCCGGGTAAATGTCATCAGCTGGGCATGCTGACTCAGAAAATGCTGCCAAGCCTCCAGCTTCAGAGGCTTTGCCTTGCTCCCTCAAAGAGGCTGAACTACTGGTCCGATAGTCACTGCTCTCACCTCTGTGTCTCATGGTGAGCAGAACAAGCTGTTTCCCACTGAAGGCCCTGTAGGGCAATAACTGGAGCTCCCCAAGGACCCCATGATGCCTCTGCCATTACTTCCATTCAAGTTAAGTGACATCTGAGTTTCATCATACCTCATACTCAACATAAAATTTCCATGTGCTCCTCCCTCAGTTAAGCAGATACTTCTATTACATCATTCCTCACTCCTCTCTTCCCTCCATGGCCTGACATGGTGACAGGTTGCCTTCAGGAATGGTCCTGGCTGCTCCTGAACAACCATAGCATGACTGAACTGGCTTTGGCTGTTTATAGGTCTGGCTCCTGCTTTATGGGTTTCAGTGCTCTTCAGCACCATGAAGAAGAGGAATCTGCAGAGAATGCAGCTTTGGAAATCACAGCATTGTGGAAGTGCTAAATAAGGTCTGCTGACAACTGCACCAGAAAGACAGGAGTGCCTATTGAGAAATGGTTTTAAGATGGTAGTTCAAGAGAGACTGAGACAACTGTAGGTCTTGGAGAGGTCTTGCCACAGTTGCTCTGTACATAAGTTACTGTCTTACTTCTGTGCCTTTTAATGGATTCTGTTGTGCAACAAACTTAGCAAACATGGAACAAAGCGTGGACCCTTCCTGGAAAAGAGACATTCAAATATTGTCCTTGCACAATGTAAAAACAATATCATTTACCTCCAGGTTAAATACTCCTTTCAGGTCAGAATCTTTTATTGATAGCTTCATTGTTTACTTCTACCTTTACAGGCTCCTGGATCAATGCTTTTATTTTGCAATGGATTTTCTTTTTTTTGGATGGACACTGGCTCTTGAAATATTGACACCACTGCTTTGAGCAGTGGAAATGGGAGGCAAGATCTTGTTCTCTGCCAAAAATTCTCCTCCTCAGTCAGGCTCTGTCAGTGACAATAATGTTGGCAGCTCTCACTTTGGAAAGCCTGAGGTATAATGTGATTTCAGGCTTTCATGCTTTTCAGGCTGAAGGGTTTTTGGGGTTTTTTCCCTTTTTCATAAGAAGAGAATCTGTGCTCATCGAATTCTTCTTTCCTTGACTGGGTTACTATCAACTGTCTTGTCATGAAAATCTCACAGCAAATAGAGAAGACACAAGCTCTCATGCCATGGCTTGGCTTACATTCAGCATGTGCACACAGTTAGGACTTCTGATCAGTGTATTCATTTATAGATGACATTTTACTGCCCATGTCTGTTTTCTTGTCCTGCCCATGCTGCCAGCAGAACTAAAAGATTCTATACTGCTCACAGCTAGGAGTTAGTGTGTTTATATCTTGTAGGCTGTGGGTTTCATACAGTTTTCTGTCATACCTTGAGTTCTCCATGGTGTTTTCCCTTACAAAATAGTGTTCTGTCACACTTCCTTGTTGAGGTGGGTGGTACTAATCTTTTCTACTAAAGGAAGAATGGGGTAGCAAGTGATGTAAAAAACATGACAATGACAAGGTGAAAATTTATGGGGTATAGTAACTAATGTGGGTCACTCTACCTCAGGAATGGTCTCTCAAAGTAAAGGACTTTAGAGACAGCTAAAGAGAACTGAAAGATCAGCCTGAAGAAAACTGCTCTTATGAAAAGGGACTGGAAACAGTTAGACCTGTTTATGATAAAACTGGCAGGTATAAGAAAGGCAGGTAGGAAGGTATACAGAAGAGTGGAAAAAGAGTGGACAGATTATCCTAGAACTCTAGATTTTAAAAATTATTCCTCTGAAGCATCTTTGAAGCACTGGTCACTTAGTATTGGACTTAAACAGGCCACAGCAATTATCACATTGGCTCAGAGGAACATCTCAGTAGTAAAGTACATTTTTTGACTACATGTTTTAAACCAAAATTACTAAATTTTTATTCCAGAGTTGGCTTTAAGTAACAGAACAAATTGAGTAGACTCTGTTGCATCTTTTTAAACTATTTTGAGCACTTGTCTGTAGCATTTTAATTAGGAAAGGAGAAACATAAGCTTCTACAGGCTTGCCCTGATTTTGGGTGGTGTTACCTATATAACATGCTAGATGGCTCTTCTTGAGGCAACAAGGGGAGAGTTGACCTTGTGATTATCTTAATGACCATCATATGGCAGCTCTTTGGAAAAAATGTTTTCCCCATTTGTCTGGGAAGATATGGATTGACTGAGGATAAAGGATGGATTGCCTCTTCCTGAAACCTATACTGCAACTTTTTTGACTGCAGCTTGTCAGCACAATTAGAAGAATTAAACACCTAGCTCTGCTTTTGGGAAATAGGGAGTGATAGATGAGATGAAAACAAGAATGTGGTAAATCTGTTTATTGATGGGGCAGAAATTAAGGAATTGGAGAAGAAGGGAATTTTAACATAATGAGTTTAGAAATGTAAATCTGAAGACAAAAAACTACCACACATAGCAGATAATAACATTGGTGGTATAAACACAAAATTCCTTTATTTTTTTAGAATTTGGGGAGAAATATACCTAACATGTTTGGCTGAATATTCTTTCCCTTTGAGGAGCTGCTTTCAGGAAAACCTGATTTTTCTTAAAAACACTTGCAACATGAAATTATTTGAATGGTGAATGGGTTAACACCCAAACAGTAACTTTTGTTTCAATGGGACTATTCATACAAATAATTGTGTGTAAGTGGGAGTGAGAAAATGACAAATTTCTTCCTTTGCCACTTCTGCGAATAGCTTCTCTTTTTTTAAATTGACTTTAAGTGAAAGCATCTCTCTCTCATGCTACAGTTCTCTTTTAACTGTTCCAAGGATTGGATAGATAGCATTGGCACACTCAAGACAATACCATCAGCAGCAGTCTAGCTTGGTTTTCTGGTGGAGACTGTCAGCCCTGAGGTAGATGTTATCATTAAAACCCTACATGCACATACTGTACTTTTCACCTCTACATGGAAGAAAAATATCAGGCAGTGTGACAGGGCATACCTAGAACCAATGTTTTTATGTCTTTCTACTAAATCTTCCAGATTAGTACACTGTGAGTGCTAGACACTTTACGCATGGAGAGCAGGTTGCCAACACTCCTGATATTTATACTCTCTCTGGGTACCAGCAGTGTTTTCATTTAATGTATTACAGGGGGAAATGTAGCATTTCAGATCAGTTCTCTGGAAATCATAAGCAAATTCTCAGATCTCAGATCCATGGGTCACAAATTAGGTATAGGAACTACTGCTACAGCCTGATCTCAATGCGATTGCTCTAAAGGGTATTCCAATTTTCATCAATGGTTAGTTATGAAATTAGCTCAGCTGATTACAGCGTGGTGTTAATAGTACCAAGGTTGTGGGTTTGATCCCTCTTATGGGCCATTCCCTTAAGAGGTCAATGGACCTCTTGGGTCCCTTTCAACTCAGAATATTCTACAATTGAGTTGTAAAAATAGTTATGATGAAGCCAGTGATAAGTATTTTTGATGGTAGAATGAGAGAAACTCTGCAGTTACTACTTGATATTCATTTAAAGCAGAATTATTACCAAATGGCCATCCCATCTGTTCTGCCAAGTACTTGTTCATGTGCCCTTCTTCTGTATTGTGCCACCACAATACAACTAACTGCACAGCCTTGTAGAAAACCATATTGATAAACTAATCAGCTAAAAATTCCTCTTGTTCCCCTCTGTCTACTGTTGTTTTCAGTTGATTCAGGCTCCCAAACTTGTTACTTTACCAATCCTTTACCAGCACAATGTAGGGATCAGTGTAAGAATAGCAACAAAAGAGCAATGGAAGAGAGCCAGGGTTGGGGGGAAAGACATGGACTTTTCTTGGAGGGTAAATTGAATTATATGTTTAAAATTAGGCTTCGAGTTTAAACACCTTTAGAATTCTTTTTCCATGGACATTGTTCAGTTTTCACTTAATGCACTGTTTTCCTACAACATTCCTGCCAGTGAACACACCTACATTGGATTTGAACAGAAAGCACGAAAAGGAAACAACAAAGATACAGGGGTTTTTTAATATCTTAACTTTAGTAGATTTTTTTTATTGCCTAGATTTTTTCAGCTCTAATTAGTTCTATGGAATGATTGGTGATTGATTTACCTAAGTATAAGATTTTGTTGAATAGGCAAGTAGTGCTTGTGATTGGAATTTGGAAAAAAAATAGGAGTTCCTTTGTAAGTTTTTTCACAGTTCCACTGGAATGAATAATCATCCTTCACCAGTCAAAAAATATTCATTCTTGTTTCAGGAGGAAGAAAATAGACTGGCTATTAGCAATAAATTAAAATTATCACTTTCTATCAAAGTGAATACTCTGCTCTTGTAAAACACTGGTAATCTAGCTGTGTTTAAAAGCCATGTAAAAAATAGTAGTTTTGCATCTTCTTTTGGCACTTAGTCAACAATGCATGATACATGATGCAGTTATTGATTCCTGAAAAACTTACTAGACAACATGACCACTTTTAAGCACAGAATGCTAATTTTAACCCATTATATCACCTACATTTCCATAATATTTTTCACCAAGTATATAATGCATTACAGTAGTATAAATACTTTCCCATATTAAGTGATTTACTGAAAAACTAAAGATAATAAAATGCTGTATAAAATGTACTGCAAAATTCCTGTTATACCAGACTTGGATTTCAGCCAGACCTAAAATAGTTTCAGAATGTAGAATGTGTCTTACTTTGGAATGTAAGCGTGTATAGAGGCACATACATGGGACCAAATCAGCAGACAAAGTGAAGCAATGCAATTCCATTGAAGTCAGTAATTTATAGCAGATGAGGTTGTGGCCACATGCTGGTATATATGTGTATGTACTTGTAACACACACATGTGTACTTACGTGTGACCGAAAATCACATATGCATGTAAATGTGTAATTACATACAATTGCTTTCTTCTGCCAGAAAATTTTTCATTAGACTGGAAAAGTGGAAAGTGTTCATGTACTTTTGATATTAATTATTTCTGGTTATGAGAGGCACATGGTGTTTCACATCCCTCCTGATTTTTAGGGTGTCCCTTGCTGAAACAGCACCAAGGTTATTTGTCTGAAAGTCATCAATGATAGAAATAAAAGACTTGAGGAGAGGAGGAAGGATGGAAGTTTAATTTCACTGAATTTGTCCATAGAGAATAATTCAGTTAATATTATGACTTTTAAAATGTGGTATGCTATTGAAAAACTATTTATAAAGCCTTGGTATACACTTAGTACCTGGTATGTAAAATCTGCAGAACTGTGGTTGAATAAAGGAGAGACACCTTCAGTTTGTAAGAACTACAAGGTGTCAGGGCAGGAGCTGGCTCCTTTTCCTCCGCTGGCTGCCATTTCAAGAGAGAGAAGATACTGATGGGGAGAAAACTTTCAAGCAACTTTAAAAGGAAAGAAGATGGTACCAATTGCAAAATCTTTTGAAGGGAAAAAAAGTTATCCATAAAATTTCAGGTGCAATGGATTAAAAGATGGAAGAGATTGATAGAAAAATGATTAGAGGAAGCATCTCAGGAAGCAGAAGCTTCTCTCCTTTGTGTATGTACACAAACTACTCCTTTTCCAGATAGCTGTTTCTATTCTTGAAAGTCTTGTTTCTTTCTCTTTTTTCGTTTTTTCTTTTTTTTTTTTAGTAGCTTGTTTGTTGTTATGCTTTATAAATATACCATGAATTATTCCCAAGTGGATAACAAACCTAATTCTTTTCTGAGCTACACCTTCATAAAACCAATATAATTCTGTCAAAATTAATGGATAGAATAGTACCATTATTTTGCAGAGTGTTAAAAAGAGCCTTGTTCCTGCAAAGGAAGGATATCTGTTTTTCTTTGAGCTTCCTATTATCTATATTAAGCCTCTAGGCTACTTGTTACTTCTATTGTGATTGCTAATGCGTGTTCCTGTTTAGCACTGGTATTATCTGTTGCATGGTCCAGGGATAGCTTGTTCTGTCTTGGTGTTAAGTGCTGGTGAGATGCAATCAAATTTTGTACCTTCAGACCACCATAAGTGACACAGAAGGGGATGATTCATCAACAACAACTGCTTTAATGGACCTCTTCAGTATCACAGAGTATTATGTGAATCACATATTACAACGTAATCCTGAAATGTACCATTGAAGAACAAACTGCAAAACCTAAAGAAAAAGAAGGTAGCCAGTCAGTCAGAGAGTGATCTCAGTACTGATTAGAACCAAAGCTTGTTTCCAATTCAGAATTAACAGGTCTTTCTTTGTGCTTCTGACTGGCCTACTGCTAGTACTACACACTGTATCTTGGTTTTTGCAGTACTGTCACAGAACACCATAATGAATAAAATTGGTAGGAACCACACTGGGGTCATCTGGTCCAACTCCTTGCTCAAGCAGGAGCATCCCAGAGCACATGGCACAGGATTGTGTCCAGATGGTTCTTGAATATCTCCAGTGAGGGAGAGTCCACAACCTCAGGGCAATCTGTGCCAGTGCTTGATCATCTGTGCAGTACTATGTTCCAGAAATGCTCAGCACTTTCTTTAATCTGTCCTTTGTGGACGTTTGATACACTTATAAGACATTTTTCAAAATCATTGCTTCCCATAGATCTTCACCTCCTTTTCCTTTTCCTCCCATCTTTCTCTCATTTTACTCATGATGTGCGTTAGGGTTAGTTTTCTTTCATGCCTTACTATTTCCAGCAGGTCACCACCTTCTTGTTGAGATGCTCCTGGTTTCAAATCAAGCACCACTGGGACATGATTCCTGCTGACATAACTGGGGACTGAAATCCCACAGAGCAGAGGCCAAATTTGATGGATATTTTCTAATATTTTGTCTCTGGAAGTATAGAAGAATAAGAAATAAGGCCTACAGGAAATTTAAAGGATGAAGGATGACAATGAGGTATTCCCTTATGATTGCATGGGCCCAGAAAGAATTCAGATTTTGTTGGTCGTGACAGTTCTCATTAGACAATGCACATTGAAGTAGAGCCATGTGTGGTTTGATTCCTACCATAGGATGAATACTTTGGAGGAGGGTGTCATTTATGGGAGAGTAATATGTGGAAAAATTAAGATTAACCTGAGTAAAATGCATTTTTAAAATATACCTCCTGTGAATAAGTCCTCTATGTTAAAAAATATTCCTAAATCTTGAGAGAGTCTGCTGTAGCAAGGTTCAAAAAATGTGTATTCACAAAACAACTGCAAGGGTCCAGGCTTTGCCTGTGGAAACTTTTAGTCGTTTCACCTATCTATAACTTCAGGTGAAAAATACAAATATGATTGGCTCTAGTTATTCATATATTCAGAGACAATGCTGAAGAGTTTTCAAGCTAAGCACCAAAGAGTATATAATCACATCTTGAACAGAAGTTCGTACTTTGCAAGTTCAAATGAACAGCTAAGATTGTTATAGAGAAAAGATGTCATTTTACCGTCTTTACAAATTGGTTAATGAGGTGCCATTGGATAAGTAACTTCCCAAAGGTCACATAAGTCTGTGGAAAAACAATGAACTGAAATTAGTTCTCCAAGGCGCACAGTCTGACAGTGCAACACTGTCTTTATTTCTATTCCCACTGTATTTACTTTATTTAATCTCTGCTGATATTTAAAATTTCCTTTTAAACTTAGACAATATTAAAAAATCTCTTTAAAAAGCCAAAACCCTTAAATAGCCCTCCCAACCTGTTTTCCTGAATGCTTTTCTGTCCCTTGGGTTACCATAGGAAATCATGTTGTGATCATGTTTAATTGTGTAAGCTCTATTCTCAGCAAAGAAAGTAAACCTTGACATTAGGAAACCTGAGGGGAAAATGTTTAAAAGGGAAGGAGGCATTTCATATTGGAAAGATTTGCATGTGCTCAGCATTAGATAGAGAGCTTTAGAGAAAACACATAAGAGTCTGAGCACTCAGGCTTTTCTGGGTTCCCCACTGGGGAGGTGATACTGCACTTGGTTAATACATTATAAACACAAACTGGCTAGCACTTGCTGAACTTACATTGCACATTAAAAGGTTGAGGTTCCGGAGGGAATTCAGAATTCCTCCTCTTAACGGAACTGCTTTCCTCTGGGGAAAAGTAACAAGCCAGCACTGTGATCAGCAGCAGCATGGAGACAGAAGGTTTCTGCAGTAGTAGGAACACTCCTCGCTCCACTTGTTTAACCCACAAGCTCTGACTCTACTCTCCAATGCTCTGTGTACCTGATTGTTTACTGTAGATTGCAAGTCTTTTATATGAGATCTTTAAGAAAGGTCTTGTGATAAAAATCAAAATCTGCCCTCCACTATGCAGAATATGCTTTCTTACTGAAAACACAAAAGGTTTTTGAATTGTTTTATTTCTTCAATGTAAGATTTTAATAATAAAACTCTTTGCTATTTTTCTTTCTTATCAGTTTGCTGATAGACTGATGCTTTTGGCATATTTTTTATAAAGGAGAGCATAATCCTGTTGTCCTAAACCATGTTCTACAACTGACAAGAAAATATTTTTGTTGTACATGAAGCTGTAAAAAACAGATCTAAAAAGAGGACATTGGAGTGGGAGTGTGAAAATTTACATCCCTAAATCCTATATAGCAATCCTGACAACTGCTGTTTTGCTGTTGGCTAACCATCCCAATGCACCCTTTTCAGATGGTTCCCATCTCATACTTTCTACCAGCTGCTGAGCATCCCATCTGCCATGGCCATTGGGATTTTGCTGTCCCTGGGCACTCTCAGTGCTTACCGGTGAGCTTAGTGTTAGACACTCAGTCAAATCAGCAGAGGTTATGTGATTAGGCATCTAAAACCTAAGGTTTTCTGGTAACTCTTCCCTCATGGCTACAGCAGGGTCAGCAGCACGTGGCCTTCATCATGCCTCAAGCAAAAATCTCACCCAACTCTAGCAAAGTCAGAAAACTTGGGCTTATTTGTGTGTAAGGTGAATTTCACCCCTCATCTCCAATTCACTGGTTTGTAAAGCACCTTAAAATAGCTCAGCTGTCAAAGCCAATGAATGAACCCCTCGTCACTATACCAATGTAAATTATTACTTATCTAAAATTTTTAAAGGTGAAAATATATGGCATTGCAAAATGGCATTTGACAGCAAAATGTGACTGCACTGACTGATGTGAGGTTTCAGTCTGCTGTGCTCCTAGAAACAAATGGACTGCTTTCACAAATCTCCAGTCTCTAGGTCTGTCTGTGGTTACTACAGTGACTTCTCTTTGTTCTGTACTTGAGTGCTGTAAGAGTCAAGGGCTCATCTGTCATGTGCTATAGATAATCTCAAAAACACCTTAACAGACAAGGTATGAACCCCAGGGCTGTTTATATTCATGAAAACTTTTCCCCCCCGCAGAGGTCACATTGAGTAAGAGAAACTGTGTCATCAAATATGCAGCATACATTGCAACAGGGGTCTGGCATTGCAGGCTTAAGACTTTTTGTGAGTTGTGTCAAGGAGGGCTGTTTTTGTCCTTAGCTTGATGAACAGTTTCAAACGGCCAGCACTCTTGTAGTTCAAATGTAAATGAGAGCACAGGTTACAACTACCCTCACTTCTCTTTACTGAAATAACGAAATGCATTTTCTCTTACCTGACTGCTTAATACCCAGTGAAGAGCTGATATACAGGTGTCATGGTTATAATACATATACAATAAAATAGACCTAGTAAAATTAAACTGCTGCCTGACAATGACATTGCAGAGGACTGTCTTTCTGTGTTGTAGGCTGCAATATGTGCCTGATACATAATCAGGTCACAGGTTGTATTTGTACCCGTGGCAATAAAGATAATATTTTAAACTGATACAATAACTACTTTTTCCCCAAATATTTTATGATCTAATCAGGAGAACAACCCTAGAAAATATTGTGTGTTTATAATATAGTACTGCTGTTATCAAAATCTATCAGTTTCACCTGAAAATAAGAATAGGTATGTCTAGATATTTGCAGTACACTCCAACATGTCCCATGTCCAGTTTTCCCTCCACTTTAAAAATCCAGAACTTTTGAGTTTTGGATTGGTTCTTTTATTATTTGAAACAATTTTTAAGGCTGCTTCAGTATAGCTTCTCACAGGAATGCATGTTGATATTTGTTTTTTCTTATACTATCACTGTAAATAACGACACAGCCATCACTGCTGCCCTCTAGTTCATTTTTACAGAGTTGAAATCCAAAATGCAAGTACACATCAATTTTGCTAACAAATATTAAGAGACAGCATCTAGCTAAAACTTGTTATGAAGAATTTAATGTGCATGTTTTGCCTCCACACTTGCTTTATTTTGCTAAATAGCCTATGTGGAAAACAATTTACTTATCCATTAAAAAACAGAACAAAACCACCAAAAAAACCCCAAACAAAAAACCCCCAAGAACAACAACAAAAAAACCCCAACCCTGTTCCATTCTGTTTTGGTTTCTGGGGTTCTGTTGTCATTTTATCCTAAAGTGCTGTTTCCTCACATTTGCATCTACCAGCCTTTTTAATGTGATATTCCATTTAAACTGCCTTTTAATTGTATGTGCTGCCTTGGCAGAACATGACTGATGTACTAGCGTTAATTAGGGCTCCAGTCAGCAGCCTATGCCAGCTGGAAACTGAGAAACAAGCGTAAATTATTCTGTCATCAATCAGCTCAAAAATGTTTGAATCACTAATTAGTTTGCAATTTGGGTGACAGTTTATCTGACGCAGGCGGTGTCAGAAACTTCAGATCTTAGATGAATAATTTGCCAGCAACAAGCACATATTCCCTGCTTTTAAATACATGAAGGTTTATCTGCATGTTGAAAGGTGGCTCAGCAGTCTTCATTAACTTCCAACTGGGACTATGTAAATCAGGAATCAGTGTGAGGCACTTCAGTCTGTGGTGGCTTAGCAGATGATATTTAGAAAAAGAAAGCCTCTTTTCTCTCTTTTTTTATTAATAATTCATAAACTGATAGACGAGAATGTTTGGGCTTTAACAGCTTAAAAAAACCACAATGGTTAAAAAAAAGAAGGCAATCACCCCCTTTTACATGAAAATTAGTTGTGCTGCATCTTGCTGTTTAACTGATTTAGTCTCCTCCACTGTCATGTGTCTGGAATGTTAAGCAGTAAGTGATTAGCCCTTGTCCTTTAAAGCAGGATCATTATTGGGGTTTTATTAAATGGCAGACTTGTGTTTCCATTTAAAGGATAAGGGAGGTGGAGGAGGGGAAACAAGAAATTGCTAACAGGAAGCAGAAAAGGTTACCAGTGTCTCAAAAGGAGAAATTATTCAACATTATAAATGCAGTCGAGAGGGTCTTAACATCTGTGTTATTCTTATCTATAAGAGAGATAAGTTTAATATCTTGCAACACATACAACTATTGTGTGGCCCATAGATAAAACAAAACTGTAAAAACAATTGAGGGAGACAGTATTACTGGGTAGAGAGACAGCAATGTGTCTTCTACCTACTCATCCATCCTTCTGGAACTGAAAGATGGCTTTGATACAGAAAGGTGTAGCAAGAGCAGGGAGAAGAGCTGTAAGCTGGCAGTGGTGCCAAATACAAAAAGCAGTTGAGGATAAGATTCTTAGGTACTCTGTGGCTGGCAAAGGGCATGCTCTCTGCATTCAGAGCTTTGACAAGGTGAGAGAAGCGGGGAATATGATACCGTGTAATTATGATTAGCTAGTGCCATTCTAAGCACAACACAACAGTAGCATGCATGGGAGTGCTGCTGCTAAGTAAGTGTTAATGAAAGGATTTGAAGTAAGAAGTCAATGACAGTTTGGTGACAGTCCTTTTCCCCTCTGTCCCAAGTCCCTCTGCTCTCAAGCTCTATTTTTTATAGCCAGAACAAATCATTCCACAGTATGTCATATTTTAACACCTTATCTACATTGGTTATGAACTTTGCTGAACTTCGTCTACTTTGGTATATTTTTTTCCAATATATCAATTAGACTTATGTAAAATAATTTTGTTTTCAGAAATTTCTAGGAAAATTGAGTATTCTGCTTCAGGGGAGAAAAAAGGCCAACTAACAAAACATATTGGCTTTGTATATGACAAAAATTGTGATTCTTGTGGCTGCTTCACTGAGAATTTTTAGAAGTTACATGCAAAAATGTTTAAGTTCAGAAAAATACACAGTCTACATGACACAGTGTTCGGCACCATTTTAATGAAAAGAAAAAGACAAGGTTGGTCAAATTGCAATATCTTTAAACAACTTCACATCACCAAAGACCAGGAGAAATTAGATGGAAATACAGTAGATGCAGTCTTTAGAAGTCCCCTGGGTGGGGGATCATGCAAGATTTCACACACTGTTGCATGTAGGCTGTGTCCTGTGAAAAAATCAGTACTGTACTGGGAAGGAGGCTGCAGAAGCCTCGGGCCATCCAGGGTAACCAGTCCTCTCTCCTGTTGACCACCACTTCATCCCCTGTCCAGGCTAAGTACCTCCCATGGATGGTCCCTAATTGTGCTCCTTATTAGCTGAGTGACCAAGTGGCATTCTGAAGGACTGGGAAGTCCTGACTGCTGACTGCGCTACCTGCAATCAGGAGGGAGGGAGCTGCAAATACAAAAAGCCCTATGTAACAATACACAGCCTAGGAGATTTGGTTGTCGAGGTATCAGATCAAGCACTCAACACGAATGGCACTTCTGACTTTAATCACTCTGTCTCAACTCTCTGTCAGCACAATGCTGGAAAAATAAATTCCTGTTTTTCAAGCACTTTCATGAACTGTATAAGCACATGCAGAAATTAATGAGCCTGTCTTTAGAGGGAAGTTTGAATAGTGGAAAATAAACAAAGGTTTGGACTGCACACTGCAGCATGAAGATAAAGCAAAATAGTGAATAACAGCTTACTCTGCAGGCTCTCCTCCATCTATACATTGAGTAAGGCTGTGGTCTGCATAGGGTCAAAATAATGGAGCTACATGGGAATTTCTTTTGACAAAAACTTTTTGCTTGTTTCTTTGTTTTGGCAGAAAATAGCCGTTTCTCAAAACTGCAACTTTTTATGGAAAAAAGTTCATATGAATGATGATTTTGTCAATAGGACTTCGATGGCCCAGAGGAGAATTTCTTGTCTAAAGGTAAGCTGGAGAGTGATAAACCCACAGAGGTAGACCAACTCCAGAACTGCTACCAGCTTGATGGTAAAGCACCACTAAATCCAGTACTACCATAAAAAAATTCAGCTGTCTTGTAGGAGTAGATGATGGCTGGAGGTCATGCATCTGGCAACAGCCCTCCTTCTTCTGCATCACATACCTTTCTTGTTATGTCCTGCTTAATACAAGCAGAAATTATGCTACTTCTTCACTTTCTTGACACTTCCCATCTTGCCTTCCACATCCCAGAGGAGATCTGAGGTAATTCAAGTGCTGGAAGTATGTTTCTTCTCTTTCTCTCACTGCTTTTATTTCAAAAGGTCTATTCTTTATTCCTAAATGGAATTTAAATGCAGCAGTGTTTTACTAATAAATAGCATTGCTGGACCATAGAAATCTTTTTGACGCTATAAAGCAAATGGACACAAGAGCAACTGTTGAGATCACATTAATACTGTCATGTCTCCTCTTTTGACTGAATCTTCAACCTTAATACAGAAAGTACACATGTTTATGCACATGCCTAGTCTGTAGACACTGTCGGAGTGTAAAACTGCAAACTCCATGAGATGCCTAACAAAAAAAAATCACCAAATCAGTTTAAGCTAGTACCTGTGGACTAAATATTTATCTATCACAGTATTGACAAAAGACTCCAAAAATCACTGTCCTACTCAATATACAGAGTCGCTGTTCTCAGCTCTCTACAAATTAAATAGATGTGAAAGATGACTGATGAGAAGAAAAACTGTTTCTTCTTCAAAAAGGAAAATGGCAGCCAATACTTAGAGAAAACTACTTGTATAAAGTTGCTCTGGAAGCCTTTGACAGCATTGGCAGCTGAGCAGCTATACAGTGAATCCTAGCTTAAGGCTTTAAGCTCTTGATCTTTTTATTTGCATGTGTTGCAGATAATTTCTCCATGATCATGTTGTATTTTCTTTTAGATGATTACAGACCTTTTATAAGTCTGATTTCAGCTTCTCTGAGTTTAACTTATCTTAAAGACGAATTATGTTTGTCTGTGTTAAAGAGATCTTTGGACCAAGGACAGGTGCTTTGTCTTTAAATGCTCACTGAGCTGTAGAAAAATAAGAAATGAGAGAGGTACTTCAATTTTTTTTTTTTTTTAATGTGTAAGTTGAAGTAAAAAAATCCATAATTCTGCTGCTGTTGGAAGCTGGTCTCAGAGAAGGCATAATGCAAATGGAGGAAGGGTCTGAGTACTAGCTCTGTGTGGCTCAGCTGGAAGGAATCAATTCCCAGAGACGACACTGTTATCTCAGGACTTGGTGCTGCACAACACTAGCATGACATCAAGGAAGAAGAATGAGCTAAAATAATAAAAACAGATTGATTGGTATCACAGAGAAAAAATCCTGCTATGTCTTTTCTTGATGCCTCCTTAGAAGTTCCTTTAAATACTACGAGGTATTTTAGAAATTCTTTGATTTTGTTTTTGGGCTAGGGTTTGTTTGATATTTTTCTGTTCAATGCAATTATGTTTGTCATAAGTTGCTGTTGTGAAAGGATGGAACCTTTACTGTTGTCCATCAGCTGGCATGCTTTGTCACTGTTGAGGGAGAGGTGTGCCAGGAAAAGAGTTAGCATTTGTTTGCGCATTACTGGTACTGATGTGATTAGTGAAGAGAACACCTCAAACAGTTTTTGAAACTATTTTTTCAGAATAGGGTAAGGTTTTTTCAAACCAAATACATTCCAAAGGGAATACCATACGTGGAGTTTTCTCTCCTAGTTTGTTCTCTTGATTCCTTCCATTTCATACATCTTAATAGAAAGAGTCAATGAGAAAGAAAGATGAGGCTGAAGAAGTCCTTGAACTCAAGTGAATATCCTTAAAGAAAACTTGTTCAGAGACTGTTACGTAGACCTCAAGATAGAGAATGAGCCAAGATGGGAAATGTTTAGGGTAAAAATCATACTACTCCTCAACAGACTGTTACCAGTGAAAGACTAGTGAAGACTGAAAAGGGGCCATGGGTCTGGATGAGCACTTGCTTAACTTTAGATGTTCATAGAATCAATTAGGTTGGAAAAGACCTCTAAGATCATCAAGTCCAACCTTTGCCCAAACACCACCTTGTCAACTAGACCATGGCACCAAGTGCCACATCCAGTCTTTCCTTAAGCAGCTCCAGGGAAAGTGACTCCACCACCTCCCTAAGCATCCCATTCCAATGTCTAATCACCCTTTCTGTGAAGAAATTTCTCCCAGTGTCCAACCTGAACCTCTCCTGACACAGTTTAAGACTGTGTCCTCTTACCCTGTTGCTGGATGTCTGGGAGCAGAGGCCAAATCCCACGTGGTAAAAACCTCCTTTTAGTGATTGTAGGGAGCAGTAAGGTCCCCCCTCAGTCTCTCTTTTTTTCCAGGCTAAACAACAACAGCTCCCTCAGCCATTCCTCACAGGGCTTGTGCTCCAAACCCTTTGCCAACCTTGCTGTGATTCTCTGGATGCACTCCAGCCCCACAGTGTCCTTACAGTGATGGGCCCAGAATTGAACACAGCACTTGAGGTGTGGCCTCACCAGCGCAGAGTATAGAGGGACAATCCCTGCCCTGGTTCTGCTGGCCACACTATTGCTGATACAGGCCAGAATGCCATTGGCCTTCTTGGCCACCTGGGCACACTGCTGGATCATGCTCAGCTGCTGTCACCAGCACCCCCAGGTCCTTTTTCACTGGGCAGCTTTCCAGACACTCTACGCCCAGCCTGTAGCACTGTCTGGGTTTTTTGTGATTGAAGTGCAGTGGCACTGGTACTTCATACCATTGCTCTTGGCACCTCAATCCAGCCTCTCCAGGTCCCTCTGCAGGGTCTTCCAATTCTCCAGGAGATCAATACTCCCACACAATTTGGTGTCATCTGTGAATTTACTGAGGGCACAGTTGATCCCCTCATCCTGACCATAAATAAAGACATTGAACAGGACCGGGACCAATGCTGATCCCTGGGGGACACCCCTAGTGATTTGATGACAACTGGATGTAGCACCATTCATCACTGGTCTATGGGCCCAGCCATCCAGCCAGTTCTTAACCCAGCAAAGGGTACACCTGTCCAAGCCATGGCCTGCCAGTTTTTCCAGGAGAATGCCATGAGAGATGGTATTGAAGGCTTTACTGAAATTCAGGTAGGCATATCCACAGCATTTCCCTCATCCACTGAGCCAGTCACCCAGTCAAAAAAGGAGATCACGTTGGCCAGGCAGGACCTGCCTTTCCTAAAGCCCTGCTGTATGGGCCTGATCCCCTGGGTGTCCTGTATGTGCTGTGTGATAGCCCTCAAGATGATCTGCTCCATAACCTTGTCAGGCATCAGGGTCAGGCTGACTTTTCTGCCTGTAGTTCCCTGGATCTTCCTTCTGGCCCTTTTTGTGAATGGGCATCACACTGGACAACTTCCACTCATCTGGGACCTCTCCAGTTAACCAGGACTGATGATAAGACATGAAAAGCAGCTGAGTGGCCTGTTCCACCAGCTCCTTCATCACCCTAGGATGAAGCCCATCTGGCCCCATAGACTAGTGGGCATCTAAGTGGCACAGCAGTCACTAATTACTTCCTCACAGATTACAGTGGGTCTGTTCTGCTCCCCATCCCTGCCTTCCAGCTGCTCTGGGCATAACTAGTCTTACTTTTGAAGAATGAGGCAAAGAAGGCAATAAGTATCTCAGCCTTTTCCTCATCTTTGGTGACTATATTTCCCTCTTTGTCCAATAAAGAATGGAGGTTTACCTTGGCCCTCCTTTTGTTTTTAATGTATTTTAAAAAACTGGTGCAACCAATAGTGACCAGATTAAGTTTCAGCAAAATTTTTGCATTTCTAGTTTTATTTCTAGATGACCTAACAACATCCTTATACACTTCCTGACTTATCTGCCCCTTTCTCCAGTGGTGATATGCCCTCTTTTTTTCCCTGAGTTCCTATGAAAGCTCAGTGCTCAGCCAGGCCAGTTGTCTTCCCTGCCATCTGTTGACCCATAGGAGTAGCTTGCTCCTGAAACTTCAAGATCTCTTTTTTAAAGTATGTCCAGCCTTCTTGACCCGCTTTTAAGGGCTGCTTTTCAACACTCCCTCTGAGCCAGTGTCCTGAGTAGGCTAAAGTCTGTACTCTGGAAGTCCAGGGTAGATGTTGTGTTGCCCTTGAGGAACCTCCTAGACTTCTTCCTCTCTTCTGTGGTGAGTTTCTAGTAGACATTTGGCCAATTAAACGAAGGCTGACTAACATGAAACATCAGCCAGCTGATCGTAGAATAGTTCATCCACCTCCTCATCCTGGCTGGGTGGTCTATATCAGACTCCCACCAGGATACCTGCCTTTTTGGCTTTCCCCCTCATTGTCACCCATAGGCACTCAACCTTCTCATCACTATCCTTGAGCTCTGTACAGTCAGAACACTTCCTAATGTACAGAGCCGCCTCACCATCTCTCCTTCCTTGCCTGTCCCTTCTGAAGGGCTTGTAGCCATCCAGTGCAGCACTCTGGTCATCCCACCACATTTCCGTCATTGCTTTCCTGCTGCACAGTGGCCTCCAGCTCCTCCTGTTTGTTACCCATACTGTGTGCATTGGTGTAGATGAACTTCAGTTGGGCTACTGATTTTACCCCTAACCCTGGCATCCCACCCCTAGGCCCATCTTCAGTGAGCCTGGTCTTAGTCCCATCCCCCTTCAAGCTGAGTGCTTCAAGTAGAAACCTGCATGCTGTGGAGGTCCTTGCTGGTTGGTGGGAAATAATAAGCATCTACAGAGTTGTCAAGTGGCTATGTTGTCCATACCTCCCTACTGATTACAGAGGAACTGGGTTCAGCATGCTCCTAATGTGAAAGAAAAGCCTCCTTGGAAGTCTGGTCTTCTCTGCTTCCTGATAATTTGCTGTTTATGGAGAGAAAGGGTAATTAACACTATTTTTCCCTCCATCCCTCTCACCCTAGAGGACAAGTTGCAGGACATATTAACCACAGAACTAGTCTGCAAAATTTGGTAAGTGCCCTGCCTCTTCAGACAATCTTGTATCACTGCTACCATGTTCCTACACCTGCTTGGTGGTAGTGGAGTGATGACTTTCTTTTAATTTTTCTTCAGACTTTTTAGGATAAAAGGAACTGTTCTGTACCTCTTCCTGATGATGGCTTCTTCCAGGTGAAGATGGGTGAATGGCTAGTAACTGGTCTGTCTCTAGCTCCTTTAAGTTAGTATGGAGCATTTTCCTTTCAAGGAAGTCTTGAGATATCCTAAAGCACTTGTAAACTAAATTTCGTAGTGCTAAAGGAGCAGTTGGTTTTCTTTCAGGGATACAATGTATTTTAGAAAATACTTTCAGTGTCTAACACATTTTGGTTTTCTTAAGTTGGATATTTATTAGCTATAATTGTTCATAATTCACTAATACTTAACAAAATATACTCCTGGAAACCTTTTAATCAACTACCAACACTTTGGTCATGACGGGTCAATTTTAACGGCTGATGTTCTTACAGTTTTTATGACCTCTCTATCATCACTCATTCAGAACACTTTCTAGCAGATTTTCCTCACTTACCCTTACGCTCTTTGGTTAGAGTGTTTAATGCCATGGGGGTGATCTTTCTAAGTGTGCTTCTTCTCTACCCTGTTTAAATTCTGACGCACATCCACTGCATCCTGCTCAAGTAGATGAGAATTATTGATTGTACAATATTATAACTTACTTTGTGTAAAAACAAAAGAGAAATCTGTGTCTTTAGTGCCCTCTCTACCCCTCCAGGTTTGAAATATTTGTAGGTTTTTAAGTGAGAAATGGAGATTTCTGAACTACAGATATATTTCCAGTATTTCAGTGTTAATCTAACCTAATGGTATGGGTTTTTTATGACCAACTCTTGCTTTATCAGCATGGTTATCAAAACCAGCTTCTCACAATACTCCTGATGCAGTAGAAACTGGGGTGAAATTTGGGAATATATTTATTGGATATGTTGGGTGGAGCTTATTACACTATTCAACATAACAAGATTAAACCTAGGGCACTTAATATTGAGAAATTATATTCAAAGTGTGATTTCTATGTTATTTTTGTCAGGAAAATATATATTATTTCCATTTCATATAGTCCACTGTACTTCCCTTAGAATGAGACAAACCTGAAAAATGTAGATAGGTTTTGTTACAGGCACAATGTAGAAGAAAGTTCTTTTAGAACTTATCATAGTCTCCTTAATGTCTTTCAGTACTGAGTCTTTCCTTGAGCTATCATGAAAATTACAAATGTTCCTCTTTTTCTGTAATTCTGAGATAGTATCATTGCTGATGATGCTTTCCCTTCTCTACTTACTGTGGCAGGGGATGAAGTGACTCAGTTTGTAAAAAGTTAGCAGGTTCTCCATCTTCTGGAGTTGTATCTCATCAGCAGGTAATGAAGTCAAGATCCTTCCTCCTACCTACTTCTACCTCATCTGGTTTCAAAAACTCAGCGTGGACTATTTTGGAAAATGTTAGCACAGTGCTCTGTTCCTATGAGCCCCATTCATGGCATCTAGTACATCATATAAAAGCAATTAGAAACTATTTTTCCACTAGTTTTGAAAAGGCTTTTGCATCTTGATATATGTTATCGCTGATTACATTCTACTGTGCTGGAACTGCTTGGAAATACCTGGTGTTAGATGTAAATTCTTCATTATATAGACATAATATTTTTTTCTGTTAACGCTGCTTTCATCCTTTTACTTTCAAAGGATAAAGCAGGATTATGGAATAGAACTTCCTAAAACTGTGTAGTTTATACATTTGTATCATTCTGGATGTTGTATGGCAGCCTGTTGACTTTTCACAAGGCTCAACTGAGCAAGTGGCACAGCATTTCTAACATACTTAATCAGGAAGTCAGGAATGTAGTCTAATATGCTTTTTCCTTGTGGTTTTGTTCAATGTGCCTTTAATCATTAAAGAGATGATTGATGACTTCAGAAAAATATATGCATTTTACACTAATACATACAATTTGGGCTGTGATTTTATTCTTGCATCCTATTTAGAAGGTAATAAAAACAAAAGCAAAGATGAAAGATTCATCTTGTCTTTCTAGCATCAGATTATCATAAGGTGCAACTCAGCCCACCTTAGCAGTAATTTAGACACTATGTGAAGGTCTGGTTCCCATTTTAAAAGGTTTGAAAACCATCATGGGGGAAGGAGGTAGTTAAGACTGGGTTGGCTTGATCAGTTGGGTGAACCATTCAGCAGCAAACTTCAGGTTTATGAAAATAAAATATAAGGTATCATGAAGCTCGGAGTGGGAAATAAGTTAAAATAGTAGAAATTATGTAACTAGAACTGAAAATCCTTGTATGAACATTGTATGTATTAGGACCTTATGAAGAACCCAGAGAAGTGTAGGAAAGCTGGTGAAGCCACAGAAATTCATAATCAAGGCTGAAATTCTCAAAGCAGTACAATGGATTTTAAAAAAAGGATTTGAGAGGATTTTTAGTAGCACTTCTGTGGATAAACTTCCTGCAGTATTTGAAAATCTTAATCTAATTTTCTGAAGTTGGATAAACAATGACCAGAATAAGATATAAGAATAGCCTATATTTTCACATATGATGATATATACTAGACGAAAACACCAAGATGGACTAAATCCATAATGAGGAATAAGATGATGACATTCAAAACAGAGAAAAAGAGATTTTTATTATTTTTTATTCAGACAATGAGATATAGTTCAGCCATAAAATTTTATTACCCTCTCCATTGGAGCTTCAGCCATTTATCACAAGATTTTTAAAACTAGTTAGGATAAAATACTAGAAAATATACTGCTGGGATCCTTCCTGCAGTAAGGAAGGAGTAAAGAGTGATATATTCACTTTTTGTGGTAGCCAAAACTTCATTCACCTAATGCCTGAGTGCTTTTTCAAACACTGTAACTTATTTCTCTGATAATAAAAATAAATGAAAAGAGTAATTGTAATGAGCTGACCCTGGCTGGATGCCAGGTGTTGCAGTGGGGATCCTGCAACACGCATATACCAAACCAGGAGTCCCGTGGAAAGGAAATATATATGGACAGACAGATTCTTGATAGCTGTTTCAGAGAGATGTTTATTTCCCCAGCCACATGGCCGGAGCTCTGCTGAGGAACTGTTCCAGTCACGGGACCAAGGGTCCTTCTGCCCGCGCAGGGAACACAAACCAACCAATGGGAACGAGGCTGAGCAGGGACAGGGAAACCCCGTGTCTGTGCCCTCAGGGCCCCTCTCCCAGGGCTACACGGCGGGGGAGGAGACCCCAACAGCCAGGCATCCACCAAACTGCTCTATTCCTCCCCTCTGCAACTGGATGGGGAGAGAAAGTATAATGAAGGGTTCATGAGTTGAGATGAGGACAGCACTCACCAAATACTGTCACGGGCAAAACATACTGGAATTAGAGATATTAATTGAATTTATTACTAACAAAATCAGAGCAGGATAATGAGAAGTAAAAATGGATGCTAAAAACACCTTCCCCCACCCCTACCTCCTTCCCACCTCTTCCTCCTACCCCCAGTGGTGCAGGGAGACAGGGAATGGGGGTTATGGTCAGTTCATCACAAGTTTCTCCCACTGCTCAGGAAAGGGAGTCTTTCCCCATCTCCAGTGTCTTCTCCTACAAGAGAGAGTTCTTCATGAAATTTCCTGTGTGAGTCCATTCCATGGGAAACAGTTATCCACAAAATGCTTCAACGTGTGTCACTCTTCCACAGGATACAGTCCTTCCAGGAAACCTGCTCCAGCATGGGCTCCTCTCTCCACAGGTCTGCAGGTCCCTGCCAGGAGCCTGCTGCAGCACAGACCTCCCATGGGGTCACAGCCTCCTCTCAGGCATCCACCTGCTCCAGTGTGGGGCTCCTCCGTGGGCTGTAGATGGATCTCTGCATGCCCATGATCCTCCATCCATGGGCTGCCTCTGCATGCATCTGCCTCCAGGGGCACAGCTGCTTCACCATGGTCTGCACCACAGGTTGCAGGGGAATCTCAGCGCTGGCTCAGCTCTGGAGCACCTCCTGTTCCTCCTTCTGCACTGACCTTGGTGTCTGTAGAGTTGTTCCTCTCACATATTCTTACCTGGTCTTCTCTGGCCACAATTGCAACTGCCCAATAACTTTTTCTTCATGTTAAATCTGTTATCACAGAAGCATTACCACCATTTCTAATTGGCACAGCCCTGGCCAGTAGAACATTCATCATGGAGCCAGCTGGCGTTGGCTTTTCTGGACACAGAGGAAGCCTCTGGCAACTTCTTACAGAAGCTATCCCTGCAGTCACCCTGCCACAAAAACCTGGCCATGCAAACCTAATATAATTATTTATTATTTTTTTAATACTATTTTATTTAGTGTAATTATAAGCGTATGCCAAACTTTCTTTCAGTTTTGACTCAGATGGCCAACATATTTGTGCCCATTTGCTCCACAGTAGGCCATTGAAATCCTTTAAAATGGATCTGACTGAAATGGAAGAAACTTTAAATATATCTTGGAAGGTTCATGTATTTGGAGTCAGAAGCACCAAGAGAAGAAACTGGAACTTGGTTCAAGATAAATATCTGAGCAAATACATAGCAATGTATCCTGGTCCCTAGGGTGTAATTTCCTCTCCTCTTGTAGGTGGGGTTGTAAATATATCAGAATATAACCATACTTTCTTCGACCTTGTGTTTATGTTTCTATCATCTCTAGAAGCAACTGTATTAAGGCTTCATAGGTTTTTTTCTCCACTGTGGGAGACTTTCTTTTTCCTATAGCTATGCCTGGATATTTAACTACAGGCAATAGCATAATGAGTCCAAGAAAATGACTATTGAATTTCAGAAAGACACTTAGGTACTTCACATAGCAAATGTCTCTGCTGGGCTATGGTCTACTATTTCTAAAGTTCAAAGGGAAGAAAAATAACTAAGAATTGTACCTTTGATTTTTGAAGAGCTGCAGCAAGTTTAATCCTTAAAGCTTGAAAGAGCTTTCTGTAAATCAGCCAATTTGTTGAAAAGCCCTACCATGAGTATTTACAGACAAATCACTATATGAAAATTACTGTGCCCCACTGAAATCCATAATGAAGTTATCATTGAAAAACCGTGGTTGTTCAGCCATGCTGATGATTATTTCTAGTGTGATCAGGTAGGGCTGGCCTGTGTAGAGCTTTATGCAGGCATTTGATTCAGGTATTGAACACCCAATCTACTGAAACTATTGAAGACAGATGGCTGTTATCTTTTTTTTCTTCTTTCTTCTTTTTTTTTTACTTTTTTTTTTTTTTTTTGGTGGTTATCTTATAAGGGCGATATTGTACTAAGTCCAGTTTCATCTCTTAGAGTTATATTGATGTATTGGTCAGACGGGCATTTTCGGCACTGCAAGCACTGCACAAGAGAATGCCTGCTAGTGTTTTCTCTGGTCTTATCATTATTGCAGGTATGCAGCTCAGCCATTAGTCAAAAATATAAAGAACTCATTCTGACAGTAATGTGTTTTGACTTCATAAAACTAAAGCATCTGTAGGTTGCAGGAGTCTTAACTTCTGATATGGAAAAAAATCTATTTCTCAATTTTTCAAAGGCTTATAAGTTGACTAGATATTTCAGATTGATGTATATGATATAAAAACTTTGTTGTCTTTTTCTAACAAAGAAACAGAAAAACTAATTGAAGAAAAGAAGACATTTGGGTGTAGCCTACAAAGAAATCCTGCTTGCAGGCAGAATTAAATGGCAGAATACTTCATGATGTGCCAATACATTTAGATGCAGCAAAGTGCTCCATTCTGGTAAAGCTCTGCCACATTTCCAGTGCTTTCCCTGTCTGCAAAAAAACCCCACTTGATGCCATAATGGTTTTCATTTAGTTTATATTTTTAAACAATAGATTATCATGCAATTTCTAGAAGTGAGAGAAAATTATTCCAGGGCATGTATTTCATTTTAAGGATACAAAGTGAATTGTAGTCTGGAATTACATGCTACTCTATAGTAGAAGCTGTTCGGCATTTCTCTGACTTCAGCCCAGAGAATCTAAAATTTTCAAATCATTTTATAAAACAAAAGGAACCTTTGTTTACTGGAGATACAGGGCTGATATTTCTCTACCTATAGCTGCACATTCACATTCATTGTGGCAAATGCAGCAATTGCTTATTTATAGTACTGATAATCAGCAAGGTAATAACTGTGGCTTTACCCCTTTAGTGTAACTTAAGGCAGTTGAGAAACCTATCCCATATAATTAGACTTTTGGCTTTAGAGACAAAAGCCCTTCATACTTCATTTTGGGTATCACTTCCCATGATTCTCTTTTTCTTGTTGTTATTGCAAACTTAACTTTTGAAATACTCAGAGCAAAAATTTCTATGCCATGAGGTAAACAACCTATATGCTGATTATTTCAAAATCGCTTAAAGGGTGTGGCTGTCCAGGCTTCATTTCTGACTTCCTCATTCGAAAATATTATCAATCCTACTCTAAGATGTCCAGCTGAGGAATGGGAATCTTTTTATTAAATGTACACTCATTTTAGGTATCTAATTTAAAACTATATGGCTAGCTTTTTTGGCATAATTATCATTTTCTACCATTTAATAGATTCAGAGGATTGGATCACTGACCTCACTTAAGCTGTGAATGCTCAGCACTTTGAAAATCATTCAATATAGTCTTAAAATGCCACCCATAAAAGAGCAATGCACAATTAATGTCTGCCTATGAAAACTTTGGTTTATAACTTGTCTGAAACAGCAAAGATGCTGCAGCAGTGACAGGATGTCTTGGAAATATAAATACTGACACAGCACTGCTTTCAAAGCTATGCTGTCTTTAGTCTTCCATTAGCCCTATCCTCTAGCCCTTCCACTAGCTCATTTCAGTGGCATCCCCAAACTCCCTCAACAGATGAGAGAGAGGTCCCATCAGCATCCTCTCTGTTACTTGACAACTGGAGTAATATGCCCAAATCAAGCTTTTGCTTTATACTGAGGGAGAATGAGGTGAAAATAAATGTAGGGTTATTTAATAACTATGTTTGAATGACCTAAATTGAAAGTACTTTTAATGTTGATATTTCTTTACTTTTGTGTGCTCATAATCCCACCAATCATTCTTTCAGTGAGTACTTTATATGAAATTTTCTGAAGTTTTAAAAAGCATTCTAAAGCATTTTCTCCTCTGTCTTTTCTGTCCCTAAAAATCACATGGTATCAAAGAGAGATATGAGAAGCATTGCCTTCCTGGACCTATATCACGGGATCCAAGGGGCAGCAATAGCCATTACACCTGCTGTACTTGCAGGCAGTGAGGGTATCTTGGATCTGATGTGGACCTCAGGGAATTTGAGCAGGCACAGTGCCTTCTGGCTTTCTGAGTCCTGTCACAACCACTCCAGCTTGTTTTTTTCAGTTCTACCACTTAACTGTCATTGTTACATTCTTCCTCTTGGCCTAGTTACTTTCAAATCCTGTGGATGCTCCTCCTCATTGCAGGGCATCATACCCACTGTTCCTTACAGTGTTTTCTTCAAAACAGTCTCTACTGTTCTGCATTTTTTCCCCAAAAATCTCTTATCTGTATTGTTGCGGTCCCTTCTGCTCTGTCCTGGCCAGCTAGCAGCACTGACTGTGTTTCCAAAGCTCTCAGTGAAGTCTCCATCTCTATTTTCCTTGACTCCATTTCTTAGTCCTAGGAGACTGAGCTACAAGAGCCTTGAGAGTCTTGAATATCTGGTAAATGCCTCAAGGATCAGTGGGTTTTGGGAATCGACTTCTGACATGGAAAAAAATCTTCTCAGTGCACATTTATCAATTTTTCAAAGGCTTCAAAGGCTTATATGGTGACTAGAAATATTGCAGAAATTTCTCTGCAGAAGTTAGAAAGTGTGCTTTCAGTGCAAACAATTCCAACTGCTGTATTTCAAGGAGTTCACTCAAAGTATTGGTTTTTTAGAGTTACCTGAAATAATAATTTTTAAAGCAAGCAAAATATTTTTTCAGAACCAGCCAAAACATTTTGTCTAATCTTGCAAAAAAAATCATATTGAGGTGGCTAATAGCAAAGTAGAACTTCAGTGCCAAATTGGATGATATTATCAACATTGATTTTATTCTAAGAAGTATTAAATACCTCTAACAATAGGAAAGTGTAATATGAGCTCTCTCACTCTTTTATCTCATTACTATGATGTGATTGTGTCCATGGATTTACTGATAGAAACAGGAAGGAAGAGGCAGTTGGATAAATGGCATCCTACCACTCACCAGGCTGGGATTTGGTCCATACTGTCTGGTATGATTTAAATCAAGCAGCCTCCACTGGCCACCAAATGGATACATTAGCCCATATGTTAAACTAGGATTGCCTGCTGTGGGAGGCAAAGACAATTCATCCCATAGGCTCAAAAAATTGAGGGCTTTAAAATATTCACCACTTTCACTGGACATTTAGTTTGTGCTTTGTTTAAGGATGAGTGAGGTGAACTCAGCTTCAATGTGAAAATTATAAGTGACATACAGTTTCTCTGAAACTGTGCACTTGAATTGTTGGGGTTCCTCCCCCCGCCATGGGGTCCTGGGAGAGGGGACCCTAGGGTAGAGGCACGGCCTAGGCATGGGGTTTCCCTGCTCCCTGGTCACATGTACCCTAATCCCATTCCCCATTGGTTATTTTGTGTTCCCCTGCCTGGAGAGAACCCTGGTTGTCTGGTGATTCCCAAGTCCCCTGGCCATGTGGCTGGAAAATAAAGATCTCTGAAACTTCTGTCAAGGATTGCTCCCTGTTTCTTTCCACGGGCCCCACTGTCTATGGATGTTGCAGGAGACCCCACTGCAACATTGAATCTCAATTTACAGCAAAAGAGCTGATGCATGATACTGAGAATAGTTTGTGCTTTAGAGAAAACTAAAGTTTCCATAGTCCATATGCCAGGTCGTATATGCCATGGAGCAAACCTTTTAAGTAGACATTTCCTCTGATTCAGGTAATTTATCTACATGCTGGAAATCAAATTAATTCATGCTGCTTTTCTATACCAGAATGCTTTTTTTTTTCAATAGATTAAAAAGCATTTCCTCATTCATCTTAGACTATGTTGGATTTCTCAGCAGTCACATAGCAGTAACTTAAGCAGCATTATTAGCTGTTTTTTATTATTTGATGGCAAGTGAAAGTGAGGAACAGGAAACAAGAAAAGAAACTCACAAACTACATCAGTGGTGTATTTGAAATAAGTGGCAATTTATAGTTGCCTAGTACTGAAGAGGTTAAAGATACATTTTGTTTCAAAGCCAAGAAAAATTAAATAACAATTATCTGATTTATTATAGTTAAGTGAGATTATCAGCCAAGACATAGTATTTCATTTAAAGGAAGTACGCTGGTGGCACTAACAATATCAACAATATCAATTATAGAAATGTTAATAACAACAAAAACATTCAATTTCTTAACAAAGGTCAACAGTAAATCTATCTAAAATACATAAGGCTCATAAAAGTAATGGCTTTGCAACAATGACTGAAACAGATGCTCACAAAGTCAGCACTTAAACATGAAGACACCATAAAATAAATGAAGGCAGGATTAATTTAACAAGTTATCTCAAGAGTAGAATAAGGAAAATGAATTAACAGTTACTCATGCAATTCAGGATACTTTTTTCTGTAAGGTAACTAAAAACAGAACTGAAAACATTGTGTTGAATTCATTCATGAAATAAGTTTGCTGACAGCTGTATAGATGTGTGTGCGACAAGGCAGCAGAATCTGGTGTGTTGTATCAGGAAAGAGATCTGCCATAATAAAATTGCTAATCTTGTTCTTGTATAAGAATGGTAAGCAAGCCTTATTCTCTCTGTAAAAGTTTCATATTGATTCAGCTGCTCCGACAGCATAGGTTCACACCAACATAGCGTTTAGGAAGACAGAAGTCAGGAGAATCAGGTCACATTTTTGCAGAAGACCCTGGAACATTTCAATGTCTTCACATTAAATCCATCTGGCTTCTACCTTGAGGCCATCTATTTTTTTTTTATTTAAATGGTAAGTGACAACTGCAGAGACAGCCTATAATTTTTCATGCCTTGTCTTTTCATTCCCTGTTTACTTACATACTGGGTTTTTTTCTTCCTTCCTATTCATTCTGTCCTTGAAAGAGAGAGAGAGAGAGAAAGAGAGAAAGAGAGAGAGAGTAATAGAGAAAGAGAGAGAGAGAGAGAGAAAGAAAGAAAGAAGGAAAGAAAGAAAGAAAGAAAGAAAGAAAGAAAGAAAGAAAGAAAGAAAGAAAGAAAGAAAGAAAGAAAGGAAAGAAAGAAAGAAAGAGAAAGGAAGAAAGAAAGAAAGAAAAGAAAGAAAGAAAGGAAAGGAAGAAAGAAAGGAAAGGAAGAAAGAAAGAGAAAGGAAGAAAGAAAGAAAGAAAAGAAAGAAAGAAAGAAAGAGAAAGAAAGAAAGAAAGGAAAGAAAGAAAGAAAGGAAAGAAAGAAAGAGAAAGGAAGAAAGAAAGAAAGAAAAGAAAGAAAGAGAAAGAAAGAAAGAGAAAGGAAGAAAGAAAGAAAGAAAGAAAGAAAGAAAGAAAGAAAGAAAGAAAAAGAAAGAAAGAAAGAAAGAAAGAAAGAAAGAAAGAAAGAAAGAAAGGAAAGAAAGAAAAAGGAAAGAAAGAAAAAGAAAAGGAAGAAAGAAAGAGAAAGGAAGAAAGAAAGAAAGAAAAGAAAGAAAGAGAAAGAAAGAAAGAGAAAGGAAGAAAGAAAGAAAGAAAGAAAGAAAGAAAGAAAGAAAGAAAGAAAGAAAGAAAGAAAGAAAGAAAGAAAAAGAGAAAGAAAGAAGGAAAAGAAAGAAAGAAAAAGAAAGTAAGAAAGAAAGAAAGAAGGAAAGAAAGAAAGAAAGAAAGAAAAAGGAAGAAAGGAAGAAAGAAAGAACAAAAGAAAGAAAGAAGGAAAAGAAAGAAAGAAAAAGAAAGAAAGAAAAAGAAAGAAAGAAGGAAAAGAAACCATGAGGAAGGGAGAAAAGGAAATAATACTTCTTATTTGTTTGAACTAAAAGCTCATGTATTTGGAATACATTCTTCTGACAGCTTTTTCATCCTTCGTCATTCCTCTCTTGAATTGCTGTTTGAAGGGATAATGTGGTATTTGACTCCCAAAAATCCAGGAACCAGGGACCAAGTTTTCAGTGAAGGTTTCTGTCTGTTTATATCAGCCATGAAAGGTGCAATTGGTTAAGAATGTTACAATGTCCCACTAAACATTAGTTTTAACAAACAATTAGAAAGCTATATTTCATAATAAGCATTCAACTAATAAATTATGTCTAATACTAATTTAATAAACACTTTACATAAACTACTGTCCCTTCTTGTTTATTTTCAGCACCACATTCTAAAATCAGGTTTCATTTTTCTGCTTAATTGACCCTTTTTCCTCTAGTCTGTCAGAATTATAATTGTTCCCTTCTTAACCTCAAACTCTCTGCTCTTTAATTTTGTTTCATGTGCCATTCTGAGGATTAACAAAGCAGTCTTTGTGAATGGCGAACAATGCAAGTACCACAGCTTGAAAACCATAGCACTCTAACCTGTAGTTAGTAAATTACAATTATTTCACAGTGTAAGAACAAGAGTTTTAGCTTTAATTCATACATGCTTGATTTCTTTCCATAGGAGAATGGTTATATGACCTGAGAAATTAACGTGTTTAAGTACAAATTTCCACAAAGCAATTCACAAATGACACAAAAGAAATATAAAGGTTTTCTGAGCAAGGTTCGTCTAATCATGATATGGATCTAAGACTACAACCCCATTTTTACTGAGGCACTTTGTTTTGCTGGAGTGCAGAATAATGACTTGGCACATGGAGTTTCCTTAGTACTGTATTGGGCTGCTTATAATTTTCTGTCTGTTACATTGAAAATTGCCAACACTGATCTATTTCTTCATCCACTGATCTTTCTCCAGTTTTGGATAGTGTCTTCAGCATATTTTATCTAAGAAGACTTTTCCAAAAGTAGTTCCTGAAATATCTGCCGGAAGAGCTTAAAGTTATTTCTTCATTGGAAGATTGTGTAGATCTTTTGAGCTTTTTATAACATAATTTGAAAAGAGCTTGAGGTAGCAGAATATATGAAACCAAGCAACAATATGCTAAGAGAAATAGCACAGAAAGTATCTCACCGTAGGAGGAAATTTATTGTTTCGGTATTCAAAGCATACACATAGTGCATATTTACGCAGTAATTGAACACAGTGGATGAAGCCTTGATTTAACATCAGCATTGGATTCTCTTCATAGTTGACTTCCCTTGTGAGGGTGTAAGATTTCTCCTCAAGGATGTGCATCTTGTGCATGTTGGTTTGATTGGTTTGACTGTGATACTAACATAGTGTGGAGAAAAATAACATTAAAACTGTCACCAACTGGAAAATGCAAGCCTGCCTGAAGAATAATAATAACAATAATAATAATAATAATAATAATAATGTATTTCTATATAATCTATTTTATAGGTGACTGACACATATGTTTCATAGTGTCTCTTTATTTTTTAAATACTTTTCATCTAATTAAATAAGATACTAATTTTGGAGAGTAATTTCCACTAAAGATATAATTCTAATAATATTGCAATTTTCCTCAAAGGATGTTTTTGTCCTTTGACACAAACTGTGTTGGGTTTTTTAAACATACATGCATTTAACTTTAAAGTAATATAATTATGATGCACTTCATAACACAAAAGTAACCAGAGACTTCTGCTGAAATCATATCATAGCTTTTAGCCTCGAAAATGAAAGGCAGTCTTTGATGTCTTCAGCCATACTTTAATACTTAGCCCAAAGTGTGTTTCAATCTTGTATCCATCAGAATTTTTTACAAATATTTTTTTTCTCATTTAGATCTTGGAAAGCTGAGAGTTATGTTTTTTTATGATGATCGCCTAGGTAATTGCTGGAATTTCT
This sequence comes from Corvus hawaiiensis, assembly GCF_020740725.1. Taxonomy (NCBI): domain Eukaryota; kingdom Metazoa; phylum Chordata; class Aves; order Passeriformes; family Corvidae; genus Corvus; species Corvus hawaiiensis. Next base: position 41,830,826 of record NC_063255.1, on the reverse strand, counting down.
CAAGCTCTATTGGCAAGCATTAAATGATTTAGATACATAGTTTATTTTCAGGTAATCCTGTAAGGAGCAAAGGATTGGACTTGATTGTTTTTTGACACTGTCTCCCATGTTATCCTCATAGTCAAAGTCAGGAAGTGTGGACTGGGTAAATATGTGGTGAGCTGGATGAATGGCAGACCCCAGAGGGTCATGTTCAGGGCATGGAGTCTAGCTGGAGGCCTGTCACAAGTACTTTGTTCCGCTCGGACAAAGGGACAGGTGCCTCCTCAGCAGGTTGCTGAAGGCACAAAGCTGGGAGCAGTGGCCAACACCCCAGAGTGCAGCCATTCAGAAAGGCCTTGACAGGGTGGAGAGATGGGCAGAGTCCTGTCTGAAATCCAACAAAGGCAAATGCAGGGTCCTGCACTGAGGGAGGAATAACCCCAGGCACCAGCACAGGCTGGGGTCTGATCTGCTCGGAAGCAGCTCTGTGGAGAAGGACCTGGGGGTTCTGGTGCACAACAAACTGTCCATGAGCCAGCAGTGTGTCCTGGGGGCCAAGAAGGCCAATGGGGTACTGGGGTGCATTAGGAAGAGCACTGCCAGCAGGTCAGGGGAGGTGATCCTATCCTTCTACTCTACTCTGTCCTGCCCTCATGAGGCCATATGTGGAGAACTGAGTCTAGTTCTGGGCTTCCCAAGACAAGAAAGACATGGAGCTCCTAGAGCAGGCCTAGTTGAGGGCTATGAAGATGATTAGGGGACTGCAGCCTCAATTACAAGGAAAGGCTGAGACAGTTGGGGGGGGATCTTGTCAATGTATTCAAGTATCTGAAGGGTGGGTGTCAAGAGGATGGAGCCTCTGCTCGGTGGTGCCGAGCAATAGTACAAGAGACAAGGGGCACAAACTGATGCACAGGGAAATTCTGCTTGAACGTGAGGAAGAACTTTTTTACTTTGCAGGTGACTGTGCACTGGCATGGATTGCCCAGAGAGGTTTTGGTGTCTCCCTCACTGGAGATCCACAAAAACTGTTTGGACACAGTCCTGTGCCATGTGCTCTGGGATGACCCTGCTTGAGCAGGGAATTTTGACCAGATGACTCCACTGATGGTTCCTGCCAACCTTACCCATTCTCTGATTCTTGATCCTTATGGGTCACTTCCAACTTGACAAATTCTATGATTCTTTGGCTATTCACCTTTTAATTCATGGAGGGATAAAAGCAAAGGCTATTCAGTGCAAAATATTCTCTACTATTCCTCTTGGCCTCCAGGAAGCTTGTTTGTAAGGGTCAAGGAGAGAGTTACAATTTTATCTCTGCTTCCTTTCCCTCCTTCCCACAGCAATGAAGCAGTTATTCTACCTCTCAAACTTCCAGGTTTTTTCCAAAAATATTATTTTTCATTTCTTTCCAACGTCTGATCTAGTTCAAAATCCAGTCCTCCACTTTCTTCCCTATGTATTTCCACTTGTAATAAATCTGTGTGCAGCAAGGGTGACCTCAGAGTCCTGCTTTCCAAATCCTGTTCCTGTCTTCCAGCACAGACACCTGAAATCCTCACTGCCCCCTTTCCTCTCAGACCTTTCAGTCAGAACTCTTTGCATAATACTCTACTTCAGGTCCTGGTGCTCCTAGAACCCTCCCAAGCCCCAGCCTTAGTCTTTCTCACTGACACCCTGGTGCAGCCATTACTCCCCAAGAGTAGGGCCTCTGGTAATCTATTACCTTTTTTCCCCATTTCCCACCCTAGCTCAGCTCTTGGATGCTGCTGTGCAGGAGAGGGGAAGTAATCTTGGCTCATACAGTCAGGGCTCTTTGACACCTAGAGCACAGCTCAAGCCACAGGTGGGCCAGTGACTGCTTACCCCTCATTTCCCATAGCTAAAAATGTATAACACATTTAACATGTGTCCCTCATTGAAAAAAAGATACGAGAAAAAGCACCAAATGGTGAAAGGAAGAAGTCAGAGTACAAGATGTTATTTTTCTGGTGCTTTTCACAGCATCTTTACCCTTTATGCATAGTCTGCACTTCCTGGGCAAAGAGTTTTTCTGGAGCTATTGGTACCAATCTTCACCTGAGGCAAATGAAGAGCACCAGTATGGGAATGGTCAGTCCTCCTTACCTTCCAGTTAGCACAAGGATGAGCTTGAGGAAAGAAATCTGAGGGAGGAAAGGGAAGTATAGGGGAGGGAAAAAATACAGGGAATTGACAGGGAAAGGCTCTACAATGACCTTGAGCCAGACCAAAAAAAGATCACTGAGAAGGCAGAGGTGAACATTTAGAGATTAAGAGATAGAGAAGAAGGTAGCTTGTTTCACAGCAAGCCTTGCAGCACTGTATTTCCCTCTGTCTTTCTCACTGGCCATTTCTTCTGGCATTTGCTCCTCTTTGAGCAACTGGAGACTCCCTGGGAGAAGGCTGCTGGAAGTGCTGCATCAGTGAGGCACTGGGGCTAGCAGCAATTCTCATTTCTCAAAACAATCCCTTTGCTCACCCAGAAAGTCATCTGCTAGGTTTTCATCTTGTCTTTGTATACTAGCTGTTGTTTCAGATCTTCTGATACCACAGCTTAAATAGGTAAGCTCTATGTGAAGTACTTTCCAACTTGGCAAAAGATAACAATCCTGCTATTCAACAAAGTCCACTTTGTTGCTTGCATAGAAACACAGATTATTTGAAATGAAAGCCCATTGTTTGGAATGCATTGCTTTTAAAATCTACCATGCATCTCTCTGTATTGTAAGAATTCAAAGTAAATTTTGATGATTTGTCATTTTGCACCTTTTCATTGAAAACAAAGGGAAAAAAATAAACCCATGTCAGTTTATTTTTATTCAATGATGTAAAAGGTTAGGTTTTCTAATTACTTTTGTCAAGTGGTGTGGCTTATGGCTAGAAGTAGAAACTAGAAGTTTTTTGGCTATTCTTTTGCTATTAGTTTTAAAGTATTTATCATCTTTCTCTTTAGTGATATTCACCCTGGTGTCTTCAGAAATCCCCTCCACATGTTGTAGCTAAGGGATAAGTCTCAATGTCTAAGAAAATGGGAAGCCTGAAATCTACAGAAAACATTGCAAATAAACAAGACTGGAAACAAATTTTCCTCCTGTGGATCTTACTACGACTGTAGCAGTATCTTCTGTTCTTTATCAGTAAAACTAGCATTTTTGACAGTGATCTGTTTACTTCAAGAAGAAGTAGCCCAAAGTTAGAAAGGAAATTTTCAACACACAAAACTTGTGTTTATACCCATCTCCCAGTTTTCCTTAATATTGGGCCACAAAATATATCCTGTGTTACCATATTAATACAACAAGACAAAGATGATATCTGGAAATCTCAGGCTGACTCTTGGTGTAGCTCTAAATTGGTTCTGTGTTTGACTTGGAGATGTATATTAATTCATGGCTAGATCCCTGGTTTTTTATCAGAAATTCTGTATCAAACCTGAGCAACAATTTTGGTGGAAAATACATCTGAAACCACTGCACTTTTTGATAAATTTTCCTGTGGGTGTTGGGTATTTTTCCAAGGAAAAATGTTTTACTAAAGAAGTGCTTCATAATATTTGAGGCTGGGTTGGTGCCCTCAAACACAGTTTAGTGAAAGGATTTGAGGGTAACAATGAGAAAGAGTAGGAGGTAAAGGGGCCCATAAGCTTTAATCAGTATGCTCTAAGCCTGGAATTAATTGCTTGGAGTTATTTCAAGGGAATATTTTTACAGAAACTTACACAGTTTGGAATTGCAGTTTTCATCCTCACCATTAGTACCATAAACCAAAGCCCTGCTAATCAGTTTGTATGAAGCGAGAATGTTATATTTCCTCCATACAAAAGTGGTTTGAACATTAAATTTGGCATTCTCTCCTAGAGCTCTCTGCTTTCTAATACCAATTTGTTGTTCTGTTCAGCATGGGCTGTCACAACAATGTCAATATTTTCAGCTGTAAAATGCAATTGAGCCTGTGAAGTTTTTCCAAAATTATGTCATTCAAGCCAGATCATATGCTATGACAAACAGTATTTTCAGTCTGTTGGCCACCAGTGTTTTCATTCCTTTTGGGATGCCTCCATTTATCTTTGTATTCTGTATGTAGAACATAATTCTGTGATATTTCTGTATTGAACTTTAACTGCATGCGAGTTGGAATTGGTTCAGCCGGGTTTTTTATGTTAGTACAATATATTCATACCAGGATAGCAGAACAGTGGTGGCTGATATTTGTGTTATTGGTTTTCCATCAACTGCCTGGGTCTCGCAGTGGGTGTTTACCATGCAAGTAAACACCCACTGCTAAGCCACAACCAAGGAAATATCTTCCATAATCCTCCAAATACTACAATTTCAGAAATGGCTACCTTTCCCCAGAATTAATGCTGTAGAGTGAATGTTGGCAATCTCACCAGAAAAAATACAGCAAAAGGTGTTTGAGACTAGAAGTTTTACTCCATAACAATAGAGAAAGAGTGCTGCAAGCATACGTGTTCTGGTTTACAGGATATGAACAAGTGTGGTCTTCAAAACTGTTCTTGAGACTACTGTCTGTATGTGACTGTAGAAGAATGGTTTTGCTTGTCTTTTATTTCACAGAATCATAGCATCACAGAATGCTTTGGGTTGGAAGGGACCATGAAGACCTTCTAGTTTCAACCCTCCTGACATGAACATCTTCCACTGCATCAGCTTGCTCAGAGTGCCATCCAACTTGGCCTGGAACAACTCCAGGGATAAGGAGTCGACAGTTCTCTGGACAACTCCTTCCAGTTTCTTACCACCCTTATAGTGGAGAAAATTTTATTCAAACTGGTTCACTTGAGCTGTGCTAATGTGACAATCACGCTCAACAATGTAAAAAAAGTTGCTGAGAACTTCTGGTTGAATACAAGGAATGCATTCTTTTGGTGTCCCCATGTCTGTGTTAACTTTTTATTTAACTTTTAATCAATGGAGAAGAATTTTTAAATATTTTTTTTTCTCATCTTAACTGCCTCCAGAACACCATGTTCTGCAAATTACAAAGGCTCCCATTGCAAAAAACATTGCCAAAATTCTGGGGGTATTTTCCTGATTATAGCAGCTCATTCTTACTTCTATTATGCCCTCTGCCTTTCCAAGTGAACCACCTTCAGTTTCCTTGGCAGAATGATTATGCAGAAGCAGCATTCACAGTGCTGCAGAGCCCAAAGGGGAAAAACCATGATTTGCCATCAGCCCTGAAAAGGAGCAGTGAAAATAGGAATTACTCTATGTTTTATTGTTTGTCCTCAGTTTGGAGTAAGCACTAGGCACTAAACATATCTCTCATGCAGCCCTGGTCCAGCTAGACTTGATGATGTAGGAAGCTCTGTCTACTCTCCCGATCTATCCCCTGGTAAAAGGTAGCTCCAGTGGTGCTCTTCTTCACTCACTGCTTCCTAGTTGACAGAGGAATGAGAGGACTTCTTAAGGTACACTACTTTCCTGTGAAAACCATGCTTCAGCACATAGATACACGACTTGACTCAAAGATACATAGCACCAAGACACAGCTTTTCTACCTGCATCTGCTGTGGTTTTGACCTGTACTTACAGCTAACCTGCCTGCACGAACACTACCACCCTCAACAAGGGCTCTACCCTGTTGTGGCACAGGTTTGTTTCCTATCTGGAAGGAGATAGTCTACAGCCTGTCTGGGCCGTAACTCTCTGCCTAGTTTTAAATCCTAGCAAAGGACAGCTACTGCAAAGTGTGCTCTTATTTCATTGGTATGAGGCACTCAGTTTTCAGTATGATATATAATACATGCTGATCTTTTTTTTACCTAAAATACTGTCATGAACTCTCACAATTTTATAATACACAGAAAAGTATATTTTGGATGGGTCTAGGTGATATTAAAAGTTGTTTAACTTATTTTGTCAAAAATGCTTGCAAGAGGCAAGCAAGATATATTGAGTTGAACCCAGGTTGATCAAGAAACATGTACAAAAATGCAGCCACAAGCAGGCTGGAGCTACAAGGCTGCATGTTCATTTTCTTTCAAGTAAGTTGGCATGCGTGCTCCATAACTAGGGCTAACAGCGGCAGATCTACAGTCTCCCTCAACTTGCTGTAAAAGTGTGCATGCTGTACAAAATGCGAAACACTTCAGAAAATGTTTTTCAAGAAAAATCTTTCATTCCAGCTGTCTATGCATTTTTATGGAAACACAGGTAATGCAAAAATGTGTGGCCAGCAATGTTAGTTCATCTCTTCTTAGTCTTTTAAGATTTTTGTTCACGTACCCAAATATCTTGTAGCAGTAACTATTCTTTAGGTGAAGGAAACGACCCTTTTTAATTAGGGATTTGGCTTCAAAAATGTTTTAGTTATAATGAACATCAGAATAAAATCCTTTATACACAATAGGCCATATTCTGGTATATTGAAAATAATCCTGTTTCCCAGAGAGATTCTTTTCCTTTAATGAGGAGAGGACAAAGTAAAGCAGAGTTCACCTGGCAAGGTTATGGCTCTGTCTGAAGAGCATATTTTCTCCATGCCAAGGTCTTCAGTCCTGTTCCCACAGCTGGCAAGACAAGAGGACTGATGCTTTCGTGTCATGGTTTTGTCTTTGTGAGTTCAGTTTCTTTCCTAGAGAAAGTGCAGCAAAGAAGAAGGGAAAAAAGTGGGAGGTGGGTGATATACAGACAAGTTTTATTGGGACAAGGCTAGGACATGTACTTGGATTTGACAGCAGAAACATGCTTTTAGGTCCCAGCACAAAGAACCACAAATCTCATGGCACGTAACAGCACTTCAGACAGATGTTGATTAATGTCAAACTGATGTGAAATGAAAAGCTTCTTTTCAGTTTGTCAGATCATGACTTTTTGATTTGGGCTGAGCTGGCCTGAAACAAAACATTCTGGTTTAATTTTTCTCATTCAAAACCAAGCAATGTCTCTTCCTTCTGTGGCAATTTCTGGGGCTTTTTTTCCCTACAGACATTTATTGAGCCTGTTTACTAATACCTGCAAAGATCCAGTTAGAGAAAAAATATCTGTCCACCTCCGGTTTTTTAAGGATTGAAATCTCTGTCTAATGTCATCATAAGACATATGTTTAGACTGCAGATGATGGGAAGCCCTCTGGAGAGGATGGGAAGCCCTCTCCTCTGCCCTTTCTGACTTCCTGATGCTACAAAACATAATCTGACCTGCACAGCTTGACCAAAACTCAGTAGGCCCGGGGTATAACTTTAAAATGCCACTTTGAATCAAATCCATGTACGAGAAGGTTCTCCCCAAATCACACTGCTTTGTTCTTCTAATAATGTTGCTTTCCACTAAAATTGTGGTAGGAAAAAAATCATAGAGCTGCAGTACAAATGTTTTCAGTAGGATTTCCAAAATCATTACCCTTAAGATAACTTAGAAAGATAGATTCCTTGCAATATGAGAAACAATTTTGTTCCAAAGTCATTTAGGCACTACCAAAAAACTGAACTAAATTTGTATAATTTTGCAAACCATTTTACAACATAAATGGGAATATGCAGTCACAATTTAATCAGGGAAACAGCAAGAGAATGTGCCACGTGTGAACTGTGGCTAAATCAGCATTTTCCTAGGAGCTGCCATTAGCTGAACAGTATTTAAACTCAGCAGAATTTGCCTCTTTTTGTTTCATGAAGCACTTCTGAACCCAGCTGAAAATATTCAGAAAATATTATAAGCAAATCATCAGCATTCTCTAGGAACGTTTTTACATGAAGTCTCAGGTGCTGATGTTTAGAATGCTAGTTCTGGAAGTGGTCACCTATGTCATGACAGTCTTTTTCCTCTTCTTGGAAAAACAAGAATATATGTAGCAAAATCCCTTTCTTTGACAACAATTTTGTGTTGACTTCAAGACCAGGCCATCTCCAGAGACCTCCACAAAGTTACAAATAGTATGTATTTGCAGTTGAATAAAAGTCTTCCTAGAGCTAGAAGTAATTGTGAAGACATTCCTTATTTGGCTAGTAGCAGTTTCCAGTAATTTTTGTCTATACATAGTTCTGTCATGCCTAAATTAAGTACATGAATGACATAGAAATGTTTTACACCGTGTGAAAATATCACCTGGGTATAACTTAATTTGTATATTTCTCTAGAACTAGGAGAAACATAAACATTGCATTAGAGTCAGGACAAATAATTCAGTTCTTTTTCTGGCTAAACAGACACAGTCTGATTAAATTTTGCTGAAAGATTAATATAGTCTATATATGTTTTTTGCAATATCCTTAAAAATAATAGTATTAAACAATAATCTCAGTCATTATCTGCCTTCTCTCCTCAATAAAAAAACAAAGTCTCCTAGAGTGGAGACATTATATAAATTGTACTGTTTAGTAATAGCAGTGTTCATTATGAGAGGCTTAATTATGGTCATCATTCACAAAAAAAGTCAGTCTTGCCACAGAAAGCATAATAATGAATGCTTCTTGTTTAAAAATTAACGAAACATCTTTTTCTGAAGGTATAAAGTCTACTAGTCTGCAGGATGTCATCACTTTTATTCTTCTCTTTAAAATAATTAATATTCATGAAAATTATATTACAAATAATTGCAAAATTAGAGTATTTTTTATACTGCAGTCAGATATGTTTGTTTATTTACATGATAAACAATGCAAAATCCAGAAAAGGGTAGAAGAATAAGAGCCAAGTCATTTTTAGTTATGCAGGGATTACTCTGTATCCAGAACCAAGTTGAGCTCTTATTTACACTGGTGCAAATAAATGACAAATTTAATTCTACTTCGATTTACAGAAGAATGGTCAGGAGCTTTCTTATTTCTAGGGACTAATACATAATGTGAGAAGCCTAAACAACAACTTACTGTGTGTTCCTCGAGGGACGATGTACCCCAGTAGAGGAGTCCAATGAAGTACTTATGCATAGGGCTTAAACTGGGTTTATAGGAATGGCCCTAGGCTTTACAAACCCAAAATTCATTAGGATTAGTTTTAGCAACTCAGGAGGATGGAAAGCAGCTTTTAGCTTTCAGAAGAACTTATTTTTTAATGGTTTTTGTAGCAGGCTTTAGTTGATGTGTAAATTGTACCATATAATTTCAAAACCAAAGCAGTTTGTAGTGAGTTCACTGACATTTTACATTTCAGTTTTAATTCAGCTGTAGTAACTCTGAGTTTGGCAAAACACGGATTCTTCACTAGAAGAGGCATTTCATCCTTAGCTAACCTGACAAAGAACGTTGGAGGCTCATGCTTTTGAAACTTCGTAAAAATTATCTGGCTGTGTTTGTTTCTTGCAACCAACAATATAAAGAATATGGAATAAAAAAAAAATTGCTCCACAATAACAAAGGAATACCTCTCTGTAACCAGTTCTATCTGTGATGGTTGGCTGTGATCTCTTTTGGGATCAGAGTTTACAAAGATGATGCTCGGACTAGACTCAGAAAACTCTCACACTTCCAGAATAAATTAGCAAACAAAAATACTGCTGGCAAAGAAAAGCATTTAGAAGCTAAAGTGTTAGGATAATTAAATGCATATTTCAGCAGTATTTATTTGGCATTGATTGGCTGAGGCCACTTACTGTGAAGAGTCAAATAGTTAATTCAAGTGCTAGACATCTCCTAAAGGAGATGACCTTGGGGTCATATAATTGTAACAGTAATTTATTTAGTTGAAGCGAACGAATATGTTCTCAATTAACTTAGCAGGCATTATAATAACACTATTGAGATTTATATTTGCTTATGTCACTCTGCTGTAAGAATAAAGTTATTGGATCTGTTTGCCTGAATTTAGTTCCCAAGTTCATAATTCTTCACAGAAGAGATGTGAAGGTTTTCTCCTCCTGATTAATAGGTGACCAATCCCAATGATGTAGATATTGGCATAATCACTCAAGGGAACTGCAGGATATACAGCAGTATTACTGGCAGAAGACAGTGTTACTTACTTAAATCTCTCATGCTGAATTTTTTTCCCCCTAATATGTATTCTAAAATTTACCCCATAAATTGGTGCCTGATGTGAGGTTGTACCACCATTGGGGTTCTTGAAGTTTTATCACAGATATTTTATTCTGCTGGGACATTTTTTCCCACTGCTTTAATCTGCTGTCAGAATAAAATTGGAAAGTACTAATTCAACTGTGCTCTACTTCAATAATGTTGCAATACTCTGATCTAAACTTCCCAATGTATTTTTTAAAATTTTCAAATATTGATACGTTTTCAGTCTTCACTGGTTGGAGTACATGTCAAAGGACGTATCATAGGCGTAATCTACCTACCCGACATGGCAGCATATGATTTATGGAAAATTGCAACGTAGAGTTGTCCATTATCACCAACTACCGTCAGAAATAAAGCAACCATTGTGATTTTTTAGAAATAGCTCATAATTCACCAAAAAAACCCCGAAAAAACCCCGAAGAAAATGGAAATATTTTCAAGACTTGCCTGTCTTTCAGCAATCAGAAGATTGAGTCTGTAGAGGCTCACCGTGGCCAAGAAGAGGAGCCAAGCGTGACTTCCTGAGCTCTGCCAGGAGAGGTCTCTGCAGGACACAGTACTCTGCAGGAGGGGCTGGGCAGACGCCCTTCGTGTGGTCCGAGCCTTCCCCTCTGGCAAAAAAGCACTTGATGTATATTCCAACTCAACTATGGTTAGGTTGTAGGTAGTTCAGTTTCATCACATGCTACCATTTATACAAATTAGAGGCAGGCTTGGAAATCCTTTAGTGTTTAGAAACAGACTAATCAAGTTGTTAAAACAGCCTGGCCGAGTTCGTTTGCTTCATTTCTACTAAATAACAATCATATGCCCCAAGAACCAGTTGAGTAAAACAAAAAGAACCCTGTCTTCCTACCTTCCTTGTGGAATGTACAAATCTTGCAGAACACTTACAGCCATGCTTTTTTCTCTTACTTATACACATACTTAAACATTTCATTGAGCAGAGCTGGCTATCACTCAGTCTGTTTAAGAATAATTCATTGATTGTCTTATTTTCCCAGTCCTGGGGAGTCTGCTCCCACTGTTTTCCTACTCGTGGGAAGGCAACACATGCACACTCCCAAAAGCCAGAGGACATTTGGTGGTCAAGGAAACTTTGTATAACCTCTTTAAAATTCCATGTGGTATAGAATATCTGTCCTTCAAAGTGTGAAACAAACAAAATTGTGTTTAATTTTTCTAATATTTTGCAATCAGTGATGGTATTGAAGATGCATGATAGATGCAGATAATTTTGTAGCCAGTGCCATTTTACAAAATTTTCTAAGGAAAAGATACTTTCAAAGTAAACTCATTTTTCTCTCTATAAGCTGTGAAGTTGTACAACTCTGTCTGCAGAGGTCTGGGAGAAGAGTTGTTTAGTTCTTTTCACTCTCAAGCTCTCTATTGACTAGGACAACTGATAAGAAGAAAAACCAAATGACAAATTTACAGTCATGGTAGAAAACATTTTAGAAGCAGTAAGCAGTATGTTTTTTCACTTACTAGTCAGTGTTTTGAAAGAAATTGATGGCAACAGTGAATGAACAACTTTAATCAGTATACTTATGTTGGTGTTGGAACATGGATTTCAGTGTCTGTCTATGGACACTGGGGCTTGGAGGTTGACTGTGATTTCCAAACAAGTTTAAACATTTTTTTTGTCCCTTGAGTCCATTACAATATTTCATTGTAAAAAGACGATTTAGTGTTAAGAAAACAGTAATCCTAAAAAATTTTCCTTCCACTTCAGTAGAGTCTCATCCCCTCACTGAAGGATGATTAAGCAATTTTCACTCTGTCTAAACTCTCACTCTATTCACTGTGTGAGGCCTCCTATTGATGTTATATTAAGGCCTTTGGGCCAAGATAAAGGCTATTGAATCTTACAAGTTAATATGCGCATACACCTTCAAATTAATAATGTGTAGTCTTCACAACAGCTGTGAGAGCTATGGCTTGTTGCATGAAATGCCACATTCTATTGATGAAAGAACATTTTTTTCAGACTTTCACTGCATTGAATGGAATAATTTTGAAGAAATCTTCTGTAGGTTATGAGTCCTGTTTTACAGCATGTGCTGTACTATCATATAGAAGCAGCCTGGAACACCAAGGTTTACCATATGGATTTTACAGTGACTATTGTAATGTTCTGTGTGACTGCTATATGTAAGCATTTTCAGTCTACCAAGCTCAACATTGGTGTAAATACTGGAGGGGTGAATGCTGTAGATCCTATTTAGATCCAGTGTAGGTGGGCAGAGCTTCACTGACTTGGAGGAAACTGAATCCACCCTCACCAAATCTGCCCATGCTCATAGCAGTAACATCAAATCTCTTAGTATGAGATAATCTATAGTCGATATGTAACATGTACGTAACAGAGTATATTTATTCCATGGCAAGCCCAACGTTTTAACTTGGTGGTGGAAAGGCTGGGAGAGAGGGGTGGAGGAACTCTCTCCCTCACTTAACATAGGAAGAAGTACCAGAAAATCACTAAGATGCTTCCCCAATGCTGTGCTTCTCTGGTATGTCCTCCAGGGACTCCCTACCCCTGGCCACATGCAGCCTGGAGGATGGTATCCCAACACCAGCACTGCTGCTCTCAGTCTCTCTCTCAGTGACAGCAGAGTTCTTCACCAATGGGGAGAGTTCTTCACCTCTCCCCATTAAATACTCTGGACAAACAACAGTAGAAGGAAAAGGTTTTCCTGCTGCTTGTGTTATTCCATTTGCCCATGTTCTGCACTTTATGCTCATAGAAATTCTACTGACTCCTGAAAAAACTGTCATCTCAGACTGTAATCAACCGTGCAGGCAAAAGGGACAGAAGAGCAGGGAAATTATGACATATGGAAAACCTGTGTTTTGAGTTGTGTATTCAGAAGAATTCCTCAGGTCTAGGTTTCCCACTGGTGCAGGTTATCTTTTATTGGCATTAATGGCACTTGGCAGATGGTTTCCTTGGAAAAATTACATACCATAGTGTCCAGGTGCATGACTAGTAACCATATGAGGAAATCGTCATGCTCGTGATGGAACAGTAGGTTTTCCAAAGACAGAGCACATTCTACCTCTTGGTAGAAAAAACACCTCTCATCTCTACAGTTAAGACAAGCCTGAGATACGGGAATTCAACGTTATAGTCTTGCTGAAATGAAAGTGCCATGGGTTATATCAGTACATTTTAAATAAAATTCTGTTACATTGATCAATCTATGCCCTTAATTTAAAACTGAGATTAATTCCCCAAGACGCTTTATGGTACCATATTAATACTTGAAAATGTCTTATAAATGCTTATTTTGTATTTGACAAAACTATTGTACCACTATAGAAAATGCTTCTTTTGACCTTTAAAACACAAATTTGTTGGATTATCATGACTGACATATTCAGAATTACTCATTCTTGCCAAACACAACATAACAACTTTTTAACATTCCCTTTTCTTTCCAACTGCTTCCACTTTCATTATATGAAATATAGCTGTGTTATATACCCCTTCTCATTGCCTAACATGTTTTTTTCAGAGTTCAAAAAGATTTACATTTGGAGCTAAATGTTTCAGTGATTGCTCTGTTGGATTTCATTATACTAGTGTAGTTAATCAAAGCAAGTCCTGCCTTGCAACTATGATTCATTGTACAGTTTTTTGAACTTAGTCATTTATACTGAATAAATAATATACACATTATCACCAGAGTACCAGATTTCCTTTAACAACCTGCACGACACTGCACTGTAGTGCCTTAGTAAAGTGCTTATGCCATGTGCACACTGTAGCTGCTTTTTTATTTTCTTTTTTTTTCCCTTTTTGAGGATTTAATTGAAAGCCATTCTCCTTACCAGGGGAATGAGGGGCTCACTGGGTGTGTAGTCAGTGCTAGGGAAATGGTATTCTGTTGTGGTCCTAATGACTGCTATTTCACTATACACAGGGATATTTTCAGATCTACACACTTTGTCTATGCAGCTGGGTGGTCTGCACAATAGTCATTAATGAGAAATCCCCAAATAATCATAACATGCTCAAGTTTGACTGATGTTTATTCAACCACATGCTTAATAGTGGAGTTCAGTTACAGACAGGAGAACCACTGGGTTTGGTATGGCTGAGAAAAGATTTTGTGATTTCTGTTTCTTTCTCTCGGACAATCTAATCTTGGTTTTGCCACTTCCATTGAGAGATAAAATTCTTTTACCCCCTGAAAGTAAAGATTTAAGGTAATAGCCTGTGTTAGCTAATACTTTCTAACTGTTTTGCAGAGTCTTATGCTGCCTAGCATCTGTATTTAATGTGCTGGCAGAGTTGAGTTAAAGCCTCAGCAACCTCTTTTAAATGCTATAAATCAAATACACAGAGCTATTTAGCTGCCTAGAGGTGAAGATGGGTGTTTAGTAAGATTTATCTAAATGCCTAAACAGGTCAGGTACTTAATTCCCACTGAAATCAAATGACAGTACTTCAAATACCTTTGTAAATCAAGATGCTTGTACATCTGCCAACAATGGATTTTTGAAATGTGTTAATACCTGCTATTGTCATACTTTTATTCTCTGTCTGGACTGAACACATCTGACAGTCACATGGTTTTAGTATAATGTGGAGGAAAGTAGTACTAGCAAAACCAGTTTTGACAAGCATCTAGATAAAATTCAGGCACAGCTGACTGTGGTATCTCTGTATTCCTAATCTCTGTTTATGCACAGCTGGCTCATTACAGCATACTCTGTGGTGTTCACCATTTCCATTATGGACAAAACACGCTGGCTGTTAGGTGTTAGGTGTGACTGAGTGAGAAGCCAGTCCATTTAAAGAGAACAATGGGGATTGTCCACTTTGCATCAGACGCTTAGGAAAAGTAAATGTGGCAGGAAGGAAAAAATTATTAATCTTGTAGAGATTTCAGTATGTTACTATTCTATGAAAACTGATGCCAGCTTCTAAGCTTGGTTACTGTAATTTTTCATCCAGTAGGTTAAATGGTTATAAATTAATTGGATACTGTTATATACGATTTCCTTGGTTAGAAGGATCCTCCACTTATTTAAAGGCCTCCCCCAACAGCTCCTCTGACACAGCTCCTTTTAGCCTTTGTCATAGAAAAAGTATATTACAAAGTGAGAAGTGATTTTCACCTCCTCAAGCAACCCTGAGGACAATGGTTAGACAGCACAGCATGGAACAAAATCAATTTTGAGGATGACTATTGGATGGCTGTTGTACTGTCATCAACCTCGTTTGCTACTGCCTAGAAACTATTTTTTGTCTTAACAAAAGGTACCTAACAGCATCAAACAATTACAAAAAGGGGACACAGAAATAGTATGCAAATCTCTGCCCCTGGGATTGTCTTTGTGTCCTCAGTGTCACTTATCTGCCCTACCAACAGCATATTGTTAATTCATTCGCCTGTCTAAAAATGAGATTGTATATTGTGTTGGCTATGTGATAATGACAATCCGCTTTTGTGTTTGCTTTCTACAGACATTTGAATGATTGCCTTTTACTGGCACAAATGGTCATAGAACACATGCTTCCCTATCACATGCAGGGGTATTCACTGAAAACTAAATGTCATAGTCGCATGTGTAAGTATTTCTTCCAGAAGTATATGCTTGTTGTTCTACTGCATGAATAGAAAGAATACCTTGTGGCTTATCTGGCTCATCACAACTAACCAGTCCAAACAAGTTGTCAAATATATGCATATAATGGTTTTGCATTAATCTACATGGTTACATTTAAAAAATAAAATTTCAAGTAACAAATTAATCTGGGAAACTATGAGCTATTTGCAAAAAGAAGGCAACATGTGTCTGATGAAATATTCATTGTGAATTATTCACCAGTCTCAAACTGTAGTAAGTGTTAAGATAAAAGATCTCTAAACTCATCAAACATTCAACAAAATTCTTGAAGCCTGCTGCATCTTTTTTTAAAATTTTGGTCATGGCATTTCTGCCCATGAAAATATATTCATGAATTTGCAAGATTCTACATATTTTATGTTTATTTCCTGAATTAACAATTATTCAGCAGTTAAAACAAATCTGTATTTCCAACAGAACTGTGCTGTTCTGTTTTATTGCTTTACTTCAAAGACATATTAGTGTTGCACATAGATTAATACTTCTTAGAACACATAGCTTAATTTCTTCCCAGTGTATATGATTCCAAAAACAAAGGAGAAGACTATCCAGCCTTCCTGATACTAAGTAAAAAGAACACAAGTAGGAGGAAGTAGAATATAAATATTAATTTATCTTAATCATCCTTATAATTTTATAGGATTAATTTACTTGCTGGTAGAAGTTTTGTTATCTCTACTGAGCCCTGACTTGAGGGCATGCATTGTCCTTATACAGGGCATTGGGTTATTTGCTTCTGGTGAAACTTCACCCAAGGTACTAGGACTTACGTATGTAAAGATAGATGGGAACTTTCCTATGGATCCTAGTACAGTAAAGATATACCTGCATAGATAATCCCTATAGCAAGCACCTTGACTGCATTGTGATGAGTGGAATATGCAGTTTTAGTAATTTTTTTTTTCAATATCTAAACAGTGGAATATACAATTGCTGACTTTTCAGACCTAAAGCATCATTCAGTTAGATTGTTTTCCGCAATAGAAGTTTCACCACAAAAAGTGTGACTACATAATTTCCTGATCTCTTTATAGGAAATGATTGTATTTTATGATAGGCTAGAAAATGGTTTATTGGGGAACAGATAGCCTTCTTAGATGGGTTTCTTGAGAGAAGAAGTCCAGCAGATCACTTTAAAGATTGCTTTTTTAATAAGAAATCCTGCACATAGTGACACTCTGATAGGAAATATAGCATGGATTTAACCAAATAACATCACCCTCTTTTGTAAAACACACTAAGAATTATACTGCTTTACCTCCAACATTAGTGAGTAGTAAATAAAATATGCCACTGAATATGAAAATACATATTTTTAGAGCATTTAGTTCTGAATACACAGAATTTTTTAGGCAAATACCCCCTCCCCCCAGTTCTTCAGAAATGTGACTTCTGAAACCTACAAATTAAGAAGAGGCAGAAAAAAAATCCATTACAATTTATTTTTTAAATACATTGATAGTGTGGAAAAAACAGTCTATCTAAACATTTGGGGAGATGCTTAAGGTGTGTACACAAACCCTAGAGCAACAGTGTCATAGGTTAGCAAGCATAGTCCCGGAAGGGACGTCCTTGCTAAGGGGTGCTTACAGTTTCCTCTGGGAACTGATAGAACCTATCAGCTGGCCAGTTTGAATATGGACAATTCTCTAAGCCACTTAAAGTTGTGACCACCTCTGTGATCCACATTTAAGAATAGGCAAACTCCCCCTCCAAGCTCTCTCTCGTTTCCGGTGCTGGGACAGGTGGCTGCGGGCCCCGTGTGGGGGCCAGCGAGCCTGGCCAGGCCCTGCTTGGGCCAGGCCGGGCCGGGCCACGGCCATCCTGAAGCCATGGACCTGTTCCAGCCGTGGAACCCCCCCCACTGCCTTGCCGTGGGCAGCCGGAGCGGCTCGGCTCTCCCCCTTCTCCACTGCGATAAGAAACATTCAACATTCCAGCTGCAAAGCTGCAAGGCCGAGGTAAGAGTAACCCTTTTATTGCTGTGAAGAGCTGAAAACCTGAGGGAAGAGAGAGAGGAGATGCTTAAAGCTGAAATTCTGTTGTGAAGCTATGATATATCAGAGTATCTCGTTGTAATTCCATGAAGATATGGGGGGTGGAGTGTTCAACTCGTGAGCAAAAGCACCTGCACTGAGATAGGCAGATGCTGACGCAGCTGTAATTTCATGAGAAGT
This sequence comes from Corvus hawaiiensis, assembly GCF_020740725.1. NCBI lineage: Eukaryota > Metazoa > Chordata > Aves > Passeriformes > Corvidae > Corvus > Corvus hawaiiensis. The sequence goes on along the minus strand of NC_063255.1, from coordinate 41,813,018 downwards.
TTGGACAGGGAGAGATGAACCAGATGAGGACTTTGGCTCCAGATGGGAAAGGAGAAAACCTCAGTTCCTAGAGATGCTCCCAGAGATAGTCCTAAAGATGAAGATGATGAAGACCCTTTGCTCCCAGGGAAGGAGAAGGGCCTCTGTTTTTGTTTCTGAACGGCTCAACCTTAAAATTGTACCCCAAAAAACTTCAAGAGTGGACCCTTGAAAGCAGTTGCGGGAAAAGCTGCAAGTCGGGGGAAGGGACTCACACGCAGGCAGAGAGACTCCTCTTCCTAAATGGACTGAACAATATTTGGAAGTGGGCGGCTGTCTCATTGTGATAATGTTTTCATAGCATGAGCAAGAAGAGACTTCTCTTTCTAAATGGACTGAACAAGGTTATTATGAAAGTGGTAAACAGACTGAACATCTTAAGGGTTGTCTTTTAACATTGTCAGTGGGAGAAGGGAGGAAGGTGGGGGGAGGAGGAGAGTTCTGAAGGTGGTATAATTTTTTTTCCTTCTTTTAGGTCTGTTAATAAACTTCTTTATATTCTTTCAAGTTTGGTGCCTGTTTTGCATTTCTCCTAATTCTTATCTCACAGCAGATAAACAGTAATGAGTATTTTGGACCAAACCACTACACTAAATTGGTGTTTCCGCCCGGGAACAAACCGAACCCGCGACAAACAGTTAGTAATTTACCAGATGGAGATACTAGAAGGCAGCTTATAAGGCTTGACCTATTGTGTTGAGTGCTTTGTTATTGGTCATTTGTGTTTGGTAAAGATGTTCTAACATTTTACTGTCAATGACAACAGGATCCTGGACTTGGGATCACTCCAGCATTGTTAGCATTTACTAGGATAGATGCAGGCCACATTTCTAGACACATCCAGAAGCACAAAGCGTGAAAAAGCATCTTTCCTAGACAACATAGTTAAGTGCTAGTTCCCAGTACAGTACTTCCAGGCACTTGAGCACAGAGTGTCTTGATCTCTTACTCACTCATTCATTCAGATGTATTTATTTAATTAATGTCATCTATAAAAATCAAATGCTTACAAAGTGCATGAGGAGACCTCTGGTGGGATGAATCACCTTTATCTTGTTCCACCCACAGTAATCCTGCTATTTGACCCATGAAAAGAGAAACAAGCCCCACTTATCAAAAGGAGACATTTGACAATAGGTGTCTAATGGTACAGAAATGTGTCATACTAATTTTGGATTCAAGGTACATGTACATATATGAATCATCGTTTCAGATAAACTAATTTTCACTAAGACTGGCTGTAACTTAAGAAAATACTGTTTTAAGATAAAAATACACTAAGCACCACCTGTATCCTCTGGTTCACTGCATGAAATGGGAAGCACATCAGAACACACCTCAGGGTATTACAAACAACATATCCTTCCATCAATTGCATGTCAGCATACTACAAAAGACTTGCAGCTAAGACTACATCAGGACTGAAGCAAACAGGAAAATCCCTTTAAAATGATTAGAGGTTTTAATAATGAAGTTTTAAAAATGAGCCTAACCTGAGGAGAGACAAGCCATGTCCATGTTATAAGCTTCATGATGTGAAAAACCTCCTGAGCACTACCTGCATGCACAAAGCTGTTGAGTTTCCTGCCATTTTAAAGGCCACATTTTAAAAGTCAGGTTAATACAGGAGGTAAGACTGCAAACCAGCCTGAGAAAGCGAAGGATAAGAAGAGATGAGCAGCTCTCTCTGTGTTTAGGTAAAAGGGGAATTTCTAGAGCTGCAGTATTTTCTTTAGAGACAGTACTGTTCCTGGGTATTACCAGAAAAAGACCACTTCGAAATTGAGTGACTCAGTGTGAATGGCTGTGAAGACTGGCTCAGGCTAAGGCATGATAAAGTGGGAGCAGTAGAATTTAATGCAAGGCCAGCAGGTGGGTGCCTCCTTGGGAGGTCCTCACAGATGACCCCACATCTTAAAACCTTCTGTATATGTTTCATATGAATCAATTGAAAAATTCATCTAATTTAATAATCAGCACATCCTTAAGTCCTTTCTTGAAATGGGTTTAGGGATACGGGAAATATAGGATGCCAGACAGAGAAAAAAGAGAGAAGGCAGAGAAGGAATTAATCAATGCAATTATATGCTTTGGTTATTTTATCAAAAAACCAACCAACCAAACAAACATGCAAAGCCAAAACATCCCAAGAATACCTTGCATTTATTTATTTATGGCTTAGCTTTACTTGTTTCTTATAGAAATAGTCTGCGCTGCACTATTATCACAATGAGTTTATTATTATTTCATTTTTCCAGAAAAGCACATTTATTCTCTCTGACTAGGGGAAAGTATGCTTAAAGACAAGCTATTTGGGCAGTGTTTAGCTGTTTCTGTCATATTCTTCTGCTGTGCTTGTATTAATTTATATGTGTAAGCTGCAAAATTATTTTAGCAGTGTAAAGTTTTTCTTAGTCCTAATACAAGAAAAAGACAGAAGTGTCACCACTGTTCGGGAAAATTCCCTGTCCAACCATCCAGGAGTCACTCTGGAAGTCACTCTCGTGCCACCTGAACTGGAACTGAGGCCCCTTCGCAGCTACACCCTCACAGTCACACAGCAAAACACGTTTCCTGACCGGCATGATCCCACACTTCCACAGAAGAGTCCCAGACATCTTGATCCTTAAAATAATTTAATCCTGATGCAATCACTATACAAAAAATATAACTGCTTGAGACGGGTGCCTCTGAATGGACCCTGAACAAAGGATCCCCTGGGATTTTATACCCTCACAGTCTAAGGAAAGAAAAATCTGTGACTCATCTACTCCTGCTGTGTCTCAGTGTCCATCCACCTGGCAAGGCCACAGGTCCCCGAACCTGTGTTACAAAAGGGATTGGCAGATCCCAGCCTCTTCCCGAGGCCCCTCACCCCCCAGAGCTCAACCTGCAGCTCCAACTGCAGCTGCATCCAGAGCTATCTACACTGATCATATTCCTCAAAACTCACCACTCTCCTCCACCCTACAGACTTTATCCTAGGCATCATTAAGCTGGGTTTAATTTCTATTTACTTATTTTTGTCCAAGTCTCTTGGGCCCTGTGCATCATTATCTTCAGTGAACATCTTCAGTAAACAGGACATTTAAGTGTATCTGTGTTGTTCTGGCTTGTTGCAGTTGTTTACTGATTGGATCACATGCTGCTTTGATCATTTAAAAGACAAAAGCTTTTTACAGCAAAATATGCTGGAATGTTTTGCAGCAGCAGCCTGAAGAGAGAGTTGTATTTATTTTGTTTATTTTCTCAATGATGTATCAGTTTTCAAACACTTTGGAGATTGCAGAATCCCTCCCACACACACACACACACACCCCCCTTCTGATCATCTTGACTTTGAAGGTTCAAGGTTAATCACTTCCATTGCATGAAGAATTCATTTTTCCTTATGATGAAGAATCTTCGGAGGTTAATTTGAAATGCACTTGAGTTAGGGCCTGCCATGGAGTACTTCAGGTTACACCACACGTGATCTTGAACCTTAAATCTCTTGGTTTGTTGCTAGTCTAGGACAAAACAATTGTACCTGATACCTACACACAAGATCAGTCCTTTCTACCTTCTTGACAGTTCTGTAACTTTGGATTGATCTTCAGGTTTGAATATGAATATATTTTTCATTTGATGAAGTTTGCAACAATTATAATAATTTGAAAAGTTTGCCTTAGTGGTAGAAAGAAATAAAGTGATTGTTTTGAGCAAAAATCCATGCATGCTTTAAGTAAAACAACAGATCAGAATATTGAAGACTGGTTGTTCTACATCATATAAGGATTTTGTTATGTCTCAATATGTGGGAATTGAAATTGAGTTAGAACTGATTTGGGCTGCCTACTGTAAAACAGCATGCTACTACCAGAGTGAAGTGAGGTTGGTCACCTTCACTCCATCGCTCCCCCCTCATCCCAACTGCTAGACATAGGTACTAGCCAGCTCTTCGTGCTGTGTATTTTATAATAGTCATATCCCATAAAGTTCCAATTATTGGTAGATGACAGGATACCACATTTCCAACTTGAGTTTTCTAATGAAAATCCTATTGGTTTTATGTTTGGAAAATTGGTCCACAATCCAGAAGTGAAGTTTTAGGGTCAAATTTAAAAACAAATAGAAGCTGAAGAACTATATGAGCAATGCAAACTCTCTCTCTCACATGCACATGGGCATTTGCTCACCTGCCTGTTGCTTGCAGCTCCAGTGACACAGACAGGCACTTTTAATCAGATGTCAGTTTTTGCATATGCTACTTGGAGCCCCTGCTATGAAATTCTGAATGCACAAACTTTGTTGGCTGTACTCTCTGTATGTGGATATTCAACTGATATTACTAATGAATCACTTGAGCTTTCTTTTGTGTTGAATCTCTAAAGTGTTTTGGGTGAGCTTCATATCTAAGCATAGAGAATCTGAACAATGTTAACAAATCCAGATGGTAGGTCTTTACACTAATTTTGCTTAACTAGAAGTAGCTGCTCAAGACATAGAGTCAAAGAGTGAATATTTGTGGAATTAGGTCCTGTATATAAAGTCTTCTTTCTCAGGGATTTCAACAGCATTAATTAATTCTCATCATCCTGCTGTGTATAGCTAAAGTTTTACTATCCCCATTTTATAGATGGATAAAATTAGTCATATAAAAGGTTAAGTGATTTGTGCAAGGTCGTGTAGTAACTCTGTAGCAGGGCTGAGAACAGAATTAGAAGTCATAACCTGTGTTACCTTGGGCTAATGGCAAGTCCACCTGCCACGTGTTATCCTTTCATAAATGACACATACTCAGATGAGGGCTGACTATAAATTAAGTATTTAAGAGATTCTTCATATAGCTCTTCATATTGTATGTATCATAAAGGGGTTCAGGTACACCTGATGAAACATTGGATTATCTGAGTTGAGAAACAGCCCTGTCCTCTTTAGGTCTATACTTTTCAATTGGTGAAATGCATAACTTGTATGGGCAAAATGAACTGTATATCAAATGCTCGGTTGATCCTAGTGCTTGTTGAAAAAGTCTATGTACAAAACCATAGGGAAGAACAAGTCAACTAGATTAGAAGAGTGAAAACAATTTCCATGGGAGCATCTGAAGTGAAATTCTTCCTTCCATCCTTAAGAGACCATGAATGCCTTGTGTAGTCTGAAAAACAGAAGTTCTTGCAGAGTCCACAGTGAGCTGATTTTCCAAATATCTGAAAGAATGCCAATAGTCAAGAAAATCTTCCACAGCTGCAACACGTCATTTCCTAGAGTTGCCATCAATGCTGAAGCTAACACAACTCTCTGTGTCTGTCTCATCTATACAATTCAGCAGTAATTGTATAGCTTTGGGATAGGTGTCACACTTCTTCTTGCTTCTGCTTGTTCCTGAATAAAAAATGTGTCTGTTTCAAATGATATGGCCCTGACTGAACTTGTGATGGTGGGGTGGAGAAACCGTGACATTAGGGGCATTCACTTATGAAGAGGAGAAATTATGTTTGTCAGGTTCAGATAAAGCTTATTGTTTCAACCTCGAGAGAACAGACAAAGTACAGATCCCTAATAACTTGGCAATTTAAAGTAAAACAAAATGCAAGGGCAGCAAAAACAGGAAGGGAAATTTCACTGCTTTAAAATAATTTAAATTTTACTTAAACATAATTAAAATTAATTGTATAAGGAACTGGCTGAGTTACTAACTGGAAATAAAGTGTCAGAAGGTACTATTGCAGGAGTTAGTAGTCAGAGGTCAGTGACGTGTTTTTCTAGTTTGCATTCTGATTGTATCTAAAAAAGTCATGAAGGACTGACATCATTTTTCATTTTTTTCTGATGTGTATTATACTAGGCACAATGAAAACACACAGTAAGAGCAGTCCCTGCCCAAAAGACCTTACAGTCAAAAACAGTTAGTGGGATAATAAGAGGGTAAAGTAGTATCTCAGAGGTTTAATTTCCTTCACTTTAAAAAATTCATTTATTGTCATTTTTATTACGGTAATGGGGAATGAGGAAGTTAAAAATGGCTGAGGGAGATGGAGAAACAGCAGAAAATTAATTAGAAAGGAAAGAGGACACCAGAGTGGATGTGTGGCAGGAGGTCTGAAAGTCAAAAGCAGAATAGGAGAGAAAGTATGGAACTTAGCTGGCAGGCAGGGAGCCAGAAGAAGCCAGGTAAGTATTTTAGAGTGGCTGTGGGAAAGGGACTTCCCTATGAAATTTAAAAGGGGCAGGGACTCTCAGAAGACTCAAAGACTTCCTTCTTCTGAGCTATATTGTCCTAGAGATGAACACCACTGCATTTGTAACACCAATTAGCAATGGCAGAATCTTCAGATTAGTTCTGGTGCTGATGTTTTGGTTCTCCTGTTTGCAAACTACTTTGACCCAGCCAGCACATATACCTTCCCCAAAATTGCCTGCTTCCATTACTTTCAACGCTTGCAGAGATACTCTATTGTTGGGGTGATTTTATTTCATTAAGTGGATTTGGTCAAAAATGCTGGGGGGAGAATGGAGGGTGCTGGTGGGAAGGGAGGTGTGCATTTAATATATTGATGTGAGGCCTGTAAGATCAGAGATAAAGTACGACCATTACCTTCTCATACCTTTGCATTACTAGCCATTACCGAATGACATGGTGCAGAAAGGCTGTTAGAGAAGGCTAATGCCTATACAGCCAGTGTAATGAAGAAATGGGAGGTTTAGGCACAGGAAACTACAGCTCCAACAGAAGGAGCTGAAAAGATATAGATAAGATTAGTGACATATGTAAAGGCACAGATAATGTGTGACAGAGTCTGCCCAGCTGAATAGGCTGAAGCCAGCAGTAATAGGAAGTCCATGTTCTCCCTAATCCTCCCAGATAAGCTGTTCCATCCAGAATTATCAGCCAACAATCTTCAGGGTATCAGGCTGAAAATGAAGTTTCAGACTGCTTTGATTCCTCATCCATAAATGAGAATGTGCCTGAAGGATCTTTATTTATTCTCACTCCCTCCGAAACACTCTTCAAAAAGTGCCAATATACTAGCAACAGATGCATAAAGCCTCGCTTACTTTGATTGACAGAACATGATATAAAGCAACTCTCACTTGACATTTCAGTTTCATAAGTCTTCAAGCAAGTGTATGTGTGTGTGTAACTTTAAAACTTCACAAGGAAAGGGAAGGAGTTATATGCAAACTTCGAGAAAATGTTTTCTGACTAGAGTACAACACTTCCCTTGTTTCAAGATCTTGTATGACAAGTAACTTCAGTATATTGTTTCAGTCCTATGTTTATTAAATGACTGCAATATTTGCACTGTTGGTTCTTGTAAACTTCCAAAATAATTGATATATATCTCCCCAGGAAATATGTTTAAATTGAAAAGAAAAAGGAGTTTAGAAAAAGCTTTCAAAATGTGAATCAGCATGAAAAGGGATATTAATTAATATCTTTTTTCAAACAAATTAGAATTATCAAATAGCTAAAGGAAGAGTTTTTGTTGGGTTTTGTGTTTCTGTTTGATACAGGGATGAAGGGAGAATACTGGAACCCACCTGTAGCCTGCCTGTTTTCCTGATGTAACTACTGTAGTCTGACTCCCCTGAGGAAGTCATCTAGGCAATGGTTATGAGAAGTATTTGCACTTTGTCCTCATTAGTTCTTATGCTTTAATACATTTTTCTATTTTTACACATGGTTTGCCTGGAGCTTCCAGTGACAATATCTTCTAAATACATGAACACTCTGGAACACTGAAAAAGCTCAGGGATTAAACAATTTGTACCTGGAGAGAAAGGAAACTACTTGAAAGAATCTACAGCCCTCAACCCTTTATGATAGGATGCATCTGCTCTTCCTAATGAGGAATGCTTTTCACCTCTGAAAGAAAGAAAAAAACAAAAACCCTCTGTGTGTAAGTTTTGTTGGGGAAAAGAACAGAACCATGATCAAAGGGAACTGGCAGGTTTCTTACTTTTTATTTACAGTGGGCAACCAAGATAATTAAATAAAATTCGACTAGGGGAAGAACATTAGAAAAGGGAAATTGTTCCTGAATATTAGCAGGAAACTTCAAAGAAAGGGTGAAGAAATGTAGATGAAGCATTCCAGCTTTTCTTTCCTCTGGTTCCATTTCCCTGACAATAAGATGTAAATTACCTGCCTCCAGACCTTAAAAATTGCTGTTTGAACCTGTTAATCAAATGTCAAAAAAAGCTACTAATTTTTGCAAAGCTACTGATATTTCAGAATACTAATTATAAGATAAAATAATAAACAGCTAGTCTTTTCAGAAATAACCATGATTTTCAGATATTGCAAGATTTTTTAAGGCACATTTTTTTCCAATGCTACTAGCACAATTTTTCTATTTCCTCTTACTTTTGCTTGACCCTATTTAATGTAACAAAGATAAATTATTTAAATGTCCCGTGCTGTATATTCCTACAGGGAAAAGAGTAAAACTGAAGGAGATTTCTTTCTAACACTAATTGCAAAACAGTTATATTTTCAGGACATATATGTGAGTTTTGAGAACACTAAATACACTCCTGATTGGTTCTCCATAGTGTTTTGCATTTTCCGTTTTAATCTGTTCTATTGGCATGACTGTAAAGAATTTCTCTTTGCCATGTCTGTCGGTTAACCTGTGCCTAAGAGTGGTAGCAGGTCATTAGCAAATCACTTACAAGAATACACTATAAAATCAACACCCCTGTGACTGAATGCAGGGACAAGACTAACAGAAATCTCCAACCCAAGGAATCCTGTGGGAAAATCTGGGCACTGGGGAATGAATCTCAGCTGAAGCAGAATTAGAAAAGGAAAGACATACAAGTTAGAAGAAATGTAGGTTTAGAAATGGATACTTCATCTTCAAATGTGGACAAAATGTGTCTTTCTTGTCTTTTCTTCTTTCTTGTCCTTCACAAGTGGACCATTCACATCTTCTCTGAGTTTCTAAAACTGACAACCTAGAAAATAGGATACCTATGCTCAGCTTTTCATCACAATATATTGTAGAAAACCCGAAACGTAGTTTTGTTTCTTCACTCTTAACTATAAGGGAGTTGGAAAACTCTCCTGTTTCTAGACTTCTGCTTGCTGAAACATAGTAAGAAGAAAAATAAATTAATATTTACAGTGTTGAGTGTCCAGCTGAACACTGCAGAACAGCGGTGGGGAGTAATGTTCATGTTTGGAGTCATGAGACTCAAATGCAAGTCCCACCAAGGTCAGTAGGAATCGTCCTTACTCAAATGACCTTGGATGACCTTTTGCTGTATCTTTAGCCATGTTATCAGTTCAATTAGTGGACTTCAACAGATGTTGGCCTTTTTAATTCTCAGGTGGCAGCCCTTGTAAGTGGGCTAAAGACAAGTCTGTAGGCATTACTTAATAATTTTCCTCAGCCGCAGATGATTCTATGTACACTGTAGCTAGACATTTGTCTGTGGATACGGAAAAATGCCTTCAAGTACTGTATTTATTTTTAAGTGAATAGTATTCCTCAGCCATGCTTTAGGATGAACTTCAACTGGCTGAGAGAAAAAGCACAGTTGGAAGATGGCTCTTTGTGTACCAGTGAGTCCCCCCTTTGCCCATACATCACGTGTGAGAGAGGTCAAAACAAGAAAAAAGAGATTAAGGGGAAACGGATAGGTCCAGTTGATTTTAAACAGCCATTTGAGGACAAACAGGACATGGAAAGGATTAAGAAATCTCAAAGCCTTATGGCAAGGCTGTTTCCTCCACCCATGTGGGTAGGTTAGACAATGATGTGAAAGCTGGTAAACCTCCACTTGTTTGTACTGCCCAAATTTAGTTAATGTAACTGATGTCCCCAGTGTCTTCCGCACAATGCAAAATACTTTCTGGAAGTGCTGACATGCTGGCACATCCTGTATTCCAAAAGGAAAAAAAATAGCAGAAAAAGGAAAAAAACCAAACAAACAAACAAAGTGGAGCTCCAGCAAAGAGCTAAAGAGTTAAATAATTTGAAATGCCACACAAAGTGCTCCCACAGTTTTAAAATGTTAATCAGTTATGAAAGTGTAAGTTATCCCCTGCTGATAAAGAAAATGAACACAGGAACAGAGATAAAATTGGAGTTTCTGAATAAAGAATCTGTGTGGCTTTTCATCAACACTTGGTAGGCAATCCAAAGACTCAAGCCTGTCATCCAGCAGACTGGTATACAACTCTGCATTTTGCATTACATATGCTTTCAGAACCATGGTGCCTACCCGTGTTCTGTGGTAGCCATTCTTACTATGCAGGTACTGGGGATGACAAAGGAGAGCACTGAGACATTTAGAGATCTCTCTGAAAATGCCTGAACTCACTGATTGCTTTCATTGCCAATTACCATGACTCTAACATAGATAGTCCTAAGGGAACTATCACCTGCTCTACATCCTTTGCTCTGGCTGATTTAACTCAAGTGGAATAAGAGACAAAGCAAATGGGAAGTTGTTACTGCTCTGTGGGTATTTGCAGAGAGGCATCCTGGACTCCTATCCTGCCACAGATGCTTCAGTGCAGAATGAAGGGGAGATCTCTAAATCACATATCAGCTTTACCTTGCAATACAGGTGCAAACAGATTTTGTCATTAATTTGTTTTGGGTTTTCTTTTTTTTTCTTTTTTTTTTGTCCTCAGCCTGATTTTGTCATGATATTTTTAGTTTGTAGAGCTTAGTTTGATAAAGTACAACATGAAGAATGAAGATGATTAATTCTGAAGGAACCAAGCTGCTGAGAATCCCATTCAGGGGGAAAGTCCTGAAGTCCTCACTACAAGAAGCACCTGGCATAGTTTTTTCTGTTGATTGTCTATTACAACAAAAGTGGGAGGGAGATAAAAACCCAGCAAATATATGGCATATTTTTCTTATTTTGCTGCAGTCAAGAAGATGCCTTAAACTTCTTGTACAAAGACAAAAATACACAAAACAGACTTTTCTCATTTAAAACTGGCATTTGATTTCTGCTTGTTTATTTTAAATATGTTGCATTTTATAAATTCAAAACTTTTAAGCTCAGAGTGGGATGCCTCTCATGGCCCCAAGCAAACATCTCTGATTTTAACATCCTATTATACATGGATGAAAAGCTAAGCTAATAACTAATTTTCACCCTCACAACACAGCCATCTCTGACAAGATTAAAAGCGATTGTTTCTAAGGAATGTTTACTAACATTAACCCAAAGTGGACAACTGGGCAAGTCAGGAAGCAAAGTGCAATCCTGCATTAGAACATTAGAACCAGGCAATTTTGGCACTGCACATGAGAAAATACACCACATGCAAAAGAGAGGAAAAGACATGGGCAGAGACCTTATTATATTAATGAACCAAGAGCAACAGAGGAAAAGGATATGAAGGAAATGCCTAAACGATTTATAAATGAGCATTTAGTTTCATGCTGTCTGTGAATATTGCAATCTTTCTTCATCTTTATGCCCAAACCGGATGTGTTGTGTATCACCACAGCATATGTGAGAGTGTGTAACAACTATGTAACAGAGAAGAAGTGGTATCTCTCTTCTTCTGCATTCATATGAGCTCATATACAGAAATTTACCTCCTTGTTGTGAAATTATGTAAATATCTTTCATCTTGCTAAATAGAACCACTTAAGGAGCTCTCAGTAGAACCAGAAATGGTAGATCTGGTCATGTAAACCGTTCCTTTGTTCAACTTAACAATTGCTGTGGGTGCACTACCTTTTAGCTTAGAAAAAATACATATCTGTTTGTGGTCACTAAAGACACTATGGTACTTTTTAAAGAGATGCTTGTGAATGTCAGCATCAAAGTTAAATTGTAGCTTGGGTATCAAGGTCTACCTAAACTTTCACATATGGTTTGTCTGAGGCTGTTCTCTGTTTCCTTTTCTCTACAGGATGTCCATGCAGTGCAGCTCTGAATGGCGTAATAATTATCTCATTTTATCATGTGCTGTATGTAGCTGCATCTCAGTGGAGAAACTAAAGATTAATTATACTCATCCATGTTTTTCTAGTTTTGTTTTGTTTTGTTGTTTTATTTTATTTGGTTTGGGTTTGGGTGTTGGGTTTTTTTGTTGGTTTGTCTTTTGTGTTTTTTTTCCTGAAGTGCTCTGTACCTTTACAAGTCCACTGAGATTTCAGGGCTGTAAAAATTCTCTTACTCATTATCATTACTAGCAACACAAAGATGCTGTTTAAATAGAAAACAAGGCAAAAAATTCTGAATAGAAGACATCAAGAAATTCTCCTGATATTTACTGATGACTGCAGGTAAAATTTAACTGTAAGGATGACACATAAATTGATATGGGCATTACCAGACATTCTTCAACTTGTGATGTATCTCTTAGGGGCAGAATAGATAACAAGATCAATTACTCATTTAAGCTGAAGAGACAAGAGTGGCCTAGACACACAAAAAAAGAAAAAAAAAAGGTAGAGGTTATTGCCTGACCCATACTGAGTTTACACCACTGCACAAGGAGCAGCTGCAATTTGTATCAATGAAGTTAAGCTAAACTTTAACTAACTCTGATCTCAATGGCAGTGTAGCTGTAGAAATGCAAACTTAACTCGTTAAAGGCATGAACCATACTCATTTGCCCATGGTTTGCACCTTGCACTGAACTCCAGAGAGCCACTGCAACTCTATTTGTCATTCAAGTAAGTTTATTCATAGCAGCACTGTGCATTTCTTTCAATATTGCTGTCACACCTGGAGTGTGACATCTTTTGCCTCTGTTTGTAGTACAAACAGAGTACCACAGTGTGTGTGTTGAGTGGTACAACCATCTGGAAAACTAATCTAGCTGACTTGCTGAGGATTCCTCATTTGTTAAAGCACCTTCCCAGAAGCATGGGCCACAATACCTGACCTTCAGTTCTGAGTGATTACTCAGAGTCTCAGGTAGCCAGCAATGACAGAACAGTTTTAGATGGTTCAAATTTATGCCAAACTCAATCTGGCCTCTGCCAGTCCCAAAATCACAGGAGTGTAAACATAGATTCAGGGCATGCTTTTCCCATCTTTCCTTATAGTTCAGGTAGACAAAGGGCTTATCCAGCAACTGTAAACCTACTGATTTGACTTGGAAAAGTCTCTTCTTTAACAATTTAGAAATTGGACCTAAAACAAAAAAAAATAGTTTATATTTAGGATATTGTAGCTGAGAATTGAAATCTGAAAGCCTAGGACAGCAACCTTAAAATGTGCCCTTTTCCCTTTGTTTATTTTTCCTGTTACTCAAGGAAGAATAATTTCTCAGGGAACAAAACACACTTATTTATAACACAGTATGTAATCAGTTCAATCTACCCTCTACGAATAGCAACAACAAAACTTCTACTCAGAACACTGAACAGGAATACATTAAAAACATGACATGGAATCTTCAGAGGTTTTCAATTATTAGTTTTCTTGCATTGCATAAAAGTACAAGCTGTCATTGTATAGTGGCTTTTTAAAATTCAGGGTATGGAACAGATGAGTTTCCTCCGTATACAGCTGCTAAGCCCTACCATTGCAAGATGTAAACTCTCCGTCTTTTTAATCTCCTTGCTTTTTTAATGATTCCTGAATACTACAGTTTGCATAGATGGAAAATACAATAATGAAAAGCATCAGAGTCTATGGAGCAGGATATGGATCTTTGGGATGCTCTATTTCTTTTCCAGGCTATGTCATTAGCTCCCCATGTTGCCACAAACAGGTCATTCCATTTGGCTACTTCTGGCTCCCTGTTCTGCAAAGAGTAAGAAGACCACTCATCCATGTTTTAAAATCTTCTGAGGAAATAAAATTGGATTTACTTAGTAAAAAATTAGACTGATTCTGAAATCCGAGACTGAAAAGTACTGTAAAAGTACTTCTATTGAAATATAATTCATTATAATAAACGTTACTCCTAGTAAGATTTTAAATGCAGATAATTGTGTATAATTTATTTAGATTGACACTTCTCATTAAGTGTATAAAATACTTATACTTCATAACTTCATTTAAAGTTGACAGTAAAGCCAAATGAACTTGTCATCTAAATTTAGTCCTGCTGTTGGAGACTACCATGTCTTTGAAATTCTGCTAGTGTGGGGATGGATTCTAAAAAGTGCCTGTTAATATAATATGTTTGTGGACTTCACCCAGAACATAATTATTTATGAAGTTTTTTAGACTAGGAAGAACAATATAAAAATTATAAAATCTAAAAGTGCTTAGAAGAGTCATAGACCGGAGTCTTGTTGTACACAGAGTTCAGAGATCCCTACCGTGTCTTTCAGCTTCAACAGGTAAAGACATCCTTAACCACAGTGACTGGGAACAGTCTATGTCTTCACACTTCCACAGGAATTAGTACCTCCAGCATAAGAGTGTGAAAAAACCCAGCTTAAGATATGGTGTTTGTCACATAAACGTTTCCAAGATTGCAGGAATATCATAGTCTGAATTTGTCTTGCACTTTTGTAGTCAGCCACTCCTGGGAATATGGTATAGGACATACACTTTGTTTAAAACTCACACACTGTGTTTTTGGCTTGCAATTAGTACTTTCTGCAATTAACGCCGCAAACAGTGTATTGTCAAAGTTAAAAAAAAAAAAAGTATGACAATGGTAGACTCTTAAAATAATTAGTCCTTTCCAAAGCTGCGATAACAGCAAGTAGCAAAACCTTGAACAGTTCAATATATTTTCTAAAATATTAGCAAATGTGCTTTAGAAAAACTCTGTAGTTTGGTGTAAAAACAGAAGTACTATGCTGATATGCTTTCAGCCATATGTTACGTTGTTTTATTTTTCAGCACATGTCATCAACAGTTTTCTTTTGATATGATCAAAGAACCATACACATTCACTCAAATAAGGTATAAAGAAATCTGTGCTTCTGTTTTCTTTATTTTTCAATCCTTCATTTTGTCTGTTCTCTAAACAAGAAACCATGAGTATTCTCATGGCTAAGATGTGTATCAATTAAAAGTGAAGTATTTGCTAGAGAAACGCTAAAAGCTTCAGGACCTTTCAGAGATGCATATCAATGGTAGGAACCTGATTGCACTCCAGGGAGATATTCTCAGTTGTCACAGAAGGAAAAATACATACACAGATATCTGGATTAAATGGAAGCAGCTACTTTTGGGTTAGTGAATTGAGCTTGTAATGACATTCCTGTATATACTCTGAGCTTTCATTACTAGCTAGGGGTAAACATTATTATATAGACTTGTGTTTTTCTGGCTGGGCACCAAAATAGTCCCAATAGAAAGGAACTTTCATTTTTTAAAGGGACTTACAGTAATGGTGCAAAATCTCCTGGTACTCACTACTGCCAAAAGCAGAGTTTGATGCAATAGCATAAAGCCACCAGACATATTCTATCAATGTTTTCCTGATCCCATGAAATATCATAAGACAGCTTGTACTTAGACGGAAAACCTTTTAAGGATGCTGATTATACTCACTATAGCAAATTTGCACTGGAACACCTACACCTTCAGTTCAGAGAGAAGGAACAGCCTCATGAGGGGTACTTTCCATATTTCACATGTTAAACACTGAAAAATCATTACTTCGGCCAAAAGTTACCTACTAGTGCTGAAATAATGAGCATTTCTTGGAGCCTTTGTTGAAATGCACCATTCAGATTCTTTTTAGATGCCCTGTGATCTTCCTCCTTCAGAGAAGGAAGGTTGTGTGGAAACTTCTTTTCTGCAACTAGAGAATCAAAGGTTGCTCTATAAAAAAATTGTAGACACTTTGGCAGATCCACAGCTCTGAATGTGTTCCCTAGACTCCAGCATGTGGAGAAGATTAAAGGAAGGGATCATGAGCCTTGAGATCTTTCTTTCACACCAACCCCCACTTGTAACTGTACTCAGTGCAGTTCAGCACTCTTCCAAAGCATTACCAGATCTGAATTTGTACTATGTGCCCTTTTATTTCCAGTTCTGGTTAGCAAGGTGACTGCCTCTGTGCCAACAATGGAGATGTGTTTTGGCCATGTTGATGTTCACAACAGCCAATATGACCAAACTATCTAAAAAAAATAGTGTCAAATGCCTAAACTGTCCTAAATATTGCTTCTCTTAGTAATTTACAGCTCATTTACTTCAGAAAGTTTCAAGTTTGTGTGGAATGCACGTCAGCTTCTCTAGATCTGCCACTACAGAGGTACTGCTTAGTGTATCCAGGGCAACTATGAGCAGACAGAGAATGTGTGTGTGTATACCATGGCCACAGCAAGCTGAGAGCAGAGGCACCTCCTGCTTCAGCTGTGCAAGTGCTCAGCTAATTGATCATGGACTCAGAGAGCAACAGAGGAGCAAGATACAAGGTGTGCCTGTCTAAAAACATAATGCTCAAATACATCATCACAGGGCATGAAACCTTTTCGTAGGATCTGGGACCAACACTATTTTATAGATTGGTGCTAGCCCAGATTTTTAAAAATGAAGTTGAGAGTTTAATGACAAACAAGACTTGGAGCTGAGAATATAATAAAAATACCAAGTACTGCAAGGTTGGTGCTAAAATTATAAGCACCAACAATGTCATGCTGAAATCCTCCCTTCACCAAGTCAACAAGAGTTTTACTGGGAACCTGACAGGGTAAAGGACTTCATGCTATGTTTTTACAGGTGATATAGAACTATGTTATTCTTGACTGTATCTGCTCATTTCAGCTTGCCTACTAGAGCCCTGGAAACTTCGCAGTGACAGTATTTTTAAACTAGAAGCACTGTTTAAATACAAGTTGCTTAAATACTGAAGACCAAACATACCTATATGTCTTTACACATATATGTCCAGCCACAGAAATTGTCATTCTCTTAAAAAATAAAAAAGAGAAAAAAAATCAGAATTTTTTTCTAAAAAATAGAGAAAATGTACAGTACAGACAGACAAGAAATGGGATCTAATATATAGCTTCTGAAAAGAAGAGAGAAGTTAACCCAAGGATCCTGGCAATGTTCCAGTTCTAATAATTTGATTTTAGCTCTCTGGATTTCTACTGTAATTTCATATAGATAAAGAATTTTTCAATCCCTGTCCTAAGCTGTTGTGTAGATTTGCTGCTCATTAATGAACAATGCCATTTTCCACTCAGGCAAAGCTTAAGTCATACATAAACTATCTGGATTTTATCAAATTAACTATTAAGAAAATGCCCTAATTCCAGCTTAGTCATATGTAACTTCTCAGGTAGTTTCACTGGTGAAAAGTGTAATGGTTCTCTAAAGTTCAACAACTTCTTTTCAGCTTAAATATCTTAGATCTTAATACTACAATACACAGCAGTGGCATCTTTGAATGCTAGACTTCAGTTAAAAGGTATGTTATTCAGATGACCACAAAAGGAATTGTGTTAATGTAGGCAAAAAATTTTATATCACTAACATTCGACAACATGTGTATCTACCAAAACAAAATCAGACCAGTTTTTCCTGAATTTTACTCTGTCACTGGGTACATTTTTTCTGATGTTCAGTCTTTACTGAGTACATAATGGACTTCTCTAGGGAGCGGAAAATGTGTTTCTTAAGTAAACAAGAAATGCTTTGATAAATGAAAACATTCAAATGAGATTGCTATTGGGGAAAAACATCTATTCTGTTAAAACTGTTGTTCTATTGCTTAGGATAATAGTAAAACTCTTTATCCCAAAAGACTGAAACAAATTTTGATTCATGGTGACCATACTGCACATTTCTAAAAATCTAAACTGTCATATCGAATGTAAATAACATATTCCCATAAGCTAATCAGAAAAAATGAGAAATTGTCTACAGCATACTGAGTGATCAATATTTTAACATGTTAATAAAAAGAATCCTCAACTTTCCAGTAAAAATATTCCTGTATCACAGCTGTTCATCCTTTGCCCATTCAATAAGAAATAAAGTAACCTGTAGTACAAATGAACCACTCATCTTTTGAATATTGACCCGTGACAGTAAATTTCAGACCACTGCTTGAAATGGTGTTAGGTAAAACTCCAGAGGATTGTTCCTACCCAAAAACCCATACTTCTTACCTTATACTGCTTTAAATTACACCTTGAAATCTCATGGCTATGCAGAGGTTTGTTTTTATGGAAATAAGCACTTTAATAATCTACTTTAAAGTGAAAGACTTATTTTTCAACTTTAAAACCCAGACTATAAACCCAATACTACAAGGCAATATGCACTATTCAGTAGTGCCTATTATCTCCAACAGGCTCCTTGCAATTAATTTGAGGCTGCTCCGTAAGTGGAAGATGCAGCATATATTTTTACATGTATTTCTTGTATACTGTACTACAAATGATAAAACTGATGTTAAAAGTAGTGTTGAGCAGGAGGGAGAACTTCAAACACATAACATGTAGTAGCCTCACTGCAGTTGCCTGAGGCATGGTGGTTTATAGCATGATAGATTTTACCTTTGGGAAAACTAAAATGAATAATATGAGCTACAAGAATATGAGTCATACACAGTAGAATTTGAAAAGTTTAGATAACTAAACAGAAATTAATCAGTTTCTGGATAGGTATGGTACCTCTGAATATTGAGAGATATCTTGTCCCAAAATGACTTTCACAGAAATCTAAGTCTGCCACTTTCAGCTGGATCGTAAATTCTTAAATCAGTAGATCTGACCTCAGCAAGTTTAAAAAAGATACCTAAATGATAAACCTAGCAATCTCCTAAAAGTCCAGCAAAGCATTTAGGATGAACTTAGTTTTAATCTAGTGATTAATTCCACTGAATTAATAGCACAACTCATGGGCTCAAAGATAAGCAAATGCTTAAAGCATTTTATGGATTCAGCGTCAACTATCAGGTCAGGGTTTCCCAGTGCTGCTTCTCAAACACTCTCAGATTTATAGTTATTGTGAAACTAGAACAAGTGCTGATGTCCAAGAAATCCCTGAAACTCTGTTAGAGCCAAGGGGCACACAAATTGCATGCCTTTGCAGGGGTTCCTGAATTTACATATGCTAACCTTGGACCTCTTTCTGAAATATAATAAATAATTTACAGACTCCATGGTCCTGTACCAATGCCAATTACAGCAAGTATTTTCACACTTCCTTAAAAAACCTGAAAATAAATTGTCCAAAGCCAGACAGTGAGTGGCAAAGCTGGTATCAAGCTTTTACTACCCATTTATTTGGTCCTCACTTTGATTTGCTATTTGATTCAAAGACTTAAACATTCTTGTTTGACATATCAGACTTTGGGCTGAGGCTATTGCATTTAAGCTAATCAGCCCTAGGTGGAGTAGCTCCAAAATTCTTTTTGGGCCTTTAATTTCTGGGGAGGAAGTAGGTAATGAACAGTTTCACTTGGAAACATAGTATCAATTTATAGGTTTCACTAAGTGAAAGAATGTGCTGGAGACAGTGTGGGAGTACAAACTTCTCCCTCGAGGGTCCAGAGACAATGCGCATCTTATTGGAGGGGGATGTGGATGGTCTTTGTTCAAGCGTACTTCTAGATACTATCTGTTACCAGAACTGCACCTCCACCATCGGCTCTTCCTGCTTAAAATGCTACTACTCCTGCATTGTCATGAGAATCTGCAGTCTTCTCATGACACCAAGTTGTGAGCTCTAACACTTTAAAATATGAAATAGCATTCTAAACATTAGAATCCAAAGCGCTTCTGTATGAATCAATTAGCACCCCAGTACTTGACCTCTTAACTAGACTGCAGTCTGTAATTTGACAGTTATCATTAGTGGACCCTATAAAACTAGTACGATAGATCTGTGCACCCTGACCTCTAATCCAGAGTAATAATCTTCTTACAATTGTTCACTGTTGTTCTTTTAACTGTAGGAAAAAAGAAATATATCAATGCAATTGAATGAATCCAGTATTTACCTCTCCCTTGCCATCTCATATTAAGAAATCACAGAGTATTTTTCATAGTATCTGGTAAAGCTAACAGTAAAAGGCTGGTGGAGAAAATAAGTACAGAACATTTAAACAAAAATATCCATGGAATTTGGTAGGTATACAACTTTTATAAACTCTGTTTTCTGCTGGATTACTGTATTAGGAGTCTCAAAGCTTCCTCCTATTAAGGTTAATTTATTGTTTATATTAGCACATATGCCTTAACAACATAAAGAGTGTTTCCCACAGATCAGTTAATAAGATGCAGCATAGAGAAAGGGCCAAAGAATATCTGTTTGTTACAGTCTACTTAGTGAAGTTATGACTACAATACTCCACTGCTGAAGTCAGTGAAAAGACACCAGCACAAAACAATCCAAGGAAAATGCAAGCCGATCGTACAGCACAAAAGATTCTTTGTTTAAGAGCAGCAGAAATTTCCAGCAACTGTCTGAAAATGCATGACATAACAGAATGCAATTAAATAGCAAAACAAATCCAATCTAAAAGACAATCATTATAAACCAGGACAAGGAAACTTTGTTTTTAAGTGCAAACAATGAATTTCAAAGATCTTTCTTTAGAAGGGAAGTGGGATGATGACCAAAGAGCCCAGGAAGGGCTAAGTCTTACTATGTAAGGCCTACACTGTGTAGTCTCTGTGTTATCTTTGCAGATGGAGATCTGCATAGTTGACATCAAGAAGTGATGAATTGACTGAAGGATGAAGTCCCGTGGAGACAGGAGGATGGTCCTGTTTCGGCTTTGAAGAATGACACAGAATGGCAGAGTTCTATGACTGGAAGTTTGAAGGACACCATAACAAAACAAAAATAACTTTTGTCTGACTAAGGGTTGTTTAAATTCTAAAATGCACACCCAGCATATGCTAACAAGCTTAATTAATTACATGCTATGACACATATAACTATTTTACACAACTCACTCTCTATATCTGCTACATATAGCATAGGAGGAAGGGAATAAGATTGGACTGTATTTAAGACGGGTAGAAATTTCACTTAGGAGGAAAACCCAAAAAGACTTGAGACAGTTGACTGGTTACTCTCCTCCCTTTTCTTCTGAGGGTGGATGCCTTCTTGGTAAGTTTCTAATTATTATTACCCAGGTTAACACAATGTTACTGTTACTGTTAGAGTTCTATCCCAGCTAATGCATTTGTGAACAGCAATTCCAAATCTGTATTTCCGTTGCTTCAATAAATTACACTATTCGTGAATCTCTGTTCCCAAGGTTCTTGAATAATGTCACCAGACCTATAATGCCAGATTGGTTCATTGCACTATTCATGAATCTCTGATTGCACAAGTTCTTATTGAACATGACCTGATCTATAGCATTGAATTGGTAAACCATATTATTTGTGAACCTGTGGTCATGGAACTTCCTACTGAACGTGACCAGATTTAATAGTGCCAAATTAGTTCTAATCAGAAATTAAGCCCAGTCCCACCCAATCCTTCTGAACTCTGAGGACCAGCTGGAAAGCAAGAGTGTTTATTTTCTGCTAAATTTCTTAATTTTAATGCAACAAGAGGCAATAAAGTTATGGAGGAGTGACACATTTGATGGATGAGTGGGTTCTGAAAAAATCTATTATTAATTACTTTTTAGTGTTTGGCTCTAGTCCAGTAATTTTTATTTGAACAGGCCACATATTAGCATGGTTTTGATTGCAAGAAGTGACTGTTTGTTCTTAAAGGGGGCACTGTGAATTTGCTATCTTCAGCTTTATGCCTCCTTTCTCTGGTAGGGACACTGTTATGGCAGGTGCTGCTTTAAAACTTAAAGGGAAAAAAAGTCATTAAAAAAGTTTGTTTAGTAAATTACTCCCTGTTTTGTTTTCAGCCATCTCACATCAAGTTCAACTCAATATATCTTGCAGGTTATTCTGGAAATAAGCAATTTAATTGCCCCTAAAATTTAGCCCAAATCAGTTTGACCCTATGGGTTGTATCCTTTCTCTCTTTTCTACCAGTGTTCATCCAAAGCAATGCTATGTAACCTGATGGAGTCAATCGAGCTACAAGCAAGTAAGGAGTAAATCTCCGTTCATTTTTTCCTTAAGTAAACTTTACAGAGGTTCATGAGATTGCCCTTTTGAAAGGATTTGTTATCAGGAACAAAATGTCATTGTTTACCTTTGAGACAGGTGTGGGTTAAAGGGCTGGCTGATACCTGGAGTGACGATCACTGCATGTATACCCAGCTATACAAACAGGAGTCCTTCAAATAACAACCATTTCCTCATTACTTTCTTTAGTTATGGTTTGTGAATGTCCATTTGTCAGGACTCAGTGAAGAGAACTGCATTGTTTGTGTTCAGTTTTCATGGAGACCAGACTGTCACCCTAACTATAAAGACAGATAGAAGACAGAACAGAGTCTCCTACTTCCAGAACCCACTCTTCTCCACTCCAGGAGAGTGACAGCTGCTCTCCGTCCCACAGAAGATACTCTGGAGACCCCATTGGGCTTCTCTTTTGTATTGGGGGCAGGAACAAAAATGTGTCAAGGTCAGGAAAGACAAGGCTGTAACATAGGAGAGGAACTGTCAACTCTCCAAAATGGTGTGAACAGGAATAACAAAAAGGTAACCTCATATATGGCTTTGACGTAATCTGATGTCTTGGCAATATTTCTCACATCACTGCAAAATAGTCACATAACCCACAAAACCCTAATGGTGACCATTTTCTGAAGAAATGACTCCATGGATATGTCTACATCCAGGTCATGGATATGACCCTGTCCATACAGGATCACTCTAGATTAATCCATTAAAGACAGAAATAGAAGCAGAATGCGTTCAGTGAGTCTCAAAATCTGTATACTGTTCAAAAATTTCAATGCTGAAATACACTAAAAATTCAAAACTTCCTGGACTGTTGTGCAGTGTAAGATGGGAAGCTTACAGGCAACTAATAAACTTACTTGAAGCACATCATCTCCACTATTTCCATTCTGAATAATAACTGGAGAGGAGTTCTTCGTTACATTCCTTAGGAACCAAAAGGTTGTTTAGAAAATAATCCTGGTTGTTCATCAGATGAAAACACACTGCCATAGAATTAGAGTTTTCCATGGGTTTGGAAGAGAAAAAAATGTATGTACAGCCGCTATTTGCTGGATTCAGTCTCTGCTAAACACATTTATCTTTATCATACAGTAATTCCGTAGCTACTATAAGAGGTGTGTACATCTTACTTCTGAATGATGCTCCTAAGGAAGGTCTGAAGGAAAAAAAGGTGCTTCACAATGCATAGATCTAAACTCCTGATTGCTGTGCTGGCAGAGTCTGCAGTACAATGACAGCATGCAATTCAATTTTGATATATAATTAAAAATTAAAAGAGAAATGGTGTCTTCACCTTTCCAGAGCAACTAGGAAATTTGCAGTATAGGATGAGAAACAAAGAAGTACGAAATCTTAATTACACTCTGAAAATAAGTTAAAAATAGTTTTTGAGGTTTTGTATTAGATAATGTTTTTGTGCTGCTCAGTTTACTTAGTTTTGCCAAAGTTAATGTTAATGGTCACTATAAAGAACATTAAGCTAAAGACATACTATATCCATTTAAAATTATTTTTCTTTCTTTTGGCTTCTTACCCTTAAGTACAAAGTACCCTTTCCTCATCCTACTTAAAGCACTTTGAATTTGTAGAATTAAATTGGTTTGTATAGTTCTCTTGCATGTCAAAATATAAATAATTCAAAAATGTTAAGTTCCAAACAGTGGTGGTTTCTCTTTCACCAAAATTATATGACAAAAATCCCCTTTTCAATTTAGTATTTACTTTTGAAAAGCTAAAGTTTTGAAAAATGTGGAATGGTATTTATTGCACCTAAGAAAATGTGAAAGAGTTAAAGAATTGGATTTATTTAGTAATATGTGCCAGAGACTAATTAGTGACATTTGTTAATAGTATTGCAAGGGCTGCGAGAACTTTCTTTACCTTCGGGGCCACAGACTGCATCTTGAGTAGCAGGAAGGAATGCTAAGCCCATTCTCCTCATCTTCTAATACAGTTAGCAAACTCCTAACATTGCAGCAAGCACTGAAACCTGGTTAGAGAGATTAAAAGGCAAGGTAGAATGATAAGCCATGTGTTTTACCACATGTTTTACAGTTATCACTCCTGATAAGGAAATCCTTGTTCTTATACTGGGGGTCAGTGTAAGGGAGGCTGTGTTTTGTGAGTGGTTGACCTCTTCCTTGTTATAACTTTGGATTTTAGCACTTAGACCAGCCCATATATTTCCTGATGAAACCACCTGACTAATTTTCTGGAAGTTAAGAAAATTTTGTGTCTGATGTTGCAAATCAAGTGGTGGATTTTAAGTTACTGAGACTAAGGTGCTTCCTATGAAGAAATGCACTAAGAAACATTGTTGTCTTATCAGGGGTATAATTTGTAATCTAGCCACTGGCTATAAGGTATAACCATAAGAAAATGCTTTGTTCAGGTCCAGTTTTTTCAGTTCAAGCCTTATTGCATTAATTTCATGCTTATAGCAACTAAGAGTATTACCACAAAATGAGGAATAAATGGCCTAAATATGCACTTAGCAAATGTTGCAGGTGGGCCTCAGGACTTAAGTCGCTTGACTAGGTAGCATTCACATATCGAACATGAAAAAAAGGCTTAAACACAACTTAATGATGACATAGGACTTTATAAGACTTCTCTAAGAGATTTAAAGTTTTCCTCCCAAAGAATTTGTTGTGGTTTTGCCATGGATAAAAATATTCGTTACTGCTAGTTCACAGATTTTAATGCAGAAAGAAGAACTGACTAGGAAATATTACTTTAATTTCAAATATCTGCCTAAGCCATTTTGTACCATGCAAGTTTGCAACCAGCTTCCAGTACAGGATAACTGAACTATTATTCTTCCTGCAGAGAAGAATGTCAGTGTACTTTAACACAGGTTTTTCTGCCACATCCCACGTGGAGTTCTTGTAAGCAGAACTGTACCATTGCAAGAATTCTGTATGTGGTGAATCAAGCAGAAATAAAGTAAGATCATAAATCCAAATCACCAATGCCTATAAAAGAACTAAATAAAGTGTGACTTTAACAGTGTAAAAGAAAAAAGTAAATACTTCAATGAAAAATAGTTTGGAACAGGCAAAATTCCTGTTTTGCAAGGGAGCTACATATAAATTGGCATATAAATCATTACATTATACATAAATTCTCCTAATGTTCTTACCAGCAACAACATATCCCTAAGGTCACTAATGACTAATTGTAGGTAGGGAGTGTTTTAAAAACTTGCTGAGACAGGGTCACTTGATAGCACTTGTAAAACACCAGATCATAAAATGTGTGTCATGCTGTTACATTCTTCTACCAGTAGAACCTGACTTAATACCATAATTAAAATTTTTAAGCAGCGAGAACTTAGCTTCAATTCAACTAACAACCTCACTGAGTTTATCTTCCTGAAGATGAAGAAGAGCACTTGTTACACAGTGAAGTTAAATATGTGTACAGATAAAAGATTTACTGTGGAGCATTCTGAACTGATTATCAGTTTAACACTTTATTTTTGTGAGTCTGTGTGCCTGCGTGTGTGCCTTGTGTATGTGTGTGTGTGAGTATACAGCTGACAAAGTATGGTGACCTTGTAACTTGGTCCCAAAATAAACTGTAATAAGCTGCAGTGCTAGGCACAACTGTCTTGGTCTTCAGCTACAGTCATTCCAGACAGGGAATATGTGGGGTTACATATAAAACAGCCTCAGGATTGGATCCTTTCTTAAAGGTCCTTTAGCACTGATAAATATCTGTACTAAGGTTATGATGTGACAGTAAAAAAAAAAAAAAATCACAAGAGTCTGAAAGTGGAGTAGAAAATCTTAGGTGGAAAAGAGAGAGTTTCTTTCACTTATCCTGTAAAGTATATATATAAGCACACACTGTTCTGTTCACTTCAGACTCTAAATTTTGAATGTAAACAAAAGCAGGCTAGTTCTGAACTATCAGGACTGAAATAACCGGCTGCCTTTCTTGACAAAAGAATGGATGTGATGTTTTGCAACCTCTGGCGCCTCTGAAACATTTTATAAGGATATTTCTACACCAGACAAAACTCAGCACACTTACTGTGTGTACAAAACTGCCTAAATATTTCTTGCAATCGATTCATTTATGAAAAATCTTTAGCAATATGTGTAAAACATTTAAAAGCTAGCTTCTCCACTTGCTAGATAATGGTACAGGTTATATAACCTAGCACAAAAGATTTTTTATAAAAGAAGGAAAAAACAAGGAACTTTAAATACAAAACAGCCCATATTTAAAGATCCATCAAAGCTGTGTCAGAAGTGACAGAAGACAGGAAAACAGAATGACAATGACATTCTGATCTTAATTCACATAATTTAAAAGTGGCAAGTTATAGCACACTTTCTCTTAAACTTCTGGGTTGCATGGATCTTGCCAGAATGCTGCAAAACTGCACAAAAATAGACAAGTGATTAGTTACATGAAGAGTTAAGTATATGGATATATATGTCTTGCTAAAGCTTTGCAAACCAAGCTCTGCCTTACTTTTAGCTACACAAATTCACTGAAGACCAATGGGCAAGCAAGAGTAAATATTGGCGAAGCTTCGATGAACATTGCTGGTAAACTGACCGGCACAAGAAGACCAGAGACTGCTTTGACCAAAAAGCTGTATGCTTTTGCCTTCTAAGGTATTGAACACCTGTATGTTTGGAGCTCTGTACATAATGCCAAACTCATGCAGGGCGACAGGGAACAATGAATCCTGCTGTTATTTTCAGAATTCAATTTCTTCAGACATACTCTTTATTTTATAACTGGACTTATCCTTCTCCACTTTGTGGATTTGATGGTAATATCCACTGTGCACACCCATCAGGTTTCCAGAGATGCTTACAGCTCTGCAGAGTGAATAGTTCTGTTCTGTTCCTGCACAGCTTTCACACTCTTGGTGACAGCCACTTAAGCATTTGTAGATTTGGCAGCCATAGTTCTGAATGTCAAGACTTGGTCCAGGCATATGGTGAATGTCCTCTATTTCAGAGGAGTTGGAAGTGCTCCTCTGTCTAGTGAGGGGTGCTCATGATCGATTTTTTAAAAGCCTTTTTGGTGCTGGAAGATTTAGACACACGAGAAGCAGTGTTTTCATAATTAGGCAGGTGTTTTATCACAAAATCTTTAAACAATATTTAGAGGTCTAAATCCCTATGGAAATCTGATTATGACCTGGGTAAATACAAAAATTACAGCAGAAACTAGACATGCAAGTAGGCTGGAAGCTAAGTATTGCAATAAAAACCATGTAGATATTTTTGGCCGTATAAAAACAGAAGGGGAGAAGGATGGACATATTTTGGCCCATTTTACACTTGTCATTTCAGGCAAAATCTTTCTTCAAAACAATTAAGAATCTGTTGTGACAAACTTCTCCAGATGCTAGTGGTCACAGCACTCACCATAGGGGAGCAGATTTTAGTTACAAACTCCAGAAAAAGGTGGAATTTCCACTGTGTGCCTCTTGCAGCTGAGTCCTAGGCAGTGGCAGAAGATGGATGTCATTACCACCTCCATCATCACCACCACCACGACCGTTTCACTGGATCAATCCTTGAAGGTTACTTAAGCAAGGCAAAACCTCAATGGTAAAACCTGGGTGTCATGTCTCATCAAGGCCTCAAGGTGCTCAGTAGCTGCAGGCCTTAGGCAGGGATCTGTAGACAGCAAAGAGAATTTACAACCAAGCCCGTAAGTATACATAATTTAGCTACCATCGTTAGGGTATTAACTGCTGAGTGTATGTTTTGAGACTATAGATTTGGTATACAAGCATCAAAAATGACATGACTAAACCACATCTATTTTGCATGCAGGTTTAAACTGCAGCTCATCAGGAATACAAACTGCTTGAAGGCAAATCTAAGCATGACAGACACAGAGAAGGAAAAAAACACGCCAATCTATGAGCCTATCCCTCATGTGTGCGTCACTGCACAGCATTGTCTAGAACGGGGCTCTGCAGAAAAATTGTTCTGGGGTCTTTCCAGGACACAGCACCACTATGTGCAGAATTGGGGTTTTTTTTGGGGGGAGGGAGGGTGTGTGGAACCAGGTGTTCACGTTCCAGCTCCTCAATGACAGCTCTGCAGAAAGCATGCGACACTCAGGCCTGGGAAGGTACTTTCTGAAGCCTGCTCCCCAGTCTGCAAAACGCAGGAGCGGCGGCTGCTGCAGCTTTAGCTGCTTGAGAGACAAGGCTGTAGTTCCTGTCCTTTCCTCTGCTTAGGTCGCTCCCAGGTGTATTTACTGTACGTTCCAAAACGTGCAGTACTCAGAGGGCACAGCCGCCCTGTGAAGCCGGGACAAAATGCCCCATCGAACACAAACGTGGCATTACAATGGAGCATTTAACGACCAAGTCTTCAAACGTTCCTCTTGCGAGTGGAGAACACCCTGCCCCTACCACCGCTTCTTCGAGTAAAGGCGGAGCTCCTTCAGCAAAGCCAGGAAAAAAAAAAAAAAAAAAGAAACAACAAAACTTAAATCACGTCGCACTCGGCGACTGTAGCAGTGCACCGCTCCGCCTGCCCAGCGGCACTGGGAACGGGGGGAGCCGTCGGGCAGCCAGGGCCGCCCCAGCGGTCCCGCCTTGGCGCCTCCCGGGTGCACGCGCGCGAGCACGGGCGTTGGGAAAGGCGCGCGGCCCCGGCCCGGCGCGGCCTACGGAGCTGAGGGCAAGCGGGAGAGCCCCGCCCTCGTGGCGGGCAGTGCAGGGGCAATTCCCCGCCCGGCCCCGCCGCGAACCCTGCGACGGGGCCGCGAACCCACGGGGACACCGGCGACGCCGCACCCGCCTTTTTAAGGTGACGTTGCCCCTCATTAGCGCCCGTCTCCGGCCGTGCCCGCGGGCGGGACGCGAGGCGGAGACCCCTACCGCCCCCCGCTCCCGCCGCGCCACCGCCCCGCGCGGAGGAGGAGGAGGCCGTGAGAGCAGCGGCGGCGGCGACAGCCGACACCGGCCCCACGTTACTTTGATTGACGGCTGAACAAATGTTTCCCCTGTTCGAACGCCGGCGCCGCGGAACGCCGGCGATCTGCGGGCCCCGCCTCGGGCGGCGGGAGAGCGGGGGGCGGGGAGGCGGCGGGGAGCTGCCTGATTGGTTGCTGGCCCGAGGCGCGTCAGGACCCCACGTGGGGGCGAGTCCGGGGCCGCCCCTCTGCCCGGGCCCGCGCGCCCATTTGTCTGCGGCGCAGTGATGGGCATTGGTGCCGAGCGGCGATTAATGGCAGCCCGCCGCCCATTGGTCGCGGCCGCCGCCCTTCATGGGTGGGAGGCGGGGGGAGCGGCCGACGGTGTCGCGGTGCCTGATGGGAGAAGTAGTCCCCGGAGCGGCTGCATGCGGGCAGTCCGGCATCGAAAAGACTCGGACTCCCAGGGTGCTCCGTAGCGGCGGCCTTCCGGCTACTGTGAATATGTATCAGAATGTTAATGACGAGCCGTTGCTAAATTTGGTCAAAGGAGTCACCTCAGCAGAGCGTGCTGTGGGAGCGGCGCGGAGCGGCGGTTGGGCTGGACCGGGCTGGGCAGGACACGGCTGGGCTGGGCCGGACCGGACCGCGCCGCGCCGACGAGCCGAGCACGGGGCTCCGCTCCGCGCGTTGCCGCCGCCACCACCGCCACTTCCCGGAGTTTCGAAAGGCGAGGAGGGATAAAAGAGAGGAAAAAAAAAAAAAAAAAAAAATATATATAAATAAAGCTGCCCGGACCGTACCGTATTTTTTAATCTTTATCGCTCTTCTAAATTTTTTTTCTAATTGAAAAAAAAAAAAAGGCGGTCGAGCAGCGCTAGCGGGGGAGATGCGGTGCGGGCAGTAGCAGCGAGGACCGGACCGCCGCACAAAAGGGCACCGCACCGCACGCACCCCCGCCGCGGCAGCGGAGCAGCCTCCCGCCCGCCGCAGCCGCCATCCCCGCCGGGTTTCTGCGCCCCGCTCCGCCCGGCGTCGGGAGAGCCGCAGGCAGCAGCAGTAAAAGTTTTCAGGAGGGGAGGAAAACTGCCGGCGGGGGGAATCTCCGGTGGAGCGCGCGCCGGCGCCGGCGGAGGGGCTTTCCCCGCCCTCCTCCATCTCGCCCTCTGCCGCACGGGGCTCGCAGCCCGCCGGAGCCCGTGGAGCGGCGGCGGCGCTCGGGAGAACCGACCGGCGTCGCCCGCTGACCGCCCCCGGGGGATGTGGCAGCGGCCCCCGAGCGTTGCGGACGCCGCCGCCGTCGCGCCTCGCTGCTGCCGGCGGTGCCCCGCCAGCCCTGGGGCGGCGGGGCCGGGGCGTCCCTGCCCGCCGTCTCCGCCGCCGCGCCTGCAGCCCTGATCCCCGCCGCTCCCGCCGCCAGCGCCCCCCGAAGCGGCGTGGATGATCCGCGACCTGAGCAAGATGTACCCGCAGACCCGGCACCCGGTGAGTGGCGGCGGCGGCCCCGCGGGCAGCGCTCCGGTGCGGGCACCGCGGAGTTGTAGCCATTTTCTTATTGTTGTCCGCCGCGCCGCCTCCGCCTCTCCGGGTCGGGGTTGGCTTGTTCGAGTTGCCCTCGCGTGGTGCGCGGCGGTCCGGGCGCCAGCCCCGCGTCCCGCGGCTGCGGCCGGTACAGAGGGTCCGAGCGGGCAACACCTCCTCCAGCGGCGGTCCCGCACCGCCGGTGTACACGTCGGGGCAGCATCTCGGGGTGCTTGGGGCATCTCGCCGTCTCCAGCGGACGAGCGGGGACGTGGGGGGCTGCGCCTCGGCGGAGCCCGGGTGCGAGGGCCGCGGCGGGGGACGGCGGCGGGCGGGAGGTAGTGACCGGGCGAGAGG
This sequence comes from Corvus hawaiiensis, assembly GCF_020740725.1. Lineage (NCBI taxonomy): Eukaryota > Metazoa > Chordata > Aves > Passeriformes > Corvidae > Corvus > Corvus hawaiiensis. The sequence goes on along the minus strand of NC_063255.1, from coordinate 41,782,233 downwards.
GGGCGATTAAAAGACCTGCTGTTCCTTGCTTGCAGGCTCCTCACCAGCCAGCGCAGCCCTTTAAATTCACCATTTCAGAGTCCTGCGATCGGATTAAGGAGGAGTTTCAGTTTTTGCAGGCTCAGTACCACAGGTAAAACTGCCTACTTTCCCCGAGCCCCGCGCGGTCTCTCCTCTCTCCGCTTTCAGTGCCGCGCCTGGAGGGACGGCGGGGCGGGGGCGCGGGACCCCTGGCGGGATCCGGGACCGGGGCGGACCCACACCAGCCAGGCGCTCCTCGCCGGCTCTTCCACATCCCGCTCCTCTCCCGACCTTCGGGCGAAGGGCTCCTCTGGGCCCCGAACCGGGCGGTGCGAGCGGATTTTCTTGTTTTCCCCGCGTTCCGTTGTGTGGTTGTTCTTTTTTTTTTTTTTTTTTTTCTCTTTTGTTTCTTTTGGTCTTTTTGTTTACTTTTGCGTGCGGAGTGGGGGAGGGAGGGTGTTGATAGAAAAATATGTGTCTGGCTGGGCTCGTCCTCTGATTTTCTTCGAAATGCCGCTCAGGACAGGCTTGTCTTGGCTCGGCCCCCTCGCGCCTTTCATTGACATGTCAAGTGCTGATAACCTGGAAGTGAGGCGGCGAGCTATTTCATTATCCTTAGGTGGAACAGCGCTGTGTCCTCAAAGTGACAAGTGACTTCTGGCAGGATTGTTTAGCGGGCTTCTGAAAACAAAATAAACACTGGAGGTCTTAGTATTTACCACAGTATTCCTTAAATCACGTGCAGTATTTTACTTGCAGTTCGATCGTCAGTAATAGCAAAGAGCAAAAATTAAAATCCACAAGTTTTGCTTCTTGACGCAGTGATATGCATTTGATTCTTCTGTGGGTTGAGTAAAAGAAAGAGATGTTTCTAAAACTCCTAAATAAAAACTCTGAAACCCAAATTACATTTTTGTTTGTAGCTTCTTAAGCTTAACTGTTAAAGATATGAACGAACCCCTGTGTGCTTCTTCTGTGAACCAGTGTCGGTGTTTATTTTTTTTGTCAGAAAAATAATTTTCTGTGTACACCACATGTATGTATGCAGTTCTTTTAGGAGATGAGGATGTTGCACAGTATCCCTTGATAATGGAAAAGTGCAAACCCCCACCCTAAACTCCCAAGCAAGAGCTGGAATACACATTTGTATTTGTGTGGTGTAGAAATGTTTGAAAAGGGAGCAGCCGGTGCTCAGGAGAATGCCACTTTAGTGTGATGAAGTACCCATGCTTTTTCCTTTTTGTCTCTTAAACAGTTTAAAGCTAGAATGTGAAAAACTGGCCAGTGAGAAGACAGAGATGCAGCGACATTATGTCATGGTAAGCAAGCTGCATAACAAATTCGAAATGTCTATTAGCCTGGTATACTGAGACTGACATACATTTGGATTGCTGGAGGCAAGCAGGAAGATTGTAGTAGCGCTGCTGTTGTTGAGGTTCCATCAGTGCTTCCATTATAAATCTTTAGTTTCTGGGGTGTTTTAACTTGTTTGCAGCAGTCAGTATCCTTGTGAAACTGGCTTTTTAACCTTTTAAGCAGTTGAGGATGTTTCTTCCAAATGCTAGCAAATCACTTGTCAGCCCTTTCAAGCTGTGTGCAACTTCCGTAGTGTACCTGGGGATGATGTTTTCACTTTTGCTGACTTGTCCCAATGGTCATATCTGTAAAATGGTTCAGGATAGTATTTTTTTCTATGATGTAAGTAAGACAAAATTGTACACAAGCTCATGCAAATCCAGTGCCTTCTTCCTAGAAGAGCTGTTGCTCTTAGGCAGCTGAATCATTGTTTCATTAAACTGAGAATGTCAGGGATCTCAGTGAAAGGAATTTCCTCAGTTGTTGTGGTCTGTCTGGTTAAATAATGTGCATAGGAAGACATGTCTAAATACATAATTGTGTGATGGATCATGATAACTGTAGAGGATCTCTTCCTATCTCTTCTGTTGTACACCTCTGAAGGATTAGCTGTTTTCCATATGCACATGACAAGTAATACTCTTGTATACACAAAAAGAGTAAATAACCTTGAAAAAATCTTAAGCAAGAGCACCAGCAAACGGTAAGGCTCGCAGTTGTCATTTTAATGCCTGATATGCCTAAGTCTTGGAGATTGTTTGGTATTAACGTTACACACTGAGCAGAGTTTCCTGCAGTACTCGGGCACAGCAGGACCTACATAGATTGGTGTATCTGCTCTGGCCCTGAATTTCTGTGCTGTTTCTTTTTTTTTATCCTTGCAGTTTAATTGCAGGAATTTTTTTTGTGTGTTCTTTTGTAAAATTTAAAATATTGAATCATTAGTCTGTTAGACATTACTGATTTATGTGTTTATATGCTTGAACCGCTTTGGGTGTTTTTTTGGCATGTTCTATCTGTGCTAGTGAATAAAATCTTGATCGTTTTCTGCTTCTAATCCTTGACTCCGCTTGTGATTTTTTTTTTTTTTTGGTCTGTTTTGGCCTTGTTTGACAGCTGTTCTTTGTAAATGTGACACGAAACAATGTAGATAAAGCAAAAAAAAAAGTTTTTTATGAAATGCTTTCTTTGCAATTCCAGGAACTCTTCAAGGCAAATAAATGTGCGTAAGTCTGTATGTCTTTGTACAGGTGATGTTTCAGTCATAGGGAATTTCAAAGTAGTTTCCACAATTGCAAGGTCTAACAGAGTAATTTTCTTTTTTCTTAGTATTACGAGATGTCCTATGGGCTGAATATAGAGATGCATAAACAGGTAGGTAGATAATTTGTTTTGTTGTAAGAATGGTCTGTATAATTTCTCCTATCAATCTTAAAACAGATGTGTATTCTGTGTGACTTGCTTTAATTGCATGCTTGAGTGCATCAGGATTTTTCTTAACCTGGCCTTGAATCTTCTGTCTCATGTTTGGTATACAGAGCCTTTGTAGGTTACGGTCTTGACTGCCAGTCGTGCATTATTTTCTTGACTTTCCACACTGCAGTTTTTGCACATGCAGGCAATCCTATACTTCACAGGGACGGTGTCTGTGAGTATGAATGGGTTTGTGGGTTGTGTCTTCCTTTCTGTCTGGTCTCAAACCTTTCGGGTTTACTTTTTGGGATGATGGCTGTGTCATGAACGTGTATTAGGAAAAGGAGTGTGAGTGGAAAAAACAGGTTTTTTTGTTAACCTGGGCTGATTCAAGCTGGAGCTACAAATGCAGTTGATGTACAGCCGTTTTGATGATTCCATCAGGCTGCTTACTTGGACTTCTGTCCAGAGCCATTGTGTCAGCATCTCAAACACAAAAGAGTAAATGAGCTTTCTGTGAGGGTGTAAGCATAGAATCATAAAATGGTTTGGGTTGGAGGGAACCTTAAATATCGTGTGGTTCCACCCCACCCTGCCATGGGCAGGGACACTTTCCACTAGATTAGGTTACTCAAAGCCCTATCCCCCCTGGCCTTGGACACTGCCAGGGATAGGCATCCTCAACCTCCCTGTTCCAGTGTCTCACCATCCTCACAGTAAAGAATTTATCATAATGTCTAAACTAAACCTGCCATGTTTTCAGTTTAAGGCCATTTCCCTTTGTCCTATCACTACATGCTCGTCAAAGGCCCTTTACAGCTCTCTCATAGGCCTCCTCTAGGTACTGGAAGGCTGCTATCGGTTCTGTGCCTTGAACTCTAGCACTTAGGCCAAGATTAGCAAGAGATTAGTCAGCTAGTGCATGATAGTGTAAATGAGAGTTTCTTATTTGATAAATGTGTGTTTTTTAACCTTCTCTAGAGGAGAATGAATTAAACATCTGACCTCTTTTCCAGTGAGGGAACTTTTTGTGTAGTGGAGTTTAATACTGACAACTCATTCTAGCAAATGTTTGAGCAATTCGCCACCTTTGCTGGGGAGCATAAACTGCAGAAATAAAGAAATGATTGGACGGGAGAAAAAAGATCTCCTGAAAATTGGTTTTTACGCATTTCCGTTCAAAGTTAGGGATTTGGAACTTCTCTGGGTTTGGAAATAGGATTTCTTTATCTTGTTGACAGCAGACATAGAAGTCAAAAGTTCTTTCATGTTATTTATTATATTTTGTATTCCATTAGCATCTCAATGCCATAGAACTGATTAGGGCTGTTTTTGCTAGATGGCATACATACGAAGACACTGCGATTTCCTGTTTCAAAGCATTTTGCATCTACAGCTCCAAACTTATGGAATCTTGTACATACAAGTTATTTTACAGACATATGTAGATCTTTTGAATTCTCTTATAGGTCCTTCTCATGGGTACCGTAAAAGTCAACAAATGCGTTTAACAAATGGCTGACAGGAAAAGGCAGTGATTGCAGCAGATCAGATTGTATGCACATGCTGACTGTCTGGACCTGATCCTTGTCATGAGTGCTGGTGGAAAGATTGGTTACTGACTCTTAAGAGGTGTTGGGTCTGTTCTCAAATCAATATCCAGATTGTTTCAGGTCCCATTAAAGTAAAACACAAAAACAAAATAAAACCAAACAAACCCTCAATCAGTAAAGCTGTAGATATGGAAACAATTCACAAAGACCGGAGTCTTTACAGGCCACCTACATAGCAAATTCTTACAGGCATTTGAAAGCCAGCATTGCAGTCAAACTTGTTTATATTTCTAGATACCCTGTTTTTACAGTGGTTATTTAGACTTACACTGACTGCACAAAATTCTTTGCAACAAAATCAGCTTGCAAGTGCAATGTATAATGAAACTGTATTAAGCCAGGGAAAAAAGCTATAAGTTCATAGCAAAAG